>NC_034595.1:82833851-82847956 GCF_900095145.1 Mus pahari | reverse complement strand
CTTCATACACCAGCGACTGTCCCCCGTGGATGACACAAAAGCTTCATACACCAGCGACTGTCCCCCGTGGATGACACAAAAGCTTCATACACCAGTGACTGTCCCCCGTGGATGACACAAAAGCTTCATACACCATGTCAGGCAGGGCAAGCACCCTGGTCACAGACCCCAGAAACATGGCCTCCCCCTGCAGGTGTTTGAGGCAGAGCCCTCCGCTGAGCACGTGGTGTCACCCCCATCTGTTTGCAGCTTCTTTAGGTCAAAGAAATCAGTTGCTTTCCATAGAGCTGATACTGTGAACATTGGAATGCATCTGTGGCCTTAGCCTCCCCAGCTGCCCTGTCCCTCATTGGAAACAGCAGCTTCACCAAGTGCTCCCCAGCTTCCATCTCAGGAGACCAGAACTCATGGAAAAATCAGGCACTTTTGGCTAAAGATGCCAATGGAACATTTTTAGTTGTAGTCTGGGGAAGAAAAGTTAATGAGGTTTTAAAAATCAGGTCTTGTTGTTTGGGGGAGGTTGCTCCCCCAGCGGAGAGGCACCTTTACCTCAGTGGATCCTGTTAAGGAGTGCTTCCAGCCTCAGCCTGGGCCCCTCCCACCTGGCAGGTAAGGGCCGGCTCAGGGAAGAGGTGCATTCTCCGACCTCTCTGCCACAGGCCTGAGGACACCCGCTCGGAGCTGGGGTATTTCCATTTCTTGGTGGCCATCCTTGGTCAGGGTGTGAGTGAGCTCTGCTACTCCCCACTCAGTGCCTGAGGAGCCTGTCAGGTTTTGAGAGCTTGATTTTGTGGTGGGTTTTGGATTTAGTTTCCTTTTTCCTTTTTTAAATATTGGTTTTGAAAAGGGAGCCTGATGCCCCCAATTGGTAGTGAGAATTTGGGGACCTCCCCAACCCCCGACCCCACAAATGGGGCCTCTGTAATCCTCCAGCTAACTTCCTACAAACATCTGCCTGGAAGATTAGTAGAATCCTAATTCTAGGCTGGAATGAGCTTCATGAGGCTTGACAGAGGGTCACTGGCAGCCGAGGCTGGAGGCTGGGGGCTGAAGGGGAGCAAGCAAGAGCAAGGTCGCAAGCCTCCCTGGCTGAACGCTCCATGCAGATTCAGCAACTCTGACTGGTTTTGAGTGTGCGGTTTTCTTTTGGCTCTCGTGAGACTGTTGCCAGTGGCAGTTAGCTTTATGGAGGAGAGCTCAGGTGGGAGAGGGACGGGTTCCATTCTCAGAAGTGAATTGCAGACTGGGACTGAGCCAGAGAGGGCTGGGCTGTAGGCGTTGGATTAGCATGGACTCAAGCTACCACCGGCTCTGAAAAGGAGGAGCAGGAGGAGCCTGCCCACTGGGCACTGTGCCATCCCCACCAGGACCTCAGACCTGGGTACCTGAACTCTGTCCCTCTGCTGCTGCCTCTGTCTGGAAATTGGACCAGAATTCTGATGTCCCTCCAGCCTCCCCCCCCCCCCACTTTGCTGTCTCTGGCAACAGATCCTGGGATATGGTAATTGTTTGGATTTTCTTTCTTTCTGCAGTTATGTGTGAAGATCAGGCTCTGTCCAGGTAGAAGGATTGAGGGGGGGGGGAGGGCCATCTCAAGGGTCAGAGACTTGGCAGGACTTTCCCCAAAGTGACTCAGGCACACCACGGTAACAGTCCCAACTGCAGTTTTATTTTTACTTCAGAAGTAGATTTCCTTCAAACCACATGAGATCTCTGCCACCCACCCACAAAGCAAGCCCTATATTCCCAAGGAGGCTGACTCCGGGGGCCCTCCCCCCAGGCCAGCAGTGTATTCTGGGGATGTATTCTGGGGTCTGGGGGCCCTGGCCCATTTTGAGAAATGGAGCTGTAGCTACGGCCTTAGCCAGCACCCCCAGGGCTCATGAGAAATATCAGCCCCAGGCTGGTTGTTTTTACAAATCTCTCTCAGATATATTATTTTCATGACAAAAATGAAGGAGCTTTGTAAATTTTTTAAAAATTATGAATCGTATCAAGTAGTTGTTTACATTTGACAAAATAGGAACTATGCCAGCAGAGTCCAACCGAAAACCCCTTGAGATAGGCAGTAGCTGGGCCTGCTGTCTGCGCCTTTCATAGTGGCAGATGTGGCTGTAGTGTTTAGGTAAGTGTTTGGTCTTGCTTCTTGTATGGCATTTTTCAATAAACTTTAAAAAAAAAAAAAAAAGGCCTGACTGTGAGGATTGATCCACTTTTAAAGTTCTCTTCTAACAAAAGCGTGGGGAAATTAATTTAATACCTGGGAAGGGAAGCCGCCGCCGTGTGCAGTGAGCTACCCACACTGGCCGGGGTGCAGTGGGAAGGAAGTGCTGAGAACTGGAGGGTGCCTCTGCCAGCTGGGGGAGGCTTTGCACACAGGCCAGTCCGACCTGTCTCCAGGGGAGCAGTCCCCATCCTGGGGTCAGGGCTTTGGCAGTAGTTAGCCCTGCTGGGACAGAGCCCGATTGGCTGAAGGAAGAACAGACCTGAGGTGGTGGCAGTTAGAGGTGTGGTCACTGCCCCATTGACAGCTGCCCCAGACAGGTCTCATCCCACCTCATCGCCCACCTTCCCCCCCCCCTGGTTCTATTTCCACCACGACTACCATCTTAGAGGGAGCCTGTCCCAGCCTGGGACATCCCAACCTACCACTGTTGTTTGCCAAGGTACCCTGTGCATCTCACGATGCTCTCGGCCTACCCTGCAGCCCTTCAGGTGCCGGTCCTGGGCTAAGGCCACATGGGCTGAAGAAATTCCTGAGGCTGAATCATGCTGGTGTCCACATTAACACATGCCCCTGGCGCTCGTTTGGTGCAGCTGGCACTGCTACACATGCAGGTCAGGAGCCTTAGTGGCTGCTGCTGCCACCACAATATCCATCCTAGCCTCGGAGGTGACTGGAGCAGCTATTGGGCACTGGACTTCTGGTGTCCCGGTCCATGGTCCACACTGGTAGCCTCACAGCAGATTATACCTTGCACCTCAGACCCGGGCCCCCAAATCTCCACCTAATTTGGCATAGCCCCCCAAACTGAGTCGGTCCAGCCGTGGCCAGCTTCGGTGGGCACAGTCCCGAGCTGCTGGAGCCCCAAGAAGAAGCTCCCCGAGGCCCAGGTCCAGAGACTTGGAGTGCTCGATGCAAGAACCAGAGGGCTGCACCGTGATGATCACGTGTCCAGTCTGAGTCCGAGGACCCCAGGGTGGTGGCAGCCCCGGGCCCTTCAACGGGTAGCTGTGGAGCAGGGCAGGCAGCCCCGATCGAGGGTTGGCAGGTTCGGACCGCAGGCTGCGCACCGACGGGACGGGCGAGGGGCCCCTCCTCGGGGCCAGGTCCCAAGCCTCGGGTTCCGCGACGGCGGCACCCGGGGACCCATGCGCGGGACTGGGCAGCAGCGCGTCCCAGCCTGGGCCGTCGGGCGGCCGCAGCGCCTGAGCCCTCAGCATACCCCGGCGGAGACGCCGGGTCTCCAGGTCGCGGTTCTCGTAGAGCAACGTGTTGGCACAGATGAACACGAACAGGCCGACGCCCATGATTACTGGCCCCAGCAGCCGCAGGCGCTCGTGCGGCCCGTGCGCGCGGCCGGTCCTCGGGGCGTGGGTGTGGGAGGCGCGGCCGGGCCAGTAGCCCGCCACGGCGATGCCCATGCCCACCAGCACCACGAGCGCGCCCAGCGCCGCGAACGCCCCCGACGGCGAGCGCAGCCGCAGCCGAGCCCGCACCCGCAGCGGCTCTGGCGGGGAGCGCGGCCGCCGGCGCCGACCCAAGCGGCGGCCCAAGCGCGAGACGCGGCCCTCGGGGCTCCTGCGCGCGCCGCCGTCTCCGGGGCTCCCGGCCGTCATCGCGCGGTCGTCCGGGCGCTCTGCGGGGACGAGCAGAGAGGCAGACACTGACCCGACGGGCCGGGCTCCGGGGGAGGGATGCGCGGGGCCGCCTCGGCCGGCCGCTTGGAGATCCCTGGCGGCCACCCCCGGATTTTCCCGGGGCCGCAAGGCAGGGAGCCGCCCCCGCTCGGGTTTTCCGCAGCGGAGCTGGGAGCCAGCGTTGGCCGGGCCCGCGGGCGGTGCGCAAGGAGGGGGCTGCGGGGCTCGGGTGCAGCCGGGGCTGCGGGGCTCCTGCAGCCGGCGCGCGCTCCGCTCACCCGCCCGCCCGCCCGCCCGCGCGGGCCCCCCTTGCGATCGCGGCCGGGGTAAGTACCTCCCGAGCTCGACCCCACCCCCCACCCCGCACGTGGCCGCCCCGAAGTAACCAGGGGAGGGGGTGCTCGGATCGCCCGGGGCTGCGGGGCTCGCGCGCGCGCGCCCCACCTCCCCCTTACTGCGCTTTACATACCGCAGCGAGGGCCGGCGGAGGTGTCTCTGACTCCGGCTTCTCCTTGCTCGCCCCCTCCTTGCAGACTTCCTCAGCCAGCACTGGAGCTGCAGCAGGAGAGACTTGAGCTAGACTCTGGGAAAAACCGCTCTGGCCGAGACCAGCCAGTCAGAGCAGAGGAGGCAGCGGCGGACTTTGTCCAGGATTCTTCTCCACTCCTCCAGAAGAGGCCTCCCCCTCCCCCCACGGCCGGGCTAGGGCCGGGGCTGGAGGCAGGGGACTGCCAGTGCCGGACGCAGGTCCTCGCCGGACGGACTCTCCTCCTGGATCGCTCGCCGGCCCAGGCAAGGCTGTTCCCAGATTGCGGTGTTTCCGATTCGGGCTCCCGGGGATGAATCATCCCCCTTTCCCGCCGCCTGGCCTCTTTTCCAGCCTCCTCCGCCCGAGGCCTCCGTGGGCCGCGTCCGGGCCAGAGCAGCACAGCCCCGGGGTCGGGGCCGCACGTTGGAGCCCCTCCAGGAGGCCGTGCGCCGTGGTCCCGGCGCCGGGAGGCCGCGGGCAGCGGGGTCCGGGCGTCCGGTCTCGGTCCCCGGTGTCCCGGAGAGAAGCGGCAGCGGCGCCCGTCCCGGGCCTAGCACGGAGCGACCCCCGCCCGAGGCCCTGCAGGCCCGACCCGGACCCCCGTGGCCCCGCTGCGCCGGGGCCGGCTGCAGGAAGGGCGCGGGATGGCTGAGCCCCGCCCCGGACCCCGCGAGCCGCCTCCGCCCGCGCCCTCGACGGAGAGGCACCCGGCCGGGCCCCGCCGACGGCCCCGCTCGCTCGGCCGGGCGCGCGGCCAGTTTCCATGATGTGGACTCGGCCCAGGAGCCCCCGCCTGGGATTGATTAGCCCGCGGCCCGTGCTAATGAGAGCCGGCTGCGCGCGCGGCTCTCGCCCCTCTGGCCCGGGAGACCGGCATCCCCCGGCCGCAGAGCCTCCCAAATCGATCTGGAGAAGGCGCCCCTGCCCCACCGACGCTGAGCCCTCCCGTTCCCTCTGCTCTCGAGGGCTGACGCCGGAGGCCTGTGTTGACTTCCTACTCACTTGCCCGCCAGGCCGGTGTGTGGATCCCCCTGCCCTCCGGGTGTTCCTCCCACAACTGAGACCACAAGCCCAGGGCACAAGCTTCACTCTCAGCTGCCTGGGCCTCCTGATCGGTCCCTGAACCCAAACCTCCACTGGCGAGGTCCACACTCACCACCAAAGCACACTCAGGCCCCAGCTCCCCTCTTCATCTAGAACCAGCCGGTTCTTTTCCTGTAGTCACTGTCCTCTCCAGGCCACTCCATCTCTTAGAGTCCCTGTAGTCTGCCCGCCGCCTGTCCCTGCCAACTGGTCTGCAAACGTCACAGAGCACCGTCCCACTGTGCATCTGCCCCTTGCTGAAAACCCTCTATGGCTCCCTGGTGCTGTCCGAAGGGTTTCAGAGCCAGCCGGTGTGGTTTGAGCATGCTCCCCACCTCACATGGCCCGTGGCTGATGCTGCCTAGGTCCCCAGTCCCTCTGAGCTCTGGCCCCAGGCGCAGCCAGTCCTCGCTTTTCTGTCAGGAACACCAATTCCCCTTCCCACCTCGTGCTCCTCCAGAGCCCGGGGCCAGGTCTTCCCTCCCCTGCCCCCTCTGCACACAGCTGAGCTGACAATGCCCTTGGGGATTGCTCTGTTTCCGGGACCCTGGCCGGAATTGAGGTCTGAGGCCCAAGGCTGGTTCTGACTTGCTCCTTTCTGGAGCCTTGTGCTCAGGGTCTGTGTGTGCCCTAGCTGGCTCTCCATGCTAGAGACATGTGAGGCCTGTGACTTCCTCCACTCTCCTCCTCTCCTCCACCCTAGGCCCCGGGAAGAGGAAGGAAGGAGATGGGTGGGAGAGGAGAGCACTCCTCAGCTCTCCGGGACTCAGTTTCCCTATCTTTATAAGAACAAATAACACCACGGTGTGTTCTCAGAGCTGATGCTCACACACATGTTGAACACATGGAGCAAAGTACTGGCCTCAGCCTGCCCGTCTTCCGACTACTGCCTCCCGCATTGGGCTGAGCTGTGAAGGGGGTGGTGACCACAGGTCCCTTTCCCAGGTAGAATCCTGGCCCAGGTTCTCTCTGAGAGCTCAGAGAAAGTGTGACAAGCAGGAAGATAGGAAACCAGGACGGGGAGGGGGGAGGCAGGCCTCCCTTCCCACAGGCCTCCTCTGCAGAGGGACCTCCCAGGCTGGGGGCTGGGGGTGGGGGTTCATCCTGTCTCTGCAGATGTGTGGCTGGCCAGAGGCCTCTGGGTTTTGACAGTGATAATCCCCAGGCAGTCTGGACCTGATTGGATTCTGCCCTGGCCTCTGAGTGACCTAGACACCCGCTTTCCCTTCTGAACTGGGAGGAGCCTGAATGGATGGGGTAGAAGCCAGAAATGTGACACCATCACCCTGAGGCCATCCTGGAGAAGGGTACACACACACACACACACACACACACACACACACACACACACACACGAAGAAAAACAAGACAAGCAGGCACAGCCCTACCATGAACAGGGTCTGGAATCCTCATCTTCTCATTAAGCCAGGAGAGCGTGTGCAGCTCGAGCCATCTCTAAAGGAGACACTGGCGGGAGTGTGGTCTGTACACCCCTATCCCTAGTGAATTTAACCTAGAGGCACATCAGCTCAGTCAGCTAAGACTTTAGAGTTGTCCAAAGGACAGAGTGTGGTTCTGTTCCATCCTAGCAGAATGGTAGGGCCAGACTGGAAGCAGTTGAGTGAGCCCTGTTTCACAAGGTTAACCCAGTCCCCCAAACCCCAGCTCTATTTCCTGAAGGCTGAGTCCCAGAGAGAAGAGTTACTTGCCCCAGGCGGCCCTGCCAGTACCTGGCAATGTTGGGATTCAGGCCTCTGACCTAGTCCCACCAAGAGCTCAGGTCCTTAGAGGGTAGGGGCTGTAGCCCGCTGAATCCATGCTCACTCTGGAAGCTCTACTCAGGGTGACACTGGGCTCTTTCTAGGTGTCCTTGGGCTGCTGACAGGAAAATTAGTGTGGACTCTGTGACTCTTTGGAGCCTAGAGAAGAGAAGGCAGAACTTGGTGACCCTGGAGCCCCTGAGGGAACAAGGCCCTGTGACAATAGAGCCGCCTCCCCAAGCTGTGCTTGGGTAGGAGGTGACAAGGCTCCTCTCTCTTGCCTACCCAGTTCTTTGTACAGTCTGTGAGGTGGGTTTTCACCCAGATCTGTGTGGAACCAGCTTCCGTGACAGGTGTATCCAGCCGGGCCCTGGTCACATCCATGCCTGCTCGTGTACAAAATAAGAAGACAGTATTAACCACTTAAAGGACCTTGGGACTTCCTATAGTCCCTCCCGCTGTAAAGAAAAGGCCAGTCCTTTTTCTTAGCCACTTCTCAGCTCTTGCAGGTCCTCCCTTCCTGGGGCAACAGACCTGTCCACTTAAAGGCTGTGGAGGCAGCAGCTGCCCTAGGGAAGCCCTAGTTCCTCTGAAGACTTGAGGATGCCTGGTGGATCCCTGGCTAGAGGTGTCCAGAAACCTCAGCGGCAGTCATTTTAGCTCCATCCTACCTCCTAAAAATTCCAACTAGGCCTTATCAGAGCAGACATATTCCCCTGGTCTAGTCAACTGGAACAGGACTGGGCAAACCAGGAAGTCCAAAGGAGCCAGGGCTGTGAGGGGTTTCTCAAAACCCTGGGAGGGAGTGGAGGGTCCCACAAAGGACTCGAACTGCTGATCTGCCAAGGGCTTGGAGCAGGGCTGCTGGCCGGAAACGTGGTCTTCCTTTCCACAACAGGTGTGGCCCTGTGCCCCGTCATCCCCACCCTCCTCCTCCTGAGTACTTACAACTGGTAGGGCATAGCAGGAACCCCACTCAACCACCCACCCAAGAGAAAAGTGCCCATTGGGGGAATATCTGCCTGCATCGCGAGTGTGCAGAATGACCCTGGAGGGCAGCAGGTGGCAGGTCACCCACCCACCCTGGTAGTTGCGCCTACCTGCTGGGTGTTTTGTGCTAGAAAAAGCATGATAGAACCTTCAACTGTTGGGGTCCCTGGGGTGGCTTGTCGCTCCACCATCCCTAGGTGGTAGCACTTGCCTTGCCCTTGTGGTTAAAGATGCTTGCGCTTGGCCGGGCGTGGTGGCTGGCATACGCCTTTAATCCCAGCACTTGGGAGGCAGAGGCAGGCGGATTTCTGAGTTCGAGGCCAGTCTGGTCTACAGAGTGAGTTCCAGGACAGCCAGGGCTATACAGAGAAACCCTGTCTCGAAAAACAAAACAAAACAAAAAAATGATGCTTGCGCTCCCTTGTCTCCAGGAGCCTGACCCCATAGAATGGGCAGAGAAGATGGGGACTCCAGAGCACAGCCAGGATTTCACGGGAAGCTGGGAAATGGGGCCTATGAGACAACTAAGAGTCCGCCACAGACACCATAGGAATGTGGAAACTCCTTTAGTGACAAACTACACTGCCAATGAAGCCCTGGGCTCCTGGCCTCATAGGCTCCGAACCCTCTAGGAGGTTCCCAGCCTAGGGAGAAATGGAGCATGTGTGGGGCGCCCCCTGGCGGCCGGGCCGCAGCCATGCCAGAGTGTGCCCACTGGCCTCGCTAGTGCCCACGTGTCCTCTATCCTCAGGAACACCCGCAAACGTCCCTGCAAACCACCCTGCGCCCCTGGGGAGGTCAGAGCAGATATCCACCCCAGTCCCTGCCATGTGCAGCTTACTTTGGGCTGTGCTCTTAGCAGCCCTTGCTCCCCCCAGGTCCTCTGGGTTAGGTTAAGGGGTGCAAAATCACTCCATGACAGAGCTACGCTCCATTCTGTACTGTGTGGGTCCATGCACACATTTTGCCCTGGTCGGCTTGCAAGGACGCAGCCCTAGGTTGAGTATCCAGCAGGCCTGTAGAAGCGCGTCCCTTCGTCAGACAGAATACCTCTCTGTGGTGACTTCCACCGGCCCAGGGGACAGAGGCCCACTCCTAAGTCCTCCTCATCTTTGCGCAGCTAGCTTCCTTGTGAGCCTCTGCGTCCACAGTCACACCATTCATTTGACAGGCCAAGGCTGCAGGCCGCAGTGTGGGATGTGGTGGGAAAGGATGTCTCTCTACTGGGCTCCAAGCCTGATCCTGCAGGTAAAGGGGGCTAAGGGGAGAGGGGAGGTGTCAGTGTCTGGACCTCAAGGCTGTGAGCACCCAGAAGCCTCTCTTTACCCAGAGCATTTAAGTAACTTAGGAGGGCAGCAGCTGTCTTAAACTCTTCCTGGGAAATGCAGTCAGCGCATCACCTTCCCAGGGCCTCACCCCTACACTGCACCTAACATTTAGGCATCTCAGATCAATCACTCCACTATACTGCCCGACAAATCACCATAAGGGAAAGGAAAGACTGTTCCCTGGGGGTGGGGGTGGGGCGTCTAAGTCCTAGAAGATTCTCCCTAGAGCCTCATCTGGATGGTTCGAAACTCCACTACCTATATGTCTTTCCGCATTATTGGCTCCAATCCGAATTCCTGGTTTGGGAGATTCACCCATGATGCCCCAGGAGGGTTTTTTCTTTTTCTTTTTTTTTTTTTTCAAACATCTTCAGTGATTCCTTTCTTGCCAGGAGACGCTGGAGGGCCGAAGATGGATGAAGTCAGCGAAAGTTCCACAGTCAAGTTGGATGGTAGGTGCCTGGCTCGCCCCCACCTCGCCCTACCTTTCCCCCACCCACCCCTGTAGCTACCGATGCCTGCGCAGCGGGTTGGGAGGGAGCGATTGCTGCGCTCCGCTGCGGCTGCGGAATGGGGCCTGGATTTACGAGCCCGCCACGTGGTGGGGCTTGGCTGGCCTCCCTCCCCCAAGTCGGTTATAAATAACGCCAGTGTAAAGGCCTTTGTACTGGGCACTTTTCTTTACCCTCTCGGGATTAATGTCTGGGAGGGGACGACTGCCCAGCTTCTGCCACATCCGATCTCCCTCTTGCCCCCGGGGTGGTTCTTAATTCCCTCCAGCAGCAGTTTACAATCCCGTCCGCAGCCTTAGCCATAACCGCTAGTGCCAGGCGCAACGCAGTACGGTGGTTGGGATCTGCGTTTCTTTAGGAGCAACCCAGAGATTGTTGGTGGACTAGAAGCACCGGGGTTGCTTAGGAAGTAAGGACTAAAGATAAATGTATTCTCTTAATAAAGAAAAGAACTGGGATTCTAATGGGGGCCCCTGAAGATCTCAGTTGCCTTGGGAGGTTTCTGAGATTCCCTCCATGCGTGCAGAACCTCACCTTCCGGCTCCTTAAGTCATCGTGAGGCAAAGCCCAAAACACAGCGACCAGGCAGAGAAAGGCCAGACCCTCTCAAAGTGTCAGCTCCGCCTGAGTCCCAACGCACAAACCCTGGTTCTACTAAGATGTTTTGTTTTAAGACAACTCAGTTCTGAGGATCCCTACGTGTGGAGCTACTAGGAGTGCCCTGGTTTCTGCGTGGCTTTCAGTTTGGGTGACCATCCAGGAGGCTTCAGGACCTAGCGTTTCTCCAGCCCCTCCCTCCCAGAATGTGACCTCCGGGTTTGCAGAAGCAGTCTCCAGGGTTACCTTCTTCTGAGGGGGATGCCTTTTTTTTTTTTTTTTTTTTTCTGAAGTTGAGGGAAACAGAGCCCTTTCCAGAACCTATCATGCTAGCTGCCTTGCTGGCTACAACAGAAGTCCTAGAGGCTGGAGTTGAAGCTGAGGGATAGATTTGCCTGGTCTGCATTAAGCTCTAGGTTGGAAAGTGCTGCTAGTCTGCTGCAGTCTGTCTGTCTCTCACAAACCACACACACAGACACACACAGACACACACACACACACACACACACACACACACACACACACACACGGTGCCACAGAACCTCCTCCCACTTAAAACTCGGCTTCATTGGAGACAGAGCACCCCTATGGAGACTCACACTGTAACTCTACTTCCAAGGGACCTGACGCCCTCTTCTCACTTCTTTGGGCTCCGGGCACACACATAAATAGAACTTTTTTGTTTGTTTGTTTGTTTAAATCAGCTTCATCAGGGTATCCACACCGTATGTCACTGCCTCCGATGGTGGTGATAAAGTGGATCTTTTCTGGACGTCATGTGTAAATTTCCTTCCTTTCATTTTTTCTTTCTCCTTTTCTTCCCTGTGCCCTCAGTGTGGTGGAGAGGCTGCGGCTGACTAACCGCACAATGCTGCCAGCTCTGCTCAGTAAATATTTTAGGCTTTGAGGACTTTCCAGCCTCGCTCTGCTGCCTCAGACAAGCTCCAAGCAGGCAGGCGTGGCTGGCCCCAGAGTGGACCTGATGGGACTTGCTATGGCTTTTACTTTAACCCGAAACCATTTGAACCTTCTGAAACACTTCTGAGCTCGCAGGCCACCGGTCAGTGGGGAAGCAGGCTCCTTCGGCCATGGGTTACGGCTTGGCTTGCCAACCCCTAATCTCAGACTACACACTGTCAAAGTGGGTAGGCTATGCCTCTCCCTTGGCTGTGACAAAGTGCCCACAGACACAATTTAGGGCAGGGCTTGTTTTGTTCCCAATTTAAGGGTGTGGTCTATCATGGCCAGAGCATGAGGCAGCTGGCTATGCTGTGTCTGTCAGGCGGGAAGCGGGGAGAGATGAACCTGGGGCTCAGCTCACCTTCCCTGTTTCCTTCATTCCTAGATCCCGGATGGCGCCTCCAGACCACATACTGGCAAAGCTCTTCTCTCTCCCGGAACTTTTCTGAAAACACCTTCTCACCACATCCATAGGTGCAGTTCTGTCAGTCTAGGTGACAAGAGCCAGACATGGTGGCTCACACCTGTAATCCAAGCTCTCAGAAGGCTGAGCCAGGAGGTTGTCATGGGTTAGAGGACATCTGGGTTATATAGTGAGTACCAGGGCAGCCTGGGCTACAGAATGTGACCCTATTAACAAATAAGTAAGGAAATAGTTTTGAAAGCCAGGCTTGGTGGTGTAGACCACACCTAAAATCCAAGCACTTAAGAAGTAAGGCAGGTGGATCTCTGTGGGCTCCCGGTCAGCCAGGGCCACATAGTGAGACCCAGTCTCAAAACAAGAAGAAACAGTTCTGAGGCTAGGAGAGGGAATGCTCCATAGATCAGCTGGTTTGCACCTGGCACAGCTGGTTTGTACCTGTTATGGCCTGGCTGCGTTGAGGTTACGGTTACCTACCTCCAACACCCGAGGAGACCCGTAAGTAGCTCATCTCTGTCCCTAGCTGGAGTCAACCACTGTTGCACAGCACTGTCCCCTGAACCAAACAACTGCCATCTTGGGACATTCAGCTGTGCCCTCTTATAAACAAACAAACACACAAACATCCCAGCTGTGTTATGTTTGTTGATGGACCTTGTCGCTGCAGGGTAAAGACTTTCAGGTATTACCCGTTGGAGAGGAATACCACACTCCTGTAAGTAGCCCCTTACCTCTTAATGAGGCTCAATAAACTCACCAGCTCAGTCAGCTTCGGTGGAGTCACGCCTCAGTTTTGTCTCTGGGACCTTGGGAGAAGGATAGAAGTTGCTTATCTCCCCTGGGGAAGAGATTTTAGTAGCACTTGGCATAGTCGTTAGGATAGGAAAAATCTGAGGACAAGTTTGGGAAGGGCAACTGTGTCTTACCTGAAATGGGGAATGAGACAGATGAGGTTGGGGGAGGGGGAGGCAGCAGGTGGATTCGGTGTTTGCTCAGGACGGTTTTTGCCATGATGATTTGTCCCTACAGAGTTTGTGGGGATCGTGGCCAGGGCCTGGGTAGTCTTCTTCCAGGTGGTGTGGAGTGGCCTCTGCCTCTGCCTGATGGGTGGGGGTGGGGTCTGCCCTGGAAGTACAGAGTTGGTTCTTATTTTTATTTTATTTTATTTAAAGATTTTATTTGGGCTACACAGAGAAACCCTGTCTCGAAAAACCAAAAAAAAAAAAAAAACAAAATAAAGATTTTATTTATTATATGTAAGTACACTGTAGCTGTCTTCAGACACACCAGAAGAGAGCGTCATATCTCACTACGAATGGTTGTGAGTCACCATGTGGTTGTTGGGATTTGAACTCAGGACTTTCAGAAGAGCAGTCTTACCCACTGAGCCTTCTCGCCAACCCCCCAGAGTTGGTTTTTAAACAACAGAAGGTGTAGAGAAGCTCGCGGAAGCCCTGGGAGCCTGGGAATGGTGCAGCGGGAGGGAGGTGTTAGCATCTACAGGGGGAAATTGGATGCTGCTGGGTAATCAGAGATCTAAGGAGGAAGCCGGCAGGAGGGCGAGTGCAGGTGTTAAGGAACTGCAGCCAGGAAGGGATGCGAGGCTGGCTCTGTGGCGGCTCAGTACAGCCTTCCACTCCTCCACTTAGCTGTTAAACTGGGCAAAGAGAAGGAAAGATGCACATGTCAGCCTGCCTGCCCGGGTTTCTTTCTAAAGGTGAAGAAAGTCCAGGTAATGTAACAATCACCATTGAGTGTTTTCTTTATTTGGAGACTTAGTTAAGAGACATGCACCTGAAGAAGCAAGCCCGGGTGGGGTGGGAGAGGCTGTTCTCCGAGGCTGCAAAGCCCAGCGTTGATGTGGAACTCACGAGATTCGAAGCTGCCTGCGGTAGCCCGCACCTGTAACTGTGAGAGTCCACGGAAGGTAACACGGGACGGTGTGAGAGCCCACGGAAGGTAACGGGATGGTGTGAGAGCCCACGGAGGGTAACACGGGACGGTGTGAGAGCCCACGGAAGGTAACACGGGACGGTGTGAGAGCCCACGGAGGGTAACAGGGGA
>NC_034595.1:82832418-82833681 GCF_900095145.1 Mus pahari | reverse complement strand
GGGACGGTGTGAGAGCCCACGGAGGGTAACACGGGACAGTGTGAGAGCCCACGGAAGGTAACACGGGTGCTCCCAGAGGTCATACGGGGGTTACTTGGGAATCTCAGAGCCAGGAGTGGGTTATCCCCCCAGGAGTTGTTGGCTACAGAACCTCCGAGGCCAGTGGCGCACAAAGGCCAGGGCCAGTATCTGGTTGCATTCGGAGCTGATGGTGAGACCCTGTGGTTGAAGTTGGGAGCTCGGCTGAAAGACTTGGAGAAGTAAATCTAGAATGGGCCCAAAGTGTCTCCTCCCAGTGAGCTAACTACCTCCTGTGGTGCCAGAAGTGGCCACAAACTGTGCTGGGGAAGAATTAAGACCTAAAGCACCCAGCCGTGGGTCCCACATTCCTGCGGAAGTGCCAGCCAGAGGCGCCAGCTAGTGTGGTAGTGGTTATGGGTGGCTGATTGGACTGTAGGCTCGCTCCACAGGAGGTGAATCACATCTGGCTCAGGGAAATTAGACAAAATCCTGTGACCAGGGGGGGTCACAGGCTCCAGCAGAGGAGCAACTGCTCTTGCCTGGATCAGGGGAGGAGCAACTGCTCTTGCCTGGATAAATGAAGTACCAACTACAGTGCTTCTCACATGCGTGTTTACATAGGCTTATTACCCATATCCCTCGGGACATGTTCCCATCTGGTTTTGACCGTTTCCTCGTTTGTGTTTTGTAAGAAGAGGGAGGGAAAAAACCTCAACTCAGGCTTGCCAACAGCCCCGGCCTGGAGACAGGCATGGGAGGACATGAGAGGTTGGTATCCTGCTTGAGTTGGAGAATCGTCTGACAACTAT
Organism: Mus pahari; assembly: GCF_900095145.1. Taxonomy (NCBI): domain Eukaryota; kingdom Metazoa; phylum Chordata; class Mammalia; order Rodentia; family Muridae; genus Mus; species Mus pahari. The sequence continues at coordinate 82,832,851 of NC_034595.1, read as the reverse complement.
GGCATCCCTGCCAAGGCTCAGGGACCCTTGTGGAAGGGGGAGGGGTGGAGAGGCTTGGGAGTGGTTGTCCTCGGAGACAAACTACTGCCCTCCCGGGGCTCTCTGTGCTGTGCCCCTTCCCCTAGCCGCCCCCTCCCCCCCCCCCCTTGAAGGGCAGGGAGGGTGTAACTGCATGCTTCTCCACCTGTGCACTAGCCCCCAAATAGCGACTCAGAGGTTTATTATTTATGAATTAAGTGCCTAGGCCATAAGCGAGGCCTGTTCCCGACTAGCTCGTAACTTATTTATCCCATTTATACTACTCTACGTCTGCCACATGGCTGATTTCCTCGCCTCAGTTTCTTTTCTTTTCTTTTCTTTTCTTTTCTTTTTTTTTTTGGGGGGGGGGTTTCGAGACAGGGTTTCTCTGTGTAGCCCTGGCTGTCCTGGAACT
>NC_034595.1:82803302-82832413 GCF_900095145.1 Mus pahari | reverse complement strand
TAGCCCTGGCTGTCCTGGAACTCACTCTGTAGACCAGGCTGGCCTCGAATTCAGAAATCCACCTGCCTCTGCCTCCCAAGTGCTGGGATTACAGGCTTGCACCACCACTGCCCGGCCTCCTTTCCTCAGTTTCATGTGTCTGACTTCCTCTGCGTCCAGTCAGGGACCCTTCTCACACTTGCCTTATTTCCCAGAGTTCCCCTCCCTTCCTCCCGTCTCAGCTTCTTGTCCATCAGATTTCTATTGACAGGTGATACTTCCACACAGTACACAAGAGATTATTCCTACAGGAGGGTCTGCGCTAACTGTCCAGGGTCCAGGGAAAGAGCCAGAGTATAAGGCCAGGAAGACTGGGGGAGGGGATGTTCCATTCACATCAGTTCTACTGGAGCCTCTGGCCTGCTGGGCGAAGGCTTTTCCAGTGCGGTCTGTTTGGAGGGGCACCACATCCTGTGGGTAACCACTCTCTTAGGACCAATAAACCCTTTGGCTCCTCAGAGCCAACTCTGACAGTCATGCCTGGGCTTGTCACTGGGACTTTAGGAGGGGAGGGGTAGAAACTTTCCTTGTAAAGGACTTTTAAGCACAAGCCGCCATGTTGTCTGTTTGCCACATTCTAACTTGGATTCCTGGATCTGGCCCCTTCCATACTTTTTCCCCCCTTTAAAGACAGGGTCGTATGTAGCCAGTTGGCTTCTAACTTGATATTCTTTATGTAGACAAGGAAAACACTGAACTCTAGATATTCAAGGTGCCCCCAAGTGCTGGCATTACAGGCATGGACCATCAGGCCTCACTGCCTGGTGTGTGTGTGTGTGTAGCAGTTTTTGATACTAGTATCATCTAGGAAGAAGAAATGTCAGTTGAGAAAATTCCCCCATCAGACTGGCCTGTAGGCAAGTCCATGGGGGCATTTCCTTCCATTAATGTTAATATGGGAGGGCCCTGCCTACAGCAATAGAAGCCCTAACTCAAGACAACATAAAATTTTTTTCCCTTAAAAAATGTTTGAAAGCATTTACTTGTCAGTGTGGGCATGTATGGGAGCTTGTTCTCGTCTTCCACCATGGAGGCTCTGGGACTTGAACTCCCGTCAGCAGGCTCCACTGACCATCCAACTGGCCTGCCATCCCTATCTATAACCACTGAGCTTCATCACCTCATCCTTCTGGGTTTGAGGGCTGACCAGGCAACCCCTGTCTTCATGCACACATGCAGGTAGATTTGTGACTTTCTCTTCCATGACCATGTCTATGAGAAAGAGAACATTCCCAGGCCTGAGGGTATAGAGTGTAACCCCCTCAAGAGTGTTCTGTAAGACCCTGCAGAGCCTCATCTCTCCCTTTCCTGAAGAGTCTGAGCAGTCTCTGGGGCCCTTCAGAGTAACTATGTTTCCCTTAAAGCAATGGCTACATTTTCTGGAATGTTTGCAGCCTACCAAGAATGGCCTTCCTTCTCACAATGCAGTGAGGGAGGGGCATGAAGAGACCCTTAGCAGTAGAGAGCACATGGGCTCTTGGCACTTGGGTAATGCGCCTCAGATTTAGTCTGGAAGAAAAGTCTCTGATCCTACGATTGATCTCTAACTGATCTAGGATTATTCCCTTTGAAGGAAAAACAAAGTAAGGCTGGAGCCACAGCTCAGCAGTTTAAGAGCAGCCTGGGTTCAATTCCCAGAAACCATTTGTACCTTCAATCCTGGGGATCTACTGCCTTTTTCTGGCCTCTGTGGGTACTGCGCACACAGACACGTGCAAACACTGACACAGAAAAGAAAAATCTAGGGTTGGAGAGATGGCTCAGCGGTTAAGAGGTCAATTCCCATGGCTCAGGGGTTAAGAGTTCAATTCCCAGCAACTACATGGTGGCTTCCAACTATAATGGGATCTGATGCCCTCTTCTGGCACATAGATCATATGTATATATAGGTCATATACACAAAATAAATAAATCTTAAAAAAAAAAGAAAAATTTCAAAAAACTTTTTTTTTTTTTTTTTTTTTTTAAAGGAAAAAAACCCTTGAGGCAGTCTCAGGTACTCCAGGCTGACACCAAGCTTGCTGTGGGTTAGGAATCTGACCTCCTGTATCCTCCTCCTCCCAGAACCGGGACTACAGGTATGTGCCGTCATAAAAGGCTTCTAAGTTCTCGGGACTGAACCCTGGGCTTTGTGCACTCTAGACAAGTCTGAGTAAGTGTCTGACGGACAGGGCTTATATCCAGGCAACTGGGGGCCAAGTCTCAGGAAGTTAAGTGACTCAAGGTCTTGAATATGTGGGGTCCTACCAGAACAATTTATTCTGGCAAATTTGTGTTTCAGTCAAGTTCATCGAGGAACCAGACTAATAGGGGCTTGAAGTTCCCCCCCTACTCCCGAAGTCCCAATTGTCCTTTCAGTTGTCAGTTCTGACACTATGGTGTGCATACTTGCGTTCATTATCCTGGTTAGTTCATCAAATGTATTGATCTTCTAAAACATAACAAAACAAAACAAAACCCATGAGGTGGTGGCAGCACATGGTTTTAATCCCAGCCCTTAAGAGGCAGAGTCAGAGGATCTCCATGAGTTTGGGGCCAGCCTGGACTACACAGTTCCAGGTCAGCTAGGACTGCACTCACTGAGAAACCCTATCTTGAAAAAAACCAAACCAAACCCATCTTTTGGTTTTCTCAATCTCCTGTTTTCAGCTTCATTTATACCCTTGTGTTTTTATTATATTTTTGGTGCTTGCTTTGGGCTCAATCTGCATTGTAAGTTTTCTAAGGCACAAGTTACTTATCCTAGGTTTTTTTCTTTTAGGGGTATTGGTGGGTTTCAAGACAGGGTTTCTCTGTAGCACTAGTTGTCCTAGAACGCTGTAAACCAGGCTGGCCTTGAACTCAGGGAGTGCTGGGATTAAAGGTGCACTCCACCACTGCCCCATTCTTGTCTTACACTGCTTCAATATTATAAATGTTTACTTTGGCTGGGTGTCATCTATTTTGGTAAGTTGTAGTTCCATTTGCCTCAAGAAATTGGAAGTGGGGCTGGTGAGATGGCTCACTGGGTAAGAGCACCCGACTGCTCTTCCGAAGGTCCGGAGTTCAAATCCCAGCAACCACATGGTGGCTCATAACCATCCGTAACAAGGTCTGTCTCCCTCTTCTGGAGAGTCTGAAGACAGCTACAGTGTACTTACATATAATAAATCAATCTTAAAAAAAAAAAAAAAAAAAAAAAAGAAATTGGAAGTGGTCTCTGTTGGGATCACAGCATGCTCCATCATGCCCAGCAGTGCTCCATCATGCCCAATGCTCCATCATGCCCAGCAGTGCTGGGGTCTGAGCTTGGACCATTCAAGTGTAAACACACCACCAACTTAGGTACACTCCCAGCCTCTTCCCTCCGTACCTGGTGGCTCATTTCTGTAATCTGAGCTGTCCTGTGGACTGTATTGTGAAGGTCAAATGACAGTGTGCACTAATCCGTTCTCTCCCTTCACCACATGACTCCAAGGAGTGAACTCAGGATTGTCAGGCCTTGACTCACTGTCTGGCCTCTTCCATGATTTAAACACTTGTGTGTATATGGTTGTTTTACCTTCATGTATGTCTGTGCATCACTTGTGTGCCTGGTGCCCATGAAGGTCAAAACTGGGCATCTGACCTCCTGGAACTGGAGCTGCAGATGGTTGTGTTCCACCATGTGGGTGCTGGGAATCGAACCCAGTCCTCTACAAGAGCAGCCAGTATTCTTAATTGCCGACCAGTCAGTATCTCCAGCAACCTTTCATGATTTTATTAATCTTTTATAGTCCATATTTATGAATATTGCATTTAGTCAGGAGAATTAATTTTTAAATGATTATATTTTTGTGTATGAGTGTTTTTCTAGGACACATGTATGTATACTGGTAGTTCTCAACCTTCCTACTACTGCGACCCTTTAACACAGTTCCTCATGCTGTGGTGACCCTCAACCATAACTTTGCTAGTTCACAACTCAATGATTGCTAATTATGAACCTTAATGTAAATTATGTTTTCTGACAGTCTTAAGCCAACTCCCAAAGAGTTCATGACCCACAGGTTGAGAACTGCTAATGTCTAAGTGTGCCGAGGGCAGGAGGGAGGGATGGGTCCCTGGAATTAGCTTTATAGACTGTTACATGTGGTGAGTGTGTTGGCAAGCAAACCTGGGTCCTTTGAAAGAGCAGCTGGTGCACTTAACCGCAGAGACTGGGATGCAGGGAACCAAATTCCTTTGAAAGAGCAATAAGTACTCTTACCTGATGAGCCCTTCCTTCCAGCCCTGTATGAAGTCTTTTTTTAAAATGTCAGATCCAGTTGGATCCACTACATAGCCCTAGCTGGCCTGGAACATACTGTGTAGACCAGGCTGGACTCATTCAGAGATCTGCCTGCCTTCACTGTCCCAGTAGTAGGATTAAAGGGCTGGACCATGATGCCCAGCCCCCAGCTTGTCAACTCGTTCCCATACCCCCATCCCTACATTCAGCCTCTGTTTCAATTATCTACATTATCATGGTAAAGAGGAACAAGCCCAGGGCCCACACATGCCAGTATTCTTAACTGCACACCCCAGCTTTTGTGGTTTACGGAACATAGGATTCTTATATAACACATAGCTGGGCCTTGCCTTTTCAACCCACCCTGACTACCTTCATACACTATGGCCCTAGTGTTGGAACAGTACGTCAGGGCTGTTTGTGTCACATCCTCTAACCCTACCCCCGTGGGGTGGGGGGAGCAGAGGCCAGGTATGGGAAAGGCAAGTGTGAGCTCAGGACGACAGAGCAGATTGCAGTGACCTTGGTTCTTGGCAATCCTCACTGCATGTTTGGGGGTAGGGAGTCATGAACACAAACAAGTCTCACCACAGATGACAAGCCTTTTCCTGTTGTTGCCATTGTGGGTGACCCGGGCTTGGCCAGTTGGACCACTGGGCAGGCTTTCTTGTATTAAACATTCAGGGCAATTAAAATCTCCCTAGCAGAGGTGAGAGATGGCTCAGTGGGCTAAATCACTTGCTGCCAAGCAATGTGACTGAAGTTCAGTCCACATGACTCAACGTGGAGGGGAGAAGTGATTTCCTGAGAACAGATAACATGACATTCACTATTCTCACACAAAATTAGTAATTGTAATAAAATATATACAGCAGGGTGATCTCATCATGTTGTGCTCTTTAAGACAAGGTCTCAGCACGCCTTTAATCCCAGCACTCAGAGGCTGGGGGGGGGGCAGCGCAGAGGCAGGTGGATTTCTGAGTTCGAGGCCAGCCTGGTCTACAGAGTGAGTTCCAGGACAGCCAGGGCTACAGAGAGAAACCCTGCCTCGAAAAACCACAAAAAAAAAAAAAAACAAAAAAACCCAGACGTGCCTGCCTTTTCCTCTAAAGTGGGGGGATTACAGGTGTGAGCCATGCTACCCAGTAACTTAGAACTTAGAAAAAGGTAGAGTGCACGAGTGTGCGTGCGGCTTGGTGCATGTGACCAGAGGACAGCTCTTGGGAGCGGGCTCTGGCCTGCCACCTTGTGGAAGTCTGGAGATTGAACGAAGATACACACAAGCATCCTAACCCACCCACAGTGCCATCTTGCCAGCCCCAGGTCTTTTGAAGGAAATCCTGCTTGACTTCAGGACTCAAATCTCAACCGTTATTCTCACTTGATGTGATATCACGTCTTTATGTAACTATCACCGATGAGCATTTTACAGGAGAACCAGAGGAGTTCTACAGCCTTCACTCGCTGCGTGCCACGCTGGCTGAAGCACTCNGCCTCTAGGCTTTCCTGTTTATCTACTGANACCCATGCATACCCACTCCATAGTACTAGTGCTGGAGAGCAGGTCTTCCTAAGGGGTCAGAGCAGCACGGGCAGAACCTTACTCCACCTCAGCCTTCACTGCTGAGAACACTTCTTTGGCCAACCTATGAACACTGCAGGAAACCTCAGAGGGGATGGCAGTCCACACATGGCCAGAGGGTATCCAGTCTCCGCAATGGCCAAGCAGCAGCCATTAGGATCCCAGACAAGTAGCAGATTATACTCCAGGACAAGAGGGCTGGTCTCTTCTAACCTCCAAATGCGAGCCTAATGCTGGAGGGGCTGCACGCAATGCTGCTGCATGCAGCTTCCCTGGCTGGAACAGGGGCCGACGTCACAGATTGAGATGTTAATGATGTCCATGAGCGTCTGTCTGTGTCTTCCACTGTAGACAGAGAGGACACCTCACATCTTGCTTGGGTGTCTTTATTCAGAGCTTCCGATTATGAGAATGCCAGCAGGGCCTACCACCAGGGACCTGGGTGCATACAGAATTTTCATATAGTTTCACCTAAAGATCAGCAGTTAGAATCATGTCTAAAACTTCCCCACGTCCACCACAGAGCTCACTGGCTTTAAACAAAGCCAAACAGGAACAAAGCTTGCATTGTGAGATGGAAAAGTTATGAGTCAAATATATGAATTTTTTAAAAAAAAATTTAGGATAAAGAGCTTAAAATTCAGAGATAGTTTAAAGAACTTGCTGCTCTCACGGAGGACCTGGGTTCAGCACCCAGCCCGTGTGCCTCACTCACCTGTAACTCCAGTTCCGGGGAGGTCCTGGCCTCTACAGGCACCAGGCACACATAAGTAGGCAAAACACATACAGGGCTGGAGCGATGGCTCAGTGGTTAAGAGCACTGGCTGCTCTCCCAGAGGTCCTGAATTCAATTCCCAGCAACCACATGATGGCTCATTACCATCTGTAATGGGATCTGATGCCCTTTTCTGGTGTGTCTGAAGACAGCTACAATGTAGTCACATACACAAAATAAATTCTTAAAAACGAACAAACAAAAAAACCTAAAACACTCATACAAAAAACTAAACGGAAATATAAAATGCCACATCCCTGTCCTTACAGGGTAAGTCCTCCAGGACTTGATGGAATATCATGTGTATGATATTGTGAGGTGGATGCCTTGTCATGATGCCCTGATGAACCCAGATAAAGGGAAGCTGAGTTCACGAGACTGGGAGGTTTTTTTAGTTTGGCTGCCTGGACTGTCCTGGGATTCCATGGTCCAATCTGAGCCAATTCACCTACCTCTTCTCCAAGAGCTCAGAATGGCTTTAGCACCACAGCCATCCAAATCTCCCACTGCCACGTCTTACTGGTCTTTAATACCCTCCTCCGACCACACTCTTCTCCCACTGCCACGTCTTACTGGTCTTTAATACCCTCCTCCGACCACACTCTTCTCCCACTGCCACGTCTTACTGGTCTTTAATACCCTCCTCTGACCACACTCTATTTTTTTTTTGGACAGGGTTTCTCTGTGTAGCCCTGGTTGTCCTGAAACTCACTCTGTAGACCAGGCTGGCCTCCGAATTGCTGAGATTAAAGGTGTGTGCCACCACCGCCTGGCCTGACATCTATCTTGTGCTGCCCAGACAGACCCCGCCCCTTGCACTAAGCTCCTCCCCACACTTCCTCTGGGCTTCACTGCTGGGTTTAAGTACCACTTAGAACCCACATGGCCTGTGCTTTTTACCACTGAGGCTTCCCAGAAGGCACACTTGCCCTTCGTGCTGATCATTTACAGACAGTCATGGACTCTGGAAAGGGAGAAACAGTCTGATTTTGTATTTCCAGGCCCTGTAGGTCTGGCTTATGGCCAAGCAGCGTGAACTCTCGGGACAGATCCCAACAGACGCCTGCACAGCTCTGTGCTCCCAGCTTGCCACATGTACTAAGGAGCCCAGGATCCACCTTGCCACTCGTGCCGCCCCTCACCACCATCTCAGGCACCTCCTGAGCTGTGACAATTAGTGAGAGAATGACTGGGGCACGGTACTCCAGCAGCATGCCCCTGGTTTTCAGTGCAGATTTTGTGGTGACGAGAGGATCATGACAAGACCGACAGGCACCAGAACCACCTCTGCTCATGAAGAACTCACTGGCGACGCAGCTTCCAAATGGCCTCACTTCTCAGCTGGACCACAGCTTCTCAAGAGAACCCCAGAATCACAGACTCTTGGGGACATGCCTTCATTCTGCTGGGTGAATATTCCTTTGGGAAATATTGCTTCTCACCACAGGGAAAACAGCAGGACAGATGACACATCAGGAAATGCCATTTAGATTCAAGCACGGTGAAATTTTGTCAAGCAAAAATAGTTTTTATTCAAATTTAATGGAAACAGGGGTCACTATACTTTGCAAGACGGGGAAAAATAAAATTAAAAAAAATCTTTCCTTTTTTAATATAAAACAATATAATCACAATACCAGAATGTGGAGCTCTACAGTGTTACTTCCTATGGGCTATGCAGGGATCCGTTTCTCTCCACTGTGCTATTCACAACGTTGGTAAGTCCAGAAACAGGAAACCGAAGTGGTGGGAGACTGAAGACTTGCACTTTCACTACGTGGCACACATCAGAGGGCATTGATTCAAGGGCAAACGGCTGAGCTCACCACACCTACCTACGCCATCACTCCAGCCTGAGAAGCCGCACAGGTGCCAGCTCCCTGTAGCCGTGGCCAGGCCTGAAAGGCAAGGTGTCTGGATGTCCTACTGTGAGTAAAGGGAAGTCTGAGGAGCTGCTTTTCAGTAGAGCGGGAAGGCCTGGCGCCTGGAGGCTGACTGAGGAAGCACTGAGATTGAACAACTGAGACACACCTTTAGGGAGTTAATGTACAGCAGTGACGGGTGTTCTACTTCACTCTTGTGCTACGGCTACCAACATGTACAAAACACTTCTCGGCAGTTCCAGAGTGGCGTAGCCAGTTAGGACCTTGAGTGGGACCTGGATCTGGACCGGGAGGGCGACCTGGAAGCAGACCTGGATGGAGACTTGGACCGAGAGCGTGTTTTTGACGCTGATTTTGACCTGGAGCGCGACGACTCTGCCGGGACGTTAGGTTTGGATTTGGAGGTGGATCTTGACCTGGCCCGGGGCTCTGGATTGGAAGCCTCGCTCTCACCCTCTGCCCGGCTTTCCCTCGGGCCAGACTCTGCCTTGGCATGCTCTCGCTCCTTTGACACTGAGCGGGACGGTGACCGGGAGTGGTCGGTGTCCTTCTTCTTCTTGCTGCTGCTGACTTTGCTGTCCCGCTTGCTGCTATGTTTTCGGCTGCGCTCACTCTTGCTGCGGCTGCGGCTTCGACTCTCCTCCCTGCTTCTCTTCCTTCCCTTCCGCTTGTCCTTGCTTTTGCTGTGGCTGCGGCTGCGGCTCCGGCTGCCCACTTTGCTGCGGCTGCGGCTGCGGCTCTTGAGAAGGCTCTTCTCCTGGCTGCGAGCCCTGCTCACGCTCCTTCGCCTGTCCTCCTCTGCTCTCCTCTCCTGGCTCCTGCTCCGACTTTTACTGTCATGGCGGCTAGGGCTGTGGCTCTTGGCTTTGCTGGCGCTGTCGTTGTTCTGGAGCTTGTCCTCTGCATGGTCTTTACTCTTGCTGCGGTTCTTGTCAGGGCTGCGGCTGCGACTGCGGCTCTTGTTGTCTTTGCTGGGGCTCCGGCTTTTCTCCTTCTTACTGCGACTGCGGCTCTGGCTGCGGCTGCGGCTCTTGCTGCGGGAGTGGGAACCTGACCTGGAAGACATAGGTGTCGGGTGAGTAACGGGTGACCAGACACTTTCTGTCAGGAAATGGAGAAAGCACAGGGTGTGGAAGCAGGGGGAGCTGCAGGCCCACCTGGATCGAGACCGGCTCTTTGAATGGCTGCTTTTACTGCTACCACTTCGGCTTCTGCTCTTCCGGGAATGTCTGCTTCGAGAGCGAGACCTGTGGTGGAGAAAACAAAACAAAACAGTTTTGAGACAAGGGCTCATCAACCTTGGCTAACCTGGAACTTGCTGGCCTGAACTCACAGAAATTCACCTGCTTCTACCTCTTGAGTCCTGGGATTAAAGACATGTATAACTGCACACAGGTTAGAAAAAAAGGAAATGTACAACTGCCTGTAAGAGGCTGGAGGTTTGCTCAGTGGTTAAGAGCACTTGTTTTTGGTGAGGACCTGGGTTTAATCCTAGCACCCACATGGTGGCTCACAATCATCTGTAACTCCAGTTCCAAGGATCCAACATCCTCCTCTGAGCTCAGCAGATAGTAGGCATGCCTGTGATATGGAGACATGGCTCAGCAGTTACGAGACCACTTGCTGATCCTGCAGAGGACCCAGGTTTGATGCCCAGCACCAACATGGTGCTTCACAGCTGTAACTCCAGTCTCAGGGGAACTGATACCTCATCTAGCCTTGGCAGGTAGCAGGTACACACATAATACAGATACACATGCAGGCAAAACACCCAACCCTAAATTTTAATTATTTAAAAGATTGTTCAAGAGCCAGGTGTGGTGGCACACGCCTTTAATCCCAGCACTTGGGAGGCAGAGACAGGCAGATTTCTGAGTTCGAGGCCAGCCTGGTCTACAGAGTGAGTTCCAGGACAGCCAGGGCTATACAGAGAAACCCTGCCTCGAAAAACCGTTGTTCAATTATATTTAAAAAGGCTGCCTAGAGCCAACCAAGACATTCATTCCTTCAATGAAAACCAAACCAAACCCTGCTCCACATAATAGTTTGGCAGTGATGCACTTGCAATCACAGACACAAGGTGGAATGTTTCCGGTTAAAGAGATGTAACAACCTTCTGCTACATGACTGAGCTGGATCCTGGCCAGGAAACACTACAGCTGAAAAATACCCATGGAGCAAGTGGGTAAATATAAATATGGCTTGGATATTTGGTGAAGACAGTTAGGTATTGTGTTCTTGGGGACTTTTAGATTAGTGCTATAACTTACAATGTCTTTCAGATGAACATAAATATAGTATGAAATTCACATGAAGGAAGGAAAGAAAAGAGAGAGAATACTGCAATTTGCACACTGGTCTTTCAACCTTTAGGTCTGACAATGACCACAGGAGAGGTGTGAGGAAGCGGTCAAGTACACTGGCATGACAAGCAGAGTGAGGCTCAGGGCTCTGACCACAGCTGTCAACCAACCCGAGTACTAAAAATCACGATCCTCAGAGACACGGAAAGATGGCTTTGTTTCTGGACATTGCTCAGCACAGTTAACTCACGCATATGTGACAGGAGCCTTGCTGAAACATGCCCTCTAGCCCTAGCCTGGAGATCATAGGAAATTCTAGGCAGCGCATCATGTGATCTAGCAACCCAGCTGTGGGAAACGTAAACACTGCACGTGAGTCACACTTTCTCTACTCTGGGAAACTCACCCCCATACTGCAGGCCTTTATCAAACACCTCTCTGCTGGAAAGACAGCCTTACCCATCTCCTCCAGCTTTATGAGCTCTGTCTTCATCAAGATCCTTACTGACCCCCAGATCAGCTGTGCTGGGTCACAACGGCCATCACACTCACTCACTGCCTGTTTTCTCCAGTGAGGGCGGGGATCACATCTGTCTCGTTCACAAATGCCTGCCAAATCTGGTGCTCTCTACTCTGTTTTTGCCCCTTCTTTTTTTCCTCTCTCTCTCTGTGTGTGTGTTTTAAAGACAGGGTTTCTCTGTGCAGCACAGACTATCCTTGAATCCAGAGATCCATCTGCCTCTGCCTCCCAAGTACACCAAGAGGGATTCAAGGCGTGCACCACCACTGCCAGCTTCTACTCCAGTTGCTTATAAGAATAGGTGCCCTGGCCTTACGTGCTTCTAGCTTAGTTTATGACTCAGCTCCCCAGAGAAAGGTGAGAGGTCACCGAATCCCGTCTCAGAAAAGGACTTTGCTTCTGTTTGTATATGTGACTTAAGAGGTTCATGAGTTTCACAAACTGTTCAAAGTTCTGAGCCACTGAAGCACATGAACTCATGCTATAAAAGCCAACAAGAGAACACGAGTGTGCCATCCATGCCGATCAGTGCGGCACTGTGAGTGCCCAACTCATGCTATGTCAACAGTACCTTGAGTGACTCCGGCTTCTAGAGTAAGACCGGCGCCGCCTAGAACCTGGCTTGTCTTCAACTAATCTGATTTTTCTGCCGTTGACTTCAGTTCCATCCAGCTTTTCCAAAGCTCTTTTCATATCAGAGTAAGACACAAATTCAATCACTCCTTCATTTTTGCGTCCCTTGTGAGCATCTGCATATGTCACTTCTCCTGCCTGACGCATGTAATCCTAAAGAAAAAAAACACAAGTTAAAATACAGCAGGCAAGTGATGCAAGCGGCAAACCCACCATGCCCTTCCTCCCATGGCCGTAGGCTGTGTGCTCATCTAGTCAGTGTGGCTGAGTCAAAGTGCAGAGCAGAGCAGAGCAGAGCAGATGTGGCCTAACGCCACAGTGGTAGTAACACACACCAAATAGACATTTGTGGTCTGGGTTCATTTTGTTGAATTCTGTTCTGCATTTGTAAACACTGGGCATGTCATTTTGTGTCATGCCCCTTATTTGCCACATCACAAGCATGTCTGTCAGTGTGTCTCAATATACACAACCTTCTAGTCACCACCCCCGCCTACTTCTGAGGGTTTCCCAATTGTCAAGAGTGCGGGCTATACTTAGATTGTGATCACTATGCACAAGCCACTCAAGAACATCTCTGTACAAAAATTTATTTGAGTTATTTGCAGAAGTATGGGTTCTGGATAAAAGACTAGTAGCCATTCAAACTAGGACACGCATAAGTGAATACAGGTGCAGTCATGGTTAGACCAAGATGAGACTGTCATGACAAAATGAGGGTAAAGATGACTGGCAGGGAGCTAGGCTAGTGCTACTATCTGTACAGTTTTTATCTTATGTATATGTCTTATTGCCTTGCATGCATGTCTGTGTGCCCCATGCATGCCTACTGCTCTCTGAGGCCAGAAGATGGTATTAGGTCCCCTAGAAATAAAGTTAGAAGTTTTGTTCAAACTCACAGAGAACCACCTGCCTCTGCTTCCTGGGTGTTGGGATTAAAGAGTTTTGAATTGCCATGTGCAAATCTAGCTCCTTTGAACAACAGGAAGTACTCTTAAGTGCTGAGCGGCCTGCCTCTTCAGCCCTCAGTGCCACTACTTTATTTGAGCTAGCCACACTCACAAAGCAGTGGTAGCTGACGGACAGCTCCGAACAGCAGCTGTCAGTGAGTGCTCCTCAGTGCTTCAGGTGCTCACTCCTTATGATAACCACAGGCAGATATAGCCATACCCATCTTACAGATGGGACAGTAAACTACAACAAAGTTGGTAATTGCTCAAAGTCAGTGAGGTACTCAACTAAGGCACAGAGGCAGGAAAAATCTAGTATGGAATTATTTTTTTCCTTAAGCAAAAGTTGGGGAGAGTTAATAGAAACCCAGAAAGACCTGCTCCAGATTATGGCTGTGAGTAAATCTTTCAAGAGTTGCTTCTTGCTGGGCAGTGGCGGTGCATGCCTTTAATCCTAGCACTTGGGAGGCAGAGGCAGGCGGATTTCTGAGTTTGAGGCCAGCCTGGTCTACAGAGTGAGTTCCAGGACAGCCAGGGCTACACAGAGAAACCCTGTCTCGAAAAACCAAGAGTCGCCTCTTAGCTGGGCATGGGAGTACACACCTTTGATCCTACCACTCAGAAGTCAGAAATAGGTAGATCTATGATTTAGAAGCCAGCCTGGTCTACAGAGTTAGTTCCAAGACGGCCAGGGAAACCTTGTCTTAAAAAAAACAAAAAAAACAAATAACTATCTTTGGAATCAATCCCCACTTTCCCCTCTGATAGGGTTTCTCTATATAGCCCTGATTGGCCTTGAATTCACAGAGATCATCTGCCTGCCTCTACTGTCTGGGAAATACTCTTTTCCTTTAAAAAAAAAAAGTTTTATTATTTTGTATGTACAGGTGTTAATGCATGTGCACCACATGCACACAGAGCCCCTGGAAGCCAGAATAGGGCATCAGACACCCTGGGACTGGAGTTAGACAATTGTGAGCCACCTTGTAATCCTAGGTTCTCTGGAAGGGCAGCTAGTGCTCTTAACCACTGAGCCATCTCTCCAGCCCTCTGGAACCAAATTCTTAATCGTGTTCCACTATATAAATAAAACTTCCAATTCTCCATGCCAACAGTATACCAAACATTTTCAATCCAATTTATACAATGTGATATAAATCTATGACCTTAAGAAAAGATGTATTAGATCCCTTTAATTTGTTTAGTTTTAAATTTCCTTATTAATGGCTAGTATTCTTTTTTCCTTTTTTTTTTTTTTTTTAAAAGATTCATTTATTTATTATATGGAAGTACACTGTAGCTGTCTTCAGACACTCCAGAAGAGGGTCAGATCTCGTTACGGATGGTTGTAAGCCACCATGTGGTTGCTGGGATTTGAACTCAGGACCTTCTGAAGAGCAATCAGGTGCTCTTACCTGCTGAGCCATCTCACCAGCCCCCTCTTTTTTCCTTTTTTTAGGCAGGGTTTCTTGGTGTAGTTCTGGCTGTCCTGAAACTCACTCTGTACACCAGGCTGGCCTCGAACTCAGATCTGCCTGCTTCTACCTCAAGTACTGGGATTAAAGGCACGTGCTACCATCTGGCTATAGCTAATATTTTCTACACCTAGGAGCCCCTTGACTTTTAAAATAAAAATATGTTAGTAATTCTAAAACTGAGCCCGGTGATGAAAGACTCAAAGGGGTTAAATCCAAGGTCTGCATAAAGAGTGAGTTCACGGCCAGCCCAGGCAAAATAGAGCTAACTTCAAGAAAAAGCAAAGAACATTTGGGCATGGTAAATAGAGCAAACTTCAAGAAAAAACAAAGAGCATTTGGGCATGGTAACATAAGCCTTTAATCCCAGCACTCAGGAGGCAGAAGCAAGGGCTCTCTATGGAGTTCAAGGATAGCCTTGGCCTATACAGTGAGACCTGCCTCAACAACCTCCTTTCCTTGCAAAAAAGGGAAAGAAGGCTAGGTATATATAGTTCACTGGTATAGCACTTGTTCAGATATGCAAGGTTCAACTTCTAGTATAAAAAGAAAACTCAGTCTTCTTTAATATCTATTATTTTCGTTTTCCTGAGAAACTGCCCAACTCATGACTTTGCTATGTGGACCACAGAAAACCTCAACACCTTCAAATATTCCATGCCAGGAAGAGTTAGTCTTTTTCTCAACTTTTTCTTTTATGGGTATGAGTGTCTGTGCACCATATGCTTGTGCTGCCAGCAGAGGACAGAAAGGGGCCCTGGGAACCATGACACTGTAGTTACAGATGGCTGTGAGCAGCCATGTGAGTGCTGGGACTGTTCTTGTCTTCACAACATCAGAGCACCCAGTGTTAACTGCTGAGCAATCCTACCAGCCTCTAGAGTTTTATCTTTAAATTGTGTGCATCTGTGTGTATCTGTGGGTGACAATGTACACGTGGGTACAAGTGCCCATGGAAGCCAGAAGAGGCCATCAATTTCCTAGAGTGGAAGTTACAGGTGGCTATAAGCTTCCACAGTGGAGTGCTGGGAACTGAATTTGGGATTTCTGTAAGAGCAGCAAGTGTTTTTAACCACCCCCCAGTTACAGGTCCTGAACTGCTAAACTATCTTCCCACCCCAAGGGCTAGCCTTTCACGTCAGACTACTCTCAACTCATGGAAATCTGCCTGTCTCAGCCTCTGCCCCGAGCACTGGGATTGAAGGCGGTGTGCACAATCACTCCTTACGCTTCTCTGCATCTCGTCTTTGCTAAAGGTTTGTCTTTAGCAAACTTGAAAAAGATCCTTTATGATAAAATGAATGGCTAGGCGGTGCCTTTAATCCCAGCACTCAGGGGCAGAGTCAGGCGGATCTCTGATTTAGAGGTCAATCTGATCTACAGAGCTAGTTCTAAGACATCCAAGGATACACAGAGAAACCCTGTCTCTCAAAGACCAACCCCTCCAACACCCAACAACCCCCAAAACTAAACAAAAACAAGAAAACCCCAAACAAATCCTACCACGAATGTGAAGTATGCCCGACTATCCTTTCAACGCCTTTATTTTGGTTTAAAACAAACAGCTTGCCTTTCATTTATTCTGAGACCACTGAGTTAAGACACTCAGCAAATTTTCTTCCCTACCAAGATTAGAAACTCTTCTCAAGACATGAACTCCAGCTCCTTGGGTGGCCACAGCAGCAGCAGAGCTTAGCGTGTTCATTCTTGTGGTGTTGAGCTTCAGTTCGGGTAGGGCCTTACGCCCACTGGCCAGGTTTAAGTGTTATGGTCCAAGTTACAGCCCAGCCCAACTCAAGTCTATTATTATTATTATTATTATTATTATTATTATTTGCACATTGGTGTTTTGCTTGTGTGCAAATGTCAGATTCAGATCCTAGAGTTACAGACAGCTGTGAGCTGCCACATGGATGCTGGGAATTGAACCCCCATCTCTGCCCCTCCCAAAACCCCTAGCTAGAGCTTGAAATTTTTGAATAAAATCTTCTTTCCTTCCTTTCTCTTCCTTTTTCAATTATTTTATTTCTTTGAGTGAGTCTCACTATATAGTCCTGACTGGCCTGGAACTCACCATGTAGGTCGGGGTGGCCTCCAGTTTATGGAGCTATTTGCCTCTGACCCCAAGGGCTGGGATTAAAGTGTGTGCAGCCTTGCCTGGTCCACAATAAATAGTTCTTAAAAGATGGATCGACCCCACCCACTTCCTGAGATAAGCGGTCACTTTTGGAATTCACCATTTAGCGAAAGCTCATCTATCTTCATTTTGACCCATTATCTATGCACACAATCATACCTTACTAAGGACACCACAGGCTGGATAGTCTCACTGTGGGACCCACACTGGAAGCTGAAGTCAGTCATGTTCCAGCTCGGGTTTACAGAAACATAGGTTTTTAGCCTTTTCTATGCAGCTCCGCCCTGTTATCTCTCTTGAACACTGTCCGCAGGGGAAAATTCCATGGAATACAAATGATTCCTTGGAGCAGTTGGCATTCCCATAAGGAAAATATGAGTGAGGTTTTAATAACGGCTTTTACACTCTTAGGCCTGAATAAATAGACTTGCTTCCTACTCTTACCCACACCCAACCTCAGAAAGCTAACTAGGTCCAAACCTTTAGGTCTTGCCAGCTGCATCGACTTGACAAATTCTCCACAATGAGTCTGTATTCTGTGCGAGTAGGAGGACCATACTTATCTCGGCCACTTCTTCGATAACCATATCCACCTTTAGAAGGTTCAAACAGACAACATCATATAGTGTAAGAAGAGATGACACCGCACACTCTTAAACTATGTAACTCAGTTCCCCCTTTCTAAACAATAGCATGTGTATTTTCACTAAAGCCTCACCTTTAATTCAAGTTTAAACACAAAATTTCAGTAAGTTTTTAGGCATACACATTCACTAGTTAATATTTATATTTTAAATTAGCATGTGTAAATTAAGAAACATAATTTAGAAAAAGCAAATTATTAAATCAGTTACTATTATTATCCCTGGTCATTAAATTTCTTGTGAATAATTTTTATGGAAAGAAAAAAGATGCAGGCACCTATTTCAGTTCATCTCATCTGTGTCTGGGATCCTCACCACCCAGGTCTAATGGGGGATGACTGTAGTCACTTAATGGCTTCCTATTTTTTAGTCAGCCAAATGGAAAGGTGACCAAGGTCAGCAAATAGAATAGGTGGTCATCTTAATCTCAAAGGATTCTTTTAACTAAAATTGAGGTCTTTGTAAAATATATGTCAAATTGTATTACAGAAGAAAATGTTTTAAAGTATTAAAACAAATTCATGACATCAAATATTTACAATTCTGTATTTTAAAAGATAAACTCTTATAGAAACAGCATAAATATCTACCTTTAAATAAAATACTGAAATACATTAAAATTAGCATTTAAAACAAAGGTATGTTAATGATACATATATCCTTCAAATGCTTACTGCGTCCAGAACCGTAACTGCCATCCCGACGTGGGCCTCGAGCATGCTCAACAATGACTCGCTCACCACAGAGGTCTTTGCCATTCAGTTCGTAAACAGCATCATCTGCATCACGCAGATCATCAAACTCCACAAAACCATACCTATGAGAGAGCAAACAAAACCTGGTTGGCATTAGGAGCATCCAGCTTCACTAACGTGTCAGAAATCAACGAGATTCATGCTTAGCACAGGCTGGGGATTGCAAACTAAGGGCCAACTTTCTCTTTTCTGTAGCCAAAACCACCTTGTCTTTGTGCCAACAGGCAACTAACTACAAGAGTCAGAAGGCTGTGTTAAGTCTAGTAGGAAGCAGCAGCAAACACTTCCAAGGGCTACTTGGTCTAAGGAATTAGTTATGTGCTGTTTCAGATAGCACATGAGAACTCACCGGCTTGCACTTTTACAAGCGGTGTCTGTCCTAGGTGCAGCTGGGCTCCCCTGATGCACTGGTGCACTAACTGCTGAGTCATGGTCAAAGTAAAGAGGTAAAAGTCACAGTATCGTGTAAGTCTCTTTTGTCAAAAGTTTTTTTCAAGGTTCCTGTTTTCTTACCTAAACAAACTAGTCACAAATGAACTAACTCTTCTAGAAATTACTAGCTATTTACTTCCTTGTGTGATTCCAAGTTTGTTTCCATAATGTCTGGAAAGGCTGATGTGATCTACAAACAACTGTACCAGCTTATTTATATCATATTACCAGGTACTTTCGAGCAGAAATAGGGTGGTTTAATACATGTGGGGGAAGCCCTCCCCACCCCCTAAATCCTTTTAATGCCTGCTACAGACTAGTTAAACTAAGTACAGAATCTGTAAAATACTTACAAGCAAGGTTAAACTCTCTTGAATAAATTTTAGTTTGGTCTATGAAAGGCCTGCTCTGTGAGCACTGTCTATATTTTAAAAACAAAATCATCCTTTGGATCCTGCCCAATCACAAGAGTTATAAGCCAATTCTTTAGACTCTGACAAGCTTGTGCAAATGATGATCCTCTGTGCTCAAACATACTGACATTGGACACAGGCCCCAAGACTTGCCAGGAAGAACAACAGCAACAACATCAGCAGCAGCATCTCAGGAAATTTTTTTTTTTGGGGGGGGGTGAGGGTGGGTGGTTAGGCAGGGGTTCACAGTGTAACCCTGGCTGGCCTTGAATTTCCCATCCTCTTGACTTACTCAGCATGTACCACTATGTCTACCTACTTGTTTGTTTCCAAACAAATCTTCTCAAGGTGACAGTAGTTGAGGTTACAAGGTGACAATGTGCTGGTCAAGCTTTAGAGAATTAAATTATAGAGTGTTCTGCATGTGTGCCAGAAAAGGGCACCAGATCTCTTTAGAGATGGTTATGATCCACCATCTGGTTGCTGGGAATTGAACTCAGGGTCTTTGGAAGAATAGCTTTTAACCTGTGCGCGATCTCTCCAGCCTCCAGAGAGTAAATCTTTTTTTTTTTTTTTTTTTTTGTATGTGTGCATCATGGGCAACTGTAGGAGTTGGTTCCTTTCTTTCATCAAGTGTGTCTGTCCCAAGGATTGGACTCAGGTGGCCAGCCTTAGCAGAAGATGCCTTTACCCACTGGGCTATCTTGGTGGTCCTGGTCCCACCCTCTGTTTTAGAGCTATTTTTTATGCTGAAATGTCTGAGTGGCATTCAAACTTTAAGAGGCACTGACTCTCCATTAAAAAAACAAAAATAAACAAAACAAAACAAACCCCCCAACAAAATAAAGCAGACACACCTAGTTACTTAACAGGGCATGTTTTCAGAACACCTGCCCACGTAGCTCTGGGGCCTTTGAAACAGATTTCCACAGAGGCTGGAATTAGGGGCAGCTGAGTAAGAATGGTCCTGAGCAATGAAATGCTGTTGCATTTGTCAATGAAAATAAAATAAAGCCTTTCCAATCACTCACTGTGCTCAAATCGCCTCAGTCACTTAGTGCAAATGACACTGTGGGCTGCCTTTTCCCTTCCTAGGTAAAATGAGTCATCAGGGACCATTTAACGGAGGTCATTTTCTTTTTCTTTTCTTTTTCTTTTCTTTAAAGAAAAGGTCTTACTATAACCCTGTCAGGACTTGAACTCATAAAAGAGACCCACCTGCCTCTACTTCCAGTGCTGGGATTAAAGGCATGCCCCATCACATCTGGCAAGGTGAAGTTTATCAAAAAGATTAAAAACAAAACAAAACAACAAATCCAACACTACTTTACTTTGGCTTTGTTTGGATCTATTTAGATAGATCATAAAATACCAAAAAGAAGGAAGTATGGTCCCTTCTGTAACTGTGCAGACCAGTCCTGGATCTGTTCTGCCTTCCTCTGCTCACAGCATAGCTGCCCTTGGCACCAGGTGAGAAGCAGACAGCAAGTATAAGGATGGGCAAGAACACTTGCCACGAGCCCGATGAGGTGGCTTTCTCTCTCTCTGTGGTACCCACTTGTTCAGTACCAATGATCAGAAATGACTTAGTATAAGGTCACAACAGCATTGATTCCTAAAGACTAAACAAATAAATTACAATAAAATAAAATAAATTTCCCCCAAACAGTTAAGGTTTATAACTACAAATCACAGAATCACAAAATCCAAGACCCTCAACTCTGCAGGGCAACTGAGGCAGGAAGGCCAGCTGTGGTGGGTTCAATGAGTCTTCAGCTTAGGCTCCATGGATGGATGCAGCACTCAGCAGAAATCACTCTAGTCTATGGCCTGCATGCAGAGCTCATGTGACCTTTCAGGGAAACCTGTGATAGCCTATCGGGAAGGCATAGTCATTTAAACATCATCAGTGCTCAGACAGACTAGACTCTACCAGATGAGGCTGAAGCAAGACGTAGGACAATTTGTGATGCCAGAGGAAAATAATTTTTTCCTAATATTTACTCCTAAAAACTCCCCAGTGGATCACTTAGCTATTATTTGACTAAACCAAACAGTTGACTTAAGGTCCAATGTATTTAACAGGAAAACTCTGGTGGCTTCTCTGTGAAATGCTTTAAAAACCCATCAAGAATATTTTAAGAGCAAAGTTCAGATTAAAGACTAAGTCAAGCGCCAGCCTGTCACTTCTGAAACTGGCACGCTGGGTGGGGCTGAAACTACACTACTACCAGAGAGGAGAGGCAGAATGGTGGGGAACCCCTCTTCTGAGGACGAGCACACTGGATCAGGTATTTCTACCAAACCAATCTTCATTCAGCTTTGCATTCTCCAAGCAGGTCAGTGAGTGGGCTCTGAGGAAACAGCAGTCTGGGAACAGTGGTAAAGTGTCACCTACCTAGTACTAGTCATTAAACCTTCTCTAGTCTCAACAATGTGCCTTTACTTAATATCCATAGCATTTAAGGGGCAGGTACCAGTAACCCTGTTTCACAAATGAGAAACTGAGGCACAAAAATGAAAAACTAAAACTAAAAACTCAGCAGGGCTGGTGTGCAGAGAACTCTGCCTCAAGTCTATTAAGATGGTGAGCAAGCCCTGGCCTCTGGTCTGGCTGTAGGCCAGTTCTGTTAGGAATAAACTCAACAGCATACTTACTTTCTTTGTGCTTAATTGTCAAGTGAGAACATATACTAGATACAACTAAGGCTTGTCCCACACACGAGTATGAGAAACGTTAAAATCTGCAGGTCTACATCAAGAGCACCTGAGATCAGGGATAAATTTAACTTTTTACTAAGTATCTTTTAAAACTATGGATCCCAAATTAGTTTTAAATATCTTAGTAGTCCTTCAGATCAATTTTCACATCTTCAAAAAGCAAATCTTTCTGATGGGTATCAGTGATTCTTCAAAAACCAACCTGCATCCCTCTTAATAAATGATCTTTGTCTCATCCCCACACTCAGCCCGATTTCTCTGTGTACTTCTGGCTCCTATTATGTAAACCAGGCTGGCCTTGAACTCAAGGCTGGCTTGCCTCTGCCTCCAGAGTGCTAGGATTAAAGATGTATGCTACCTTTCCATGGCTAATAAATGTTTTTAAATTTAAATATTAACTTGAGCACTATTCCTTTTGTACTTTACAGCAAATAACATGAAACTGACCTATTCTCAAAAACAAATCAAAACAAATCAACAAAGCTCTTTAGACTTCTCTGTCCAGGTAGGGAAGGATTGGAGGCATGCTTATGACTTTACCACACGACAAAGCACCTGGTGGAATCTGTAAGCCTCACAAAACACAACTTGGACAGATAGATTTTTCCAGCTCTATTCTACCTATAAACCCACTGCTGCTGCCTTAGGAACACTGTCAGGAGACTCCAGCACGGGAAGCATGAGCATGAGGGAACAGGGAGGACTTCTTGAGGCCCTATCTAGCAGAGACCACACCTTGCCTTACTCAAGGGTGGCAGCAGTCATGCTTTCCCTTATGCTCTGTATAAGTACTGCCACATAGACAACACTTCAATTAAACAAAACCAAGAAATCTTTTTTTAATGTTTCTTATATCGTGTCTTCCCAAAGTGTTTTCTCTGATCCTGGCATATCCTGTCATAAGAATGAGGGAAGAAGGGAGAATTGCTATCACTTTCTCCTTTAAGAAAGTGAGCTTTATGACTCTGAAACAAATCCAGCAGGGTACCTGGACAGCATAAAGCAAAGTCATGTTGCACCCATAGCTGCTCAGATCTTTGGTCCATTCACACCCCTGTGTATGCTTTAGTCTTCTTCATCCACAGCTGATGTACTCCTCAGGTCAAACTGAAAAAGCACAACTCGAGTGACATGTCTTCAATCCAAGGTCCCTTAATATGTCCATTTAGAAATGCTCATCACATTTCTTGCAAGAGTTCCCACCTAAGCTCACAGTGCTGCTATACAGGCTTTCTCTGACCCAGTACTTGAAGTCCAAAGGTCCTGAACACCATCAGGCTCCCTCTTCCTTTATGTCCTACTGAAGAGGACATCACTTATCTCATCCTCTTCACGGTGCTTTAGGGCTGTCTGTCTTCCAGACCCCCTCACTCAGCAAGGAGACTGAGAACAGGCCTAAGGGAGAAATGATAAGCATGGCTGGCCTGGAGCTGAGCTACTCAACTGGCTAACTGAGCAGGTGTGACTAGAGGGTGCTGCCAGGGAGTAGATACAAGGAGCAGGAAAAGCAAGCCTCCATGCGTAACTGCGGACACCCACCAACACTGCTCACCGAGGAGCGTGCCTCAGACGGCCTCTCAATAGGAAAATGTGCCCCTTTCCACAGTGGATCTCTGCTCACCTTTGTCCTAAAACTGTGCCACATGCTTTTCTCTGTATGTGGACATGAGAGTCCTCAGCCAAGCACCAGCAGGATGTGAGTTTTGCTTTCCCAATGTGGTGAGCCATTCCCACATTCACTCATTTTCCTTGTAAGAACCGAACCTCTCCATGGCTGGTCAGGATTAGGGATGTTGCTGTAGCCAAGGAAAAATTTTCATCTGTTGAAGTAAACCCACAGGGTGGCTTGAACCCTCAATCTAGAGCCAGTAGCATTGTATTTTGAGGGCAGAGCCCTTAAATCTGCCCTGAAAGAAATGGTATTCAGTGAACAGGAATCAAACAGCTTTCAAAGCACTCAGTAGATCCTAGGCTTCAACCAACTTGGGTCTTAAGAGGTGAAAAGGGCATAATGACAGGACAGTAGAGAGTAATTCTTGAGTGCTGCATCGAGTGCACAGAAACCTGTAGAACTAAGACAGTTCTACAGCCAACTCTCGTGCTCAGGTGAGGCTAACTTGGAGAAGCTTGTGAATGAGAACAGTGCAATGGCCCTGATTCCACAGGTCTGCAGCATCCTAGGGCACCAGCAGCCAGGCCTTCAAAGCACATTAACTGCTTAACCTTAATGGTCATGGATATGAGCTGGCTTCCGCAGTGACTGCGGGGGGTTTATAAGCTGCAGTGGCAAGCTGCTGCTCCAGGAGCAGCTCCCTGAGACCTTTTCCTATTCTGAGACAGGAAGGAGGCTGCTCTCGGCTTTCTGCCCTCCCTTTTTCTTTAGTCTCAGAGGAGGGAGGGCCATCAAGGCCACCCAGAGAAGGTGGAAGACTTACCCGTGCTCACTCAGTGGCAGAGCTGGGGTGCGACTTCAGGGCTCACCATTACCCAGCCTGGGGCTCTTTCACGTCGGCAAACTGGCAGTTCCCGCACACCAAGAGCTCTCTCATTAGAGCTAGTGTGGATTCCTGGTCTGCAAACGGTTGGCCACAGCTCAGTCTGCACTTGATCTTTCCCCACCTTCAAAGAAGAAAACCTACCTCATGATTTCTCTCTTCCAGAACCCCTGACCACCTGATTCACTCCCAAAAACCTTGCAATCATCTCTGACTACTCTCCTCTGGTTATCCATTGTGACTACTGCCAAGTTCAATCATTTTACTACACTCTTTTCACTCGGGCAACTTGTCTCTACACTGTAGTGGGAAAAGCCAGCAGCTAAATGACTCTGTTGCTTAGAAGTCTATGCCTCCTAGTATCTTTATGTCCTTCTAAACATCTTGACTACACGAGCTGAATCCTTCTGCTCTTTTTGCTATGGCTGAGAAGCACCTGCTTCAGGAGGCCTCAGCACCCTGCATGCCTGATGCTCATCCAGCCGCCTCTCTGGCACTTCCATCCATTTTTGTCTCACAAGGCTTTTTAAGCCTTGTTTCTTTCATGTGTACTAATCTTGCCACTTCATTATGAGGGCTTTCACATAACAAAGGCTAGCACCTGTTGGCTATTTAGCATAGCACTTGGCTTAAAGAAATATTTTTATTATCTGTAATATTTCATTTGTTATTCATAATAGATGCAAAGAGTGACTTATTCTTCTCACTCAAGATGAGATAACTAATTAAGGCTTGGAGAGGCCAGGCACTTTGTTCCCAGTCAGGGAGCATCTATGTGGTGGAGCTGAAAATGAAGCCAGGCTCAGGACTCTTGAATTCCAGCTTGAATTTAAGCCACAGATCCCAAAGCCTTTGAAAGGCAGATGGCTTCTCCTGTTCTCCCACAGTCCCGAATAAAACCTTTTTTGTTTATTAAGCACTGCTGCTTGACTTAACCATAATCTAACCTCAGACAAGCCAGGTGGTAGCAGTTTTTTGATACAGCAGGGTGAAGTCTCCAGAGAAAAAGGACACTGGTCCCAGGGTAGGGTGAAGCACTCTAAGCTGGGGCATGAGACAACCGGGTTACTTTCACTCTTGTCTTTTGGTTCCCATTAGCCAGTGTCAGCCATCTGGTCCTTCCGAAAACATGTGTGGGTTCAGAACATAACAGACTAGAAGAATAGAGGAAAAATAAGATTATTCTGTGCAATCTCCACTCTAGAGGTCCCGCATCAACCCCTGCAGTCTGTCTTGCTTCTGAGGCTCAGCAAAAATTAGATCAGGATAGATTCTTGGAGCTAGTTGTGCCGATGTGACTGATCATCGAAGAGAATACTTAAGGATACATTTAATTAGTTTTGCAAAGGAATGGTGACTGGGACCAAAATATTTCTTATTTATGAATGAATATTAAGGGGGGGGGAAGGGCCAGAAGTCAAATACTAGGTTTACAGACTTCCAAATGCAAAGACTTCAGTAGCAATGGATGATACATATCTAAGACCTGATTTATTTTTGACTAATTCCAACTACTCCACCCCAGTAGGACACTTTCTTTCTTCAAATTCCTCTGTAATAATAGCCAATTCCTACTTTCCTGTTTTGCTCTTTGTCAAGCATTAGAGGAAGCACACACTGCTTCACTCAGCCTTCCCGACCCTGAGGTCTATGCCAGCTCCTGGACAGAGAAGTAAGACTTGGAGCTGTTGCCGGGTCTCTGGCCAAGGCTACTCAAGATTCTGAGTTTCTTCAAACTCATATTCTAACCTACAACCTGCACCCCATCAGGCTCTGCCACCTCCCAGATCCAGTGGAAAGTAGTCCTTAGCAAGAGGTGGGAAAAACAGGGGCTCCAGGAGCACAGGCATAAGAAGGACAAATGCCTACATTCTGACCACAACTGTGAGCACAGTAAAGGCATAGACACCAATTCTGTAACTGGAGTATGCGAATACTAATAAGTTGCAAATGTTTATTTTCTACTGAGCTACTAGTGGAAACAAAAAGAACTATAAAAATTTCAACAGTTGAAGGACTCTGATCTCATCAATGGGTTAATCTACTAATGAGCACATAATGGGATGAAATTATCAGGAAGTAGTGGAAACTTATGTGAGTGTGGCCTAGTTGGAGGACATAGGTCATGAGTGTGCATTTGGGGCACATTCAGGCCATTTCTTGTTTCTCTGTCCTTTGGTCATCACAAGGTAGGTGGCAGTCTATAGAGCCACCACAGGTTCTAGCTGACAAGACATTCTCCTTAACAAAGCTCCATAGCCAAGGGACCAGCTGAGCACGGACCAGGATCTATAAAATGACCAGGACAGGCCTTTCTTCTTTTAAGTTCATTTGCTCAGGAATTAAGTCACAGCAATGAAAAGTTACTAACATGAGGTAAGTCATCTGATTGGGAAAAAAAAAAAAAAAGAAAAATCTAATGATACATAGCTAAATTCCAGACTCAAAGGAGACCAAAGCCAGGGCCTTAGGCTTGCTAGACAAGTACTCTACCACTGAGTTAAACCCCCAACCCATGCCCAGGATCTTGAGCCACACTGCAGATAGTAGACCATCTCTAAAGGAATATTCATACACTGGGGTGAGAAAACAGGAACAATCATTACAAAAAATAAAACTTACTCCAGAAGAGGTAGATTTTTAAAGTGTTATTTTGTAATTGTTCGGACAGCCTATCTGCCAAGTCGCTTTCATCACCTTAAATGGTTTATAAACTCAGCAGGCTGGTGGTGTTGTGGGTCAGTGGTGCAAGGCCCTAGGGCTGCTGTCGTGGGAACTCTGCAGACCACCAGGCTGTTCCTGAATGTAGAGAGTCACCTGCCTCTGCTTCCTGAGTACCAGGATTAAAGGCAAGTCCACACAAGGTCTTGAAACATTGTTATGGAGCTAAGTCTGCTAAGCTGCTTCCCTGAGCTCTTAGCCTAGGAATGGGATACCTAGAAAACAATACAAACTATCTAGTTTGAGGATCAAACTATACTAATTATAACCTCCCTGTCATAACTAAATGGTTATTTTAAAGTAAAACAAAGTTGCTTTCTTTAGAGAAGTTTGAGGCAGTTGGGGTCCACAATTACACCAGTCTCTTTCAATTTTCTGTCTCTCAAAAGTCTTACACTAAAGTTCATGAAGCTCAAACACAAACTAAAAACAAGTGTACAGTACTCATCATTACTAATTCAGAACACATCTCTTGGGACACAGAATAACATACATCACCATATCCATTATGCCCACTCATCAAAACAAGGATATACTCAACAAACAGTGCTACCCCAATTCACACTAAAGCCACACAAAACCAGCTCTAAACAACGCGGGGAGCAGGTTGTCAGGTGCTAACGAGCTTAATAAAGCTCATTCCTCTGGGGCCATCTTGCCTGTTTACATGTTGCTCTTAACTGCCCCCCCGATGCAGTCTATTCTATTCTTTTCCATTTCAACTTTGTTAAAGATGCCAATGCCATGCTATTTCTTGGAGACAGATTCCCCCAACCAGCCATTTTATTATTTTTACAAAAATGTCAAGTTCTTTTTGCTCTACTGCCTCATTGCACCACATGATACATACCCTGAGTCTTGCCCACCTTGCCAGGCTGCTTTCAAAGCTCCCTCAGTGCCCCCTTCTCTCTCTGGGTCTTGGAGTCTCTTCTGGCACTAGCTGTTAAGTCTTTGGCTATCACCTCTAGCCTGGAGCTTTCGCCTCAGCTCAGAAGTTATCCAGGGACTTGCCTTAGAATATGGCTATATAAATCCAGAGCACAATCCAGCCCTTTATGTGAAGGATATTCTAAGATCAGAGGATGCTAGGATGACAAGACACTGAAATGTGTGCTGACACTGACACACATCCTACTCCAGGTAGCCATGACAGCCTGAGGGTTAACCACTCCCCATCCATTCTCTACCAAGCCCAGCATTATAAAAGTATATCCTGTCTCACTTGAGGCGCTTCAGTTTATTAGAAGCCTCTAAAAAAGACCAGAGGGTGAACAGGCCAGGGAACCCAGATTAGCCCTATAGGCAGGAAAGGAGAAACAGGAGAAAAGCCTGACTGTCACTGCAATGCTATGGCTGGCGTGTGAATGAAAATAATCCGCAGTTTCCAGAGCTTTCAAGAATTCATCCCGTAATCTTGGCCTGTCAACCACATGCCTCAGTTTTCATATTAGCACAAATCAGGGATACCACTCGTTTATAGCGCTTTGATATAGTTAGCTGAAATAGAAACTATACAGCTGGTGAGACAGGACAGTGGCTAAAGATCAAGCCCGGCAACCTGAGCTGAATCCTGGGAAACCACAAGATAGAAGGAGAGAACAGACTCCAGCAATTTCCTGGTGATTTCTACACTCGTGCCATAGCATGCCACCACCTCCATAAATGGATTAAAACAAAATACAATGAAGCTGTTAATACTTTCTAGTTTTGAAGAGTTCAGTGTTAGCTCACACACTTATAAGTATCACTCTCTATATTTTCTCAGATATGTGACACATTTTCCTTTTGAGAATGAAAAATACAACTGTCTGTGTAGTTACCTAGAAGCACCTCAAATCTCCACAAACCCAAACCACATGTATTATCCAGTCACCACTCTGTGCTTTAAGAAAAGACACCTCAAAAAGAAAAGGAAGAACAAGACACTAAGCAAAGTTTTAAAATGCCTTGACTAAATAATTACATATAATATTTATTAATAACACAAACCAGGGTCTAAAACCCAAGAGGCGAGAACTTGAACCAGGATAATTTATGTTAGAAATATTTAGATATAATTTATAGTCTTGTTTCTTGGTATTGATTTCCCATTACCCATGTTTTGAGAAGAAGTAACATAATAAAATGGACTGCATTTGTAATAGTTATAAAACTATTAAAACAATGATAGAATATTACTTCACCCAGGGTCCCATCTTTTCCTTTCTTTTTCATTTTTTTTTTTTTTTTAAAGACAAGGTCTCACATGATCCGGCCTGTCCTCAAACTTTCCGAGTAGCCAAAGATGACTTTGTTGTATTCCTGATTCTGCTGCTTCCACCTTCCAAGTACAACGACTAGAAGAGAAAGCCACCACGCCCGGCTGCTTTGTTGATTTTTTGAGA
>NC_034595.1:82724603-82803152 GCF_900095145.1 Mus pahari | reverse complement strand
CGGGTGCTCTTACCCACTAAGCCATCTCACCAGCCCAAGGGACCCATTCTTTACATTGCCAAGATTGGCCTTCAACTTCTGGCTCAAAAGATCCCCAAAGTTTCACTTCAAGCAGCAAAGATGTTAAAACAGTTCCATGGCTCAATAACAGTAGGGTGGCCATGATGCATGAACTTAGCCCTGCTGCCTTTCTTGTAACTGGTATGGTTATTTTTGCTTTTGAGACAGGGTGTCACTATGTGCTCATAGCTGTCTGGGAACACACAGAGATTTGTTTGGTTCTGTCTGTTGAGATTAAAAGTGTCTACCACTATGCATTAAGAACTTTGTGAGTCATTTCTTGTGGGATTAATGAATTTTGCTCCATAAAAATGTGTCTTAAGACACAATGCCAAAAAGGTTCTCACGCATGACATCCAATACAGGTCTATTTATAACAGTATTAGGGGCATCCTAGGGAGAATGGCTAGGCAAAGTACAACTCAGCTAGACAACGGATTTTAGGCAACCAACAGTGAAGATTTCAATATAACAACGAAAACATCACACAAGCCAAAGTAGAAAAAGTGGCACACAACACATGGGGATGTACCTCGACTGCTTAGCAGGCACGAAGCTCTGGGTTAATACCAGCACTGGGTAAAATGGAAAAGGTGGACCACATTCTAGAATTCCAGCACTTGGGAGAAGTAGGAATATCAGAAGGTCAAGTCATCTTTGGCTATATAGTAGGTTTGAGGCTAGCCCTGGCAACCAGAAAGGCTGCAATATGCAGTCCAGACAGGCTCTTGCTGTAATATGTAGTAGTCCCGACAGGCCTTGAACATACAATCATTTTGACTCAGCCTGATAAATGATAGGACTACCACAGCATACCATCAGAAAGCCTCTAAAGACTTTTGGCATCTCTTTTCTGGTTTTTACATTAAATTACCTACAAGCTATACATATTGTCTAAGTCAAAGGTTACTTTATGAAGTTCCCAATTCTCATAGGCTAAATGGAAAAGAAAAACCCACAGTGCTTAAAAACAGTTTAATAAAGTTTAGTAGAAAATTCAGAAATCAAGGGTTCTTAAACAAGGGAGGTAATGGAGCTGGAGGAATGGCATAGTGATTACTAACACTGGCTGCTTTTCTGGACCACCTAGGTTCAGTCTCCAGCAACCACAACTGTCTATAACACTGTCTAGGAGATCTGACAGCCTCTTTCTTCTAGCACCAGACACCCATGTGGTACAGACATACATGTAGGGAAAACACCCATATACATAAAATTAGATAAAGCACACAACCTATTGGTTTGGAAATCAAGGGTTACCAGAAAACATAAGAATGCATATTTATTTTTATGCCCAAATCCTAAAAATATGCAAGTTTTATATAAAGAATATTTTCCAGTGCTACATATGCATAAAATAGTAAAAACCAAATATAATCTAAGTGTCTTCTAACCTAGCTTTAATTGCATATATTAAATAGAATTTATATGTAGCATTTCTATATAATCATTATAGAATCAAGACTGTAGAGGTAAGAGGTGTGGCTCAGTGGTAGAGTGACTTGCCTACCATGCATACAACCTGGGGTTGGATCCCTAGCACAACACAACTCATCATACAAGGCAGGTTGTTGGAGTTAGAGAATATTCACAAAGACAGACAGACAAGACTTTTAGGCAAGTAGGCAATAATGTGCCACCTGATCCCAAGTTGGTTGAAAAAGGGGGAGAAAAAAAGAAGAAATCGCAACAATGTATGTATACTATATAGCTGGGCATGGTAGCACACACCTTTAATCCCAGCACTCAGAAAGCAAAGACAGGTGGAGGATCTGTGAATTCGAGGCCAGGTTGGTCTACACAGTAAGACTCTGCCTCAAAAACAAAGCAAACAAACAAAAGAAACAAAAGGAAGAAAGAAATGTCTGTGTGGAAGCTGTAGAGGTGACAGGTCACACCACCTGCCCCAACTGCAGGGAGGATCATTTCTGGATGACCTTTCCTCCTCCTCTGTTAGAAAAAAGTTAAACATGGAAAACTGTCATAATGGGAAATATACTGTACTTTGAAGAAAAAGTAAAATATGAATAAAGAATCTTTTTGTTTGTTTTGCTTATCAAGACAGGGTTTCTCTGTGCAGCCCTGGCTGTCCTGGAACTCCTATGTAGACCAGGCTAGCCACAGATCCTCCTAATTCTGTGTGCTAGGATTGTCAGACATTACAGCCCAGCCTATAAAGAATCTTTTTTTTTTTTTTAATTTTATGTATAAGGCTGTTGGAGAACTCTTTAACAAAGTGACTCTTTTGTTAGGTAAGCAGTAAATTAACACAGAACCAAATTCCTACCAGACTCAAATACTTGAGACACAAGTTCAAGTGGGACACTACTTTTTAAGGCTGGCAGATGGCCTACGAACACAGTAAGGTAATGGTAAGTGAGGACCCTTGTGTCATCACTAAACAGTGCCGAATTAACCTCCCATTTGGCAGTGACTTAGCTCACCAGAAATCCATAATCTGGAATATTAGCTTAACTAGACCTCCTTCAGTTTCCCTCTAAAGAACAAGCTCCTGAGAAGGTTTCAGTCCATGGAGAAAATGCCTGTGTAGGTTCTGGGGGTGGCAGGGATTCCTCTCAGCAAATAAGGCCCAGTGACAGGGATGGGGAAACAACAGGGATCTAACTCACTGCAAGAGTTTTAAAAACACTCTCCCTCCCCCAGTTCCATACCATTTTAATTTTAAACAAAGGTAAAGACAAAAACTATCCAGCAATACCAGAAATTAAAAAAATAAACAAAAAGACAACAACAACAACAACAAAAAAACAAAAAAAAAACAACCCACCAATTTAAAGCTTTCTATTAAAACTCCAACGGTCTACCATTTCACTGTCTCATCAAATACAGGATCACTTTCCCTTGAGTGCTTTAACTAATGATTTAGCCAGCTAAAGAAAGAAAACCTCAATAACTTGTAACTTACTCTAGCTATTAAACAGGTAAACCATTTAAGGATGGAGTAAGCTGTACTCAAAAAAATGAAAAGATGTGTGACTGAAACTTACAAGATGTTTGTGGCAAGAGAGAAATTGTACATAAAAAAATTCCATGTCTCACAACAAAGTGATTTGTTAATAAAAAAGAAAACTGATACAATTCACATGTAATCAAAGCCAACAAAAGCTACCACAAAGCTGAAAGGTACTAGTAGTTTTGTCTCCTTCAAACTCCCAGAATTCCATCTGGTCCACTCTAGCCCAAAGTGGCACCAGGTGGTTTATCAGGCAGGTAGGAATGTAGAAGACTCTAATGTAACCAATGGTCAATGTGACCTCAGGGAGATTTTGCATCACACTTGTGGTTCCCAGAAGAACCATCTGTTTCCAAGTTCTCTAGAACAGAAGCAGGTTGCCTGGTATAATAAAGGAGCAGGCAGGCAAGGAAATGTTGAACTGCTTGTATGTATGCCTCTCCCCCAGATCCAAAAAGAAGCCACAAAATCCTTTCCTGGACCTTAAATCTTTATTCTGCATGTATAAAGTATGCTACATAATTAATTCTCAACTTTATCTACAACCCATCTGCCAACACCCAAGGTACCTCACCTTAACAAAGGTGAACACTAGCAATTCTTTAAAGCCCCATTAATCTAAAATCTGTTTTAAGAGTTTCAATCCAGAAATGTTCAAAGACACTTCCCTGGAAGGAAATCTACCATCGTCCTAGGCTTGAGACTATGCACACCCCACATAACATTTTCCTTTTGTTCTATTGCTTCCTTTCAGTCTCCCGGCACCTTCACCATCTGTCTTCTTCCTGGAAGTCATTTTCCTTTGCAATGATTTCAGAATGATGCTAGGTTGTACTACATGGAATTAGTGTCTGTCACACCTGTCTCTAAGCTCCCAAATAACTTTCCATTCCTTTTTTTTTTTCCTGGTTTTTCGAGACAGGGTTTCTCTGTATAGCCCTGGCTGTCCTGGAACTCACTTTGTAGACCAGGCTGGCCTCAAACTCAGAAATCCGCCTGCCTCTGCCTCCCAAGTGCTGGGATTAAAGGCATGCGCCACCACGCCTGGCCAGCTTTCCATTCCTTATTTCAACCTTGATCTATAATGGACTTCATGTACACCATCCATTATTTGGCAATATAAGAATCCAAGTTCCTAAAAGATGTAGGTAGCTAAAGTTCTGAGAGTGTCTGTCCTCTTAGATTTCCCTGAGTTGTTCCATGTTTCTCTTGAGTCTTTGAATTCTATTCATGATTTAAAATTGAGTGTAAATCTCCTTTAAAATGTTTTTATTATTTATCTTTACTTTTACTCTCTTAAACTTATTTTATGTGTCTGGAGGTTCTGTCTGCATGCTTAACTGTTTACCACAAGCCTGCCTAGTGCTGGAGGACAGAAGGTGTCAAATTCCCCAGGATTGGATGGAGCCACAGTTGTGTGCTCCCATGTGGGTGCTGAGAATTGAACCCAGGTCCTCTGGGAATACAGCCAGTGACTCTAATGATGGAGCCATCTCTCCAATCCCCTAGTGTAAAACCGTTAATAGTTGTTTCTGGTCTGGTGTTAAAATTTCTAGGTCCTTCATGAGGTTTGGTCCCAGCTAGACTGGTAAGAGTTGGTCCTTACTGGACCACTTCTTCACCAATTCCAACATAATGTATTTCTGGACATTTCTTTCTTCATTTCAAGTCCTACTAATCCATACTTCAAAGCTGATTTTAAGAAAAATGTATTCTGGGCTGGAGAGATGGCTCAGTGGTTAAGAGCACTGGCTGCTCTTCCAGAGGACCTGGGTTCAATTCCCAGCAACCAATGGCAGTTCTCAATTGTCTTCAACTCAGTTCCAAGGGATCTGAGACCCTCACACAGACATACATGCAAACAAAACATCAATGCACATAAAAGTAAAAATAATAAAAAAAGGAAGTCAATTTTAGTAAACTAGTCTACATTTTAGTTGTCTGAGTTTTAAGTGAAAACAAGCATCCCTTGATTCAGAAAGCATGCCAATCACAACAGTTAGTCAAAAACAGTCCGTCTCCTTCCTCAAGTCATGCAGTGCAGTCCTGGGCATTCTGTTGGTGCATTAGTAACCTGATCAAGTGATCAGTTTTGCTCTACTACCTTTTTCAACTCTCACCCACTCCTTGAGAAAAGAGACCTCACCAAATATACTGCTAGCCAACACTACTGGGCTGAGATGCTTCCTAGTGACACTATTACAGAGGATGGAAAAGGCTTTACTTTTTCTTCCTGACCTTCCCTTTTATGAATGAGAAAACAGGTTCAGAGAAACTAAGTCACCTGCTCAAAGAAACTTAAATTGAGGAGCCAGGTTTGACTCAGATTCATCTGTCTTCCAAAGCCCTTGTTTTTCCCCCACAAAAGGGAGGGGGTAAGGTAAGTATTACAAAAACAATACTCTCATGTCAGCAGATTCGCTCTGTAAGAACTGTTAAGTTAACCGAACAAAAATGAGAATTTGTCTATGTGAATCGAACCCAGGATTCATAAGCAAGAAACAGGCAAGAAACAAACAGCAAAACCCAAGGGTTCCCCTAACACCCAAGGTTTAGTGCTTCCGACGCCGTTCCGGTACTTAATACCTTTCAAGTCCTACCTAATAGTTCTCAGCTCCCAAGCAAAATATGCTCGTACATTCTCTAGGCCTGACAACTCACCCGTTGCCCCCGAACTCGGTAGTCCCTGCTAGCCCTGCTTCGCCAAAGCAGATTAGAAATACAAGCCCAGACCGTACGGGGAAAGCTGTTAAGTAGGCAATTTGGAGATGTGTCTCCACTTGCACCAGCAGCCGACGCAGACCTGGCCAGGATGGCCCTTACCCACTCAACAAATCCTACTTCAGCAATCCTTTTCCGGCAAGTTGGAGAGCCGAAACCACAACGTGTGAACTCTGTAAGGTCTCCCCCAAGATAACGAGCTAGGACTTTAATTTACTCTCGGAAAGGGAGCGGGCAAGGCTTGAAGCGCGGCAAGACAGTGCTTTCGAAACTGTCCCTGCACTACTAAAACTAGTGTCTCCCGCCCAAAGTGTGGCACACGAAAAAGCCAGAGCTCCTGTCCCCAGAAACACACGCCGGGAAGCCTCTGGCCGGTCAGGCTGGAGAACGGGGAGAAGAGAGCCGGAACTCTCAGCCGGCTCCCGGCAGCCCCAGAACGGGAAAGGGCCGCCTCGGACCCGTGGTCCAGCGACGGAAACCCAGACCTCCCCGGCGCCCGGAGCCCCAGTCTAACCTGGGCCTCCGTCCCCATTATCCCGCCACCACCCCCGCCCGCGCAGGCGCAGTGGGAGCCGGGCCTACCCGCGCCCCCGAGGCACCGCCGCCATGGCGGAGCGGAGGAGGCCGGCGGCGGCTTAGCGCCCGGCGAGCGCCGCGCTCGCGTGCCCCGCGGCCTCCCAGCCACCGCCGCGGCCCTGTCAGCACCCTCCCCCCCGGCCGGCCCCTCCGCCGCCCTCCTCACCCGTTCTTCAGATCCACCTCCAGGATCTTCCCGTAGCCCTTAAAGAAGCGCTCCACATCGCGCTCCCGGGCCTGGTAGCTCAGGCGGCCGATGTACACCCGCGGCATTCCGGCGGCGGCAGCTGGCCCCGGCCCCCCTCAGGCGGCGGCCGGCGAAGGGAAAGCGCGGCGGCGGCGGCGGTAACGGGCGGGCGGCGGGACGGACGCAGCCGAAGCCCGGCGACGTACGCGAGCACGCAGCTCGAGAACGCGCGCCCCCGCGGCCTCCTCCTCCCGCCCCCCTCCGCCCGGCGGAGGGGAACGGGAGGGAGCGCGCGCCCGCTTCCCGCCTGGCTAAGGTCGGGGCGGGGCTCTACTGGAGGCGCGCCGGCGCGGGGCGGGACCTGGCCGAGTGAGCGACAGCTTCGGCACGTCCTCTCGTGAGCTCGCCGCGGCAGCGGCACTTCCCCCGGAAGTGGCCGCGCGGGTGCGCGCCGAGCGGGTGTTCCCGCCTTTGTCCTTTGCTCGGGGAGTCTCTGTTTTGAAGTGCTTTTCGGTAAACGTCCCTGTGGGAAGTTTGCGGGTCCATGACCTTGGGTCCGTTTTCTTTTCTCTCGGATCTTTGAGACTCTGTTTATCTTCCTTGTACTTTCAGGGTTGTCTCGACAATGTCGATACTAGGTATGTAAAAGTGTTCCAATAATTGGTTCGGTATTATTTTTGCGGTGTTGTGGATCGCCACACGGATGTTAACAAGTGCCCTACCTCTGAGTTACAGCTCAGATATATATATATATAATATATATATATATATATATATATATATATATATATTATATATATATATAGTCTCTTTAAAGCTCTGACCATCGGTTAAGAGCACTGACTGCCAGAGGTCCTGAGTTCAATTCTCAGCACCCACATGGTGGCTCACAACCATCTGTAATGGGATCGGATGCCGTCTTCTGGTGTGTCTGAAGACAGCAACAGTGTACTCATATACATAAAGTAAATAAATCTTTAAAAAAAAAAAGTTCTGACCATCCTATAAATAGCCCTGTAGACCAGGCTGGCGCAAACTCTGCCTGTCTTTAGTGCTGGGATTAAAAGCATGTGCCACACTGTGTCCGCTCAGTTTAGTGCCTTGCAATTAGATTAAACACGACAGAAAATTATTTTCTTTTTCCTTTGTTTATTAATTTTGAGAATTTTCTGTATATCCCCGGCTGTCCTGGAACTCCCTCTGTGGACCAGGCTGGCTTCAAACCTGCCTGCTTCCCAAGCGCTAGGGTTAAAGGTGTACCCCATCTCTGCCAGTTCAGGAAAAATTTCTAACCTGCAAGATTATAGATGTCCAGTGTATCGCCATTAATAATCAAACGTAATGGATTGCTCTGGGGCATGTGGGAGCTCAGTAATGATTCCTTTTCAGCTTTACCCAAGAGTCCTCAAGTTTCTTTACTGCATTTCCACTTTTAACTGATGTGCCCGGTAAAGTTTTCTCTTCTGCATCGTCTGCTTCCCTTTCCAGAGGCAGTTTCTTAAGAATGCCTTTAGAAGTTAATTTACCATACAGCACTTGGTTTTTCCTTTTTAAGACAAGAACCTTTTATGTCCAATGGCCTTTAACCTGTAAAAGCCTTCTAAGAACTTCAATTGCAGGTGTGCATCACTCCTGATTTTTGTCTCACTATATTTTAATCATTTCAGAAGCATATGAGCCTGGTCTACAAAGTGAGTTTCAGAACAGCCAGGTCTACACAGAGAAACCCTGTCTAAGAAAAAAAAAAAGAAAATAGCAGAAGCATATGAAAGGCACTTAAGACCATTTTGTCTTATAACACACTTTTTTTTTTTTTTTTTTAAATACACAATAACTTACCTAGTCACTATTCTAGTGAAGAATTGAATAACCAACCTTTGGTTTTTAGAATTGCCACGATCGGTGACCATGTATATTCAAATAGGATCTATCCTGGAAATGGGAATGTCATTAAGGACATATTTCTGGCAGAACAGTTGTCTAACCTAGCCTTGATCCTCAGCATTGCCTAGATATACAGACTTGGGAAGTAGGAATACTAGGTTAAAGGGTGTAGGCATTTGACTTAGGGACAGTCTCACTTCTTATCCCCAGCTGGCCTTGGATTTGCAGCAGCTCTCTTGCCACAGCTTCCTGAGTGCTGAGGGTTACAGGCATGGATCACAGCCTGCTTCAGCATGTGTAGCTTGGTAGCTGTTGGGTCTCAAATACTCAACGTATTATCAATATTTTGATTTAGCCAGGTGATGGTGGCCCATGCCTTTAATCCTAGAGGCAGGCAGATTTCTGAGTTCTAGGTCAGCCTGGTCTACAGAGCAAGTTCCAGNACAGCTAAGGCTACACAGAGAAACCCTGTCTTGAAAAAAAGTTTGTCAATCCAGTGAAGAGATGTCCTCCAGGCCATTTGGTTTGCAATTACCTTGAGGGAACCAGCCTCTCTTCATGTCCTTCATGCTCTCTTGTAGCTTCAGGGCACCTGTACATATGGGGCACACATACCTTGACACATGTTTTCATTTGTGTTTTATTCTTTGCCCGTTTTACTTTGATTTATAGTTCACTATAGACTAGGGAGATCAGCAGCTTACTAAATGCACTGCAGATTTCACCAGCGTGTTGACTTTTGGCATTACTGTTTCTTGTGCGTGAATGCGTTGGCAGACAACCCTGAGGAAGTGCTGTCTTTCACGGTGTGATTCGGGGATTTAACTCAGGTCCTCAGACTTTTATGACACACTTGTGTTTTGCCTAAATAAATCGAGACCCCCAATTTTATGTTATAATCAAAGGCTTTCTCACTTTGAGGTCTTATGTTTCTTTTAATGTTGTATGGAAGTAGGGTCACATGTAGTCCAGGTTGGCCTGGAACTTGCTATGTAGCTGAGACTGACTCTCCCAAATGCTGGAAGTACAGGTCTGAGCCAACATACTTGGCTTGAGGTTTTAAGGTTTGTTTGTTTGTTTAAAGTTTAATTTTGTGTGTGTATGGATGTGAGTACAGGTGCCTGTTGAGGCCAGGTGTCAGGTCTTCCCGAAGCTGGAGTTACAGTGGTTATGAGCCACTTGACTTGATTTGGGCGCTGGGAACAATTCTGGCCTTCGCACGAGCAGTGTATGTATGCTCCTAAGTGCTGAGCCAGCTCTCCGTCTCTCTACTGGTTACAAGGTTAGCTTTGTACAGCAGCAGCTCATCATTTGGGAAGTGCTAGAGCACATGCTTACCATGTTCAAGCCCCGAGTTTGATCCTCAGAACCATTTGCAGTTGTTGCAGCAGGTGCTGTGCAGGGCATGGGGCCTGCCAGGAAGCACTGTGGTTATTGCTAATCCCTTCAATACAAAAGGACAGCGATGACTGCAACACACAAGTTTGTGCAAGCACCTTTCCCCTGGGTCCGTCTTCCCATGAGGACACAGGTCCTCATCAATATTGTGGCAGAGGCCATGGAGTTGTGTGGTGGAAGCTCCCAGAAGGGGACATGGAGGTAGAGCCAACGTCGGCAGCAGGTGTGCATCTTTGTTTTTAGAAAGTTATGGCTATTTGTTTTTCATCTTGGGAGCTGAGGGCTCCATTTACAAAGGGTGTGTTTTACTCAGTGGGCCTCAAGGGCAACCCCCAAATTCCACAGCTATGTCCTGCTTTTATACAGAGTGGATGGGGCACAGGAAGTCAGTTCTCTTTTTATGTTTTCCCTCTAGCTTCTGAAGTGTTGGTACCCATTAACTGGTCTTCAGAATTTAGCTGTGTGGAAATGTGGTGTGGGGTTTACTTCTCAAGGTTCAAAAGCCTGGGAATTTCTCCTTTATTTATCTTTAGCTTCTGTCCTTGCAGTTGTCCCTCAGTGCTGCCAGAGCTTTCCAAAGTCCTGTGCCTCTGCTCAATTGTCTGTTGTCCCCTCAAATCTCTTGACTGAGAGTCCTGACCTGCTACACCACCCTTTACTGCAGCTTGCCTCAGTTCCAGGTAAATCCCTGGGTGTCATCACTCAGGATCAAGCTCAGTTAAACACTGGTTTAAGGTGCTGGGATTCTGAGGTAGGCATCTGGGGTCTGTGTGTGTGTGCATATCCTAGGCTCCTCTGACCTTGTGTCATTCTTGCCAAGGTCAAACATGGCTGTGTACACTCCAAGAATCATGTGTAAAAACCAGTGGAAAGGCAGAAGGGGAGAAAAAGCCTGCATAGCAGCTGCATTTGAACAAGGTTCTAAGATGGTGGCACCCAATACTTGTCATCCACTGCCGACCTTGTTGCAGGGAGACAAGCAAAGGCACTGGTTATAGCCCACTCTGCACACCTAAGGGCTTCAAGTTTTAACAGAATGGGTGTTTGGGGAAACGAAGGCCAAGCTCTAACTTGACTTAACTGGTCTGTGTCCTGCCATTTGCCTCCCGTTCCTGAGGAGATACAAAGCCCAAGCCTCATACCCCAGACACAATACAGTTCCTTTCACTGTTCTTCCTGGACTGTTTCCTCCTTTGCTCCTGCCATCTTGTAATTGGAACAGGGCCTCCCTTACTATGGTTGCTTGCTCTAACCCCCAACGTTGTGACTCCCCCAAATCCTACCTTTTATTCCTGTTGCCTCTGGGATGCCACTGTCTTGGGCTTTCTCACTTGTCCACATGGACCTTTGATACAAAACACTGGCAACCTGGAGGACAGACCAGGGCACTGGGACAGGGACAAGCTGGTCCTGAGTCTCAGTGCATGAGGTAGCACATTTTGCCCAGCAGGCACCTGCCAATCTGCCCCAGCCCCTGAAGCAGTCCTTTCCTCTAGAGAGCATGAATGCTCCCAGAGGCAGGCCGAGTTAAGCTGGATCCTGTGCGCACACACACTGGTGTGCAGCCATACTCCTCTCTGCCCCCCCCCCCCCGGTCTCCCAGTCTGTGATTATCACCCTGGTCTTGAAATCTCATATTAGGCAAGTTCTAACCTATAGGATCTCTGTGATCTGGCCCCTGCCAGATCTGTTTCCACCTCTGCAAGCTGCAGCTCTAGGTAATAGCTTCCCTCCTCTGGTAGTACTTTCCCAAGGCCTCTCTCATATCCAAATTCACATTAGCTGCTGGCTTTGCTTGGCCAATGTTTCCCTACTTGGACTTCAGGATACCGAAAGCAACACTGCCTGGAAGACTGCTGTGTCCAGGAACCCTCCCTCGACAGAGCCTCTGTCCCCTTACAGCTTTGCCCTGACCACTGTCATGGTCTCATATGAGGCTAAACCACACAAGAGTTAGCATATTCTTCGTTGTTAGCTTTGGACACTCTATAAATGCTCCCTGAATAAGGATCTCAGTTGAAGGTACAGAGGGTCAGCTAACGAAGGAGATAATCTCAAGTTGTGTTTTGGGCAAAGTGACCATGAAGCAAACATCTGAAAGTGGGACTTCTTGCTCAGATGAAACCATCTTCTTTTTCAGTCAACTTGTACCTCAAACAAGCCTTGCCAGAGCTCAGGTGTTTTCAGCTCTGCATGCCTTCTGCTTGGCACCAGTCATGATGGCTGCACTTGGGGTTTAATGCAGGTGTTCTCAATAGCAGCACTAGGAACATTTGGCAGGATGATTCTTTGTGGGAGCTGGTCCTGTGCAATGCATTTGTCCTTTTAACAGCTATTGGAATGGAACCCAAGGATGATGCTTCCTAGATAAGCACTCTTATCTCTAAGCTATACGGTAGCCTTTGTAAGAAAATTGTTTGAGATACAGTCTTGCTGTATAGCCCAAGCTGGCTTCCAACTTGTGGCAGTCCACCTGACTTAAGCCTTCCACTTGCTGGAATTGCATGTGTGTGTTATAATATAACTGGCTGTAAAATATTTAACAGTATTGATCTCTGCCCAGTTGAGGCAAATAACTCCTTTCTCAAGCTGTGATAGCAAAAAATGTCCTCTGGGGTTAAAAATGCCCCTGGCTGAGAACCACAGGTGTGAGGTTTATTCTTTTAGTTACAACCGAAGTTCCCAGAAGGCGGCCTAGACACCTGCTATCCTTCGTGTCTTAAGCTTTAATGATCTCAGCCTGCCACTCACCTTTCTAGGCAGCAGAGCCCCTTGCCCTGGACAGAGCCACACACTACAGGAGAGGTTAGCCACCTGTCCCTTTCTGCCAGACTCTAGGGCTCACACTGCTGAGGTCAGAGAGTGACTTCTGGACTTGGCAGCAGTTTCATAGCCTCTGCTTTCGGGGTGGGCAGGCAGTGACTATGGACAACCGACAGAGAGGCAGGGAAGGCACAGCATTCCTCCACACACATGGTTGTACTCTTCATCCTCTACTCAGGAAGTTCAGGGTTTATTAGGGACCCTAGGCTTGGCCCCCCACCCTCCTGGTAGGAAGAGGCAGTGTGAGTGAGGCAGTCCGGGAAGGCTGGGGTTCTCATGGAGGGGCCAGCAGACAGCCAGTCTTGCTGGCCTACCTCTCCTGCTTTTCTCCTGGTCCTCTGGAGTAATCACATGGTGAGAATCTGCTTCGAAGACACAAAAGGCTTCATGGAGGCTTCCAAAGCCTGCTGGTAGCCCTGCAGTGGAACTTCAGAACAGGATGGGGCTGTGAGCTGGCCTTGGCGGATGAGGTTGCAGAGAGTGAGAATCAGCTCCTTGAACTCATCTGCAGGAGGCGCAAGTCAGACAGGGAACAACAGGTGAGGTCTAGTGGGATGGCTGAGTGCTGACTCGAGACAGAATCATTCAGAGTAATCCTAGGGACTGTCAATGGGCAGTGATGGCTAGAGAGGCTCATCCGCAGGACAGGGCTGGTGAAGAGCTGGCCCTAAGTGGTGGCTAGAA
This sequence comes from Mus pahari, assembly GCF_900095145.1. Lineage (NCBI taxonomy): Eukaryota > Metazoa > Chordata > Mammalia > Rodentia > Muridae > Mus > Mus pahari. The sequence continues at coordinate 82,789,845 of NC_034595.1, read as the reverse complement.
CAGCATTACTGAGCTAAGGAAGCCAGGAGGGCAGAGTACCTGGCACCGTGCTGGATGACAACAGACCACAGGAGGAAAAACTCTTGACAGCCCTGGGCTTCCTCAGCGGAGGCACCCACTATCCCTTCTCGGTCTGCCTCTTCCTAAGGGCCGAATATAGAGTAGGAATCGAGGTGAAGGCCTCAGCTGTGAAGTGTGTTTCTTTTTTTAAAGATTTACACACGCACACACACACACACTGTAGCTGTCTTCAGACACACCAGAAGAAGACAACAGATCTCATTACAGATGGTTGTGAGCCACCATGTGGTTGCAGGGAATTGAACTCAGGTCCTCTGGAAGAGCAGATGGTGCTCTTAACTGCTGAGCCATCTCTCTAGCCCTGGGAAATGTTTTTCATAGAAATAAACCCAACCTTAAGATTTAATCCTACTTCCTGGTTAGAACTCTATGCTGGCAGGCATAGTGGCACGTGCCTCTGCTCCTAGCTCTTGGGAGGCAAATGCAGGTGGATTTCTGAGTTCCAAGTTAGCCTGGTCTATATAGTGAATTCTAGGACAGCCAAGGCTACAGAGTAAGACCCTGTCTTGATACACACACACACCATAAAACAAAACAAACAAACAAACAAAAAAAACCACTGCCATGCTGGCTTCCCAGTTGTCTTCAAGGCAGGAGTGTGAACTTGTTAAGCCTTTTGTAATCCAGTCAGAACCTGCTCTCTCAGTCCAAGACCAGACTTGATCCTCCAGGTGTCAGAATCTGCCCTATGTAGTGCTGGGTTCCACTCTCTTTAAATGTTTACTTTGGGTGTAGTATATGTACTTCTAAGTGTATATATGTGTAGGTGAGACCACATATTGATTGAGGTGTCTTCCCTCAGTCACGTTTCTTATTTATAGATAAGATCTTACCATGTAGTCCTGAGTGGCCTGGAACTCTATAGATCATGGAGATCTGCCTGCCTCTGCCAATCAAGTGCTGCGATTAAAGGTGCACACCACCATTCTCAGGACCCCTTTATTTTCTGAGACAGTCTTTCACTGAACATGACGCTCTTTGATTTGGTTATAGGCTGGGCTACTCTACCTTTCCCCCTCTCCTCTCTCCTTGTAGTCCTGGGGTACAGTCTTTTTATGTGGATACTGGGGATCTGAACTCAGGTTCTAAGCTTGCTTGGCAAGTATTAACCAAGTTCCCCCAGCCCTTCCCCTCACTCTCCTGAAGAGCTTTTCTGCTCAGAACAGCGGTGCATGTCACCACTTCCCTTCAGCCACTCCATGTCAGTCTTCGCTCTCAGCCTTGGCTCCTCATCTGGGGAGCTGGGCCATGCAGTCAGAGGCCTATGTTGACGTTAGCAGCTCCATTCCAGAGATGGGAGAGGGTTGAGTGATTGACTTAGAGGCCCTGAGCCTCAGTTTTCTCCTCTGTCAAATGGCTCAAAGTGTTAAAACCAACAATGCTTAAAACAAGGCAGAGATTCAGTGACTTACCACAGTTCCCAGCTAGGCCAGGCCCACCTAGATCTATCTGGTGAGATTTTGGTTTTTATTTTATTTTCCAGTTGTTTTGTTTTTCCTTCTTTTTTAAAAACAGCATTTAGTTATATTACTAAGGATGGTCCTGAACTCATAACCCTCCCACCTAAGCCTCTTGAGAGCTGGGATTACAAGTGTATGCCACTGCACCCAGTCAGCTCCTCAGAACAAGGGCTAGTCTATCTCACTAGCCTCTGCCAGGACCAGCTGGCTCCTTCTAGAAGCGATTTGCTGACCTGACTATGGTAAATTATGGTAAGATCCTGAATCCTGTTAAGGTTGAGGAACTAGTCACTTTGCAGGGTTTAGAGCAGCTGGTCACTCTGCAGCCATATCAGGCTCTACACCCCTCTGCCCCTTGGTACCGAGGGCATCAGTCACTCACCTGGACTGTGGTTCTTCTTCCACTGGGACAACCAAAAGCCCCGAAGTTTGAGGTCCTTAAAAATGAGCAGACTCTGTGGACACAGGAAGATGCATTGAGGCTCTGAGTACTAGAACTTAAAGCATCGCTTCAGGTATAGATCCCCGAATTTAGACAACTGCAGTCAGAGCAAGGAAAGAGGCGGCAAAGCTCTGGTCTGCAGGTATCCCCAACTTACCACAGAGGCTGTTACAGGCTGTTTGGCCATTCCCCCATAGGTCACCATGGTTCCTCCGGGCCTGTAGAGTCCAGAGAATGAAGAGTGGGTGCAGGCACTACCAGGACAGAACCTACCATGGCCTAAGGAACTTGCTAAGGCACTTAAAGGAACCAATCTGGCTCTCAAAATCACTGGGGAGGCTTAAAAAAAAAAAAAAATAGCTTCCCAGTTTTAAGCTCTGACTTAAAGAATTAGAGGCAGGGACTGAATATCACACATATCGGGAATGGAGGCATATGCCTTTAATCCCAACCTGCCTAGCTATAATGTAGTTTCCTACAATGAACTGGTGAGGATAGCATGAGCTAGATTTAGCCTTCACTGCTGTTCTTGCTCCTTGACTCTTTCAGGAGTTTGTTGATAAAGGATGACCCGAGGCATCTTTTTGGAGAAACCGAGGAAAACAGGGAAGGACATAATGGAGTCAACTGCTATCTTACTACCTACCTATCAGTCACAGTGCTAGAAGAATCCTAGGTCTTCACATGTTAAACATGTGCTCTAAGCTGTATCCCCAGGCTCCCAATGTTCTCTCTGTGCCTCTGTCTCCGTGTATGTGTGTGTTTGACTATATCTGTCTATATCTATGTATCCTATGGTTGCCTCAGACTTGGTATCTATCTCAGTCTGGCCTTGAACTCACGCTACTCCTTTTCCTTAGCCTCCCGAGTGCTAAGATTACAGGGGTGCCTCACAAGCATGGCTTAATTTGGCCTTAAATTCCTCTCAGATGGTTCTCACTCAAGAAATAAGTTCCTAATGGAAGCAAGCCCTCTCTCCTTGTACCAGACACAGCTCTAAGCATGTTACCTGTACTGTCTCCATGAATTATCAGGGTAACATCAGGAGAGACTGTTGTCTGTGCTATAGGACAGAGCTGAAGTTCATCATGTCTGCATCACCTCACTGTCCCTTATACTACCCAGCAGAGGCAGAACCATATTCCTTACGCCCATTTCAGAGCTGAGGAAACTAAGGCTTGGGTCTTCATGTTTTACCTAACTCTTCACAGGTCTATAGCTAGAAGTAGCAGAGGTGGGGTTCGAACCCAGTCCTTTTAATGTCAGTGCCCACAAAGGAAGAAGTGATTACTTCTTCCTTTGACAACTGCATGGAGGATGCAGGCAGTCTCACAGGCTGCTCGCTGCCTGAATAGGGGTGTTCTGTAGTTATGAAAACTCATCGTCAACCACACCTAAATGAAGTGATCACGTTCTCTGGGCTTCCTTTTTTTAAAGTGAAGATGGGGATGGGGGGGCATAGCTCAGTGATGGAACATGTGCTTTAGCATGTCCAAGGCCCTGGGTTCAATCCCCAGAACCAAAGGGAAAAGCAAAATAGGAATTTGGAATAGTAAGCTCTGCCTATGGCTATAGATGGCACAACAGCCACTGCAGAGGCTGACTCTCAACATAGCTGTGTAGTGTCCCAGTCTATGCTCTACTTCAGCAGCTTAGCCACCTCTTCAGCTCGTAGCTTGTGGTGTTGGGCGAGTCACTGTGCAGGGGCCCTGCTTTGCTAGGAAGTATTTCTTAGGTGTCCTCGGGTTGGAGAACAGCACACAGTGAGTGGAGCTTCTCTGCAGTGGTGGGGACTGAGAGAATGCCCATCTCTGGTCCCTCAGCACCTCAGCACTTTTTTTTTTTTTTTAAAGATAGATGTATGTATGTATGTATATGAGTACACTGCAGCTGTCTTTAGACACACCAGAAGAGGGTGTCAGATCCCATTACAGATGGTTGTGAGCCACCATGTGGTTGCTGGGAATTGAACTCATGACCTCTGGAAGAGCAGTCAGTGATCTTAGCCATCTCTCCAGCCCTACCTCAGCACTTTTATATGTTTCAAAATATCTTGTGAGAAATATCTTAAGAAGCCAGTAAGTGATGACTCCTGGGTTCCTGCGGGGAGAAAAGGCTGGCTAGCCATCTTATCACAGAGACAAGGCTTGAGAGCACAGGCCAGAGAGCAAGATGTCCTTGTGTGCCACTGTCAGCATCCTTCTACCCTGGCCTATATTCACACTTGTCACTAGACAGCCCTCCTGATGGAGACCTGCAGGTTGATGGACTTACGCTAGGTGCCGGAGCAGCTCTGTAGAACTCTTCCCACCAACACAGTTGAGAGCCAATCGGGGCAGCGGCAGGTCCTGAAAGTAAGGAGGCTACTGTGAGGGCACTACTGGGTGCTCATGGGGTTAGAAGCTGCTACAAGCAGCACGGTGAGGCCCAAGTGCTGAGTCAGAAGAAAAGAAAATGGAGTGTGCGTGACTTTTTGGGCTTGTTTTCATTACGTCTGGGAAGGTCTTTAATAGCTTCATCCTCTTGTACATCCCAGGACTTTGGGAAGCACAGACAAGCAGCATCTCTGTTCAGTGTCAGGAACAGAGAAGTCTACACCATAGGCTGACCTCCACTTCAGCAATGCTGTCCAGGGCAAACGTGCTCAACATTGGGTATGTGGTCCTTCCATATACTGTAGTGCAAAAGGCCTCAGACTGGGTCTGCTGGGGTGTATGCTCTAAAGAGGTATCGGCTTCAAGTTCAGAGTGATGGGGCCAGCCTCACCACTTTGTGATGATGTGGTTCTGAGGTTGGTGTCTCATCTATGCAGCATCTATGTCAGCTACTTTGTAAAGTTTTTCTGAGGGATGTCAAGTAAATGTGAGGCAGAGGCTTAGGAGCCTCTCTCCTTCCTTTCTCCATGCCTTAGTTTCCTCAGACCCTCGTCCAGCTCTGACTCATCTGCCATGTGGGTTGATGGACTACACCACAAATATTTAAAACCTTGGCTTTCCTAAAGTCTGTCTGCTTCTGCCTCCTTCCATGTCTGAGCACTTACAGCATGCTATCCCTAGGCTAAGGTTGGATGGGCTTTGTCCTTTCCAGAAGAGAAGCTGGTTTGCAGAGCAGAGCAGGGAAGCCATATTTTGTAATTACCAGGAGATGGCATGGGATGAAGGGGGAACTGTTCTTAGCGGGGTGCCTTGGCTTTTATTTTTAAAAATTTGTAGACTTGACTTTGTGCATGTGAATGTGAATGCTTTGCCTGCATGTTTGTCTCTGTACCATGTGTGTGCCTGGTACCTGTGGAGATCCTTTGGAACAGGAGTTGCAGATGGTTGTGAGCCACCATATGGATGCTGGGACTGCAAGAGCAGTCAGTGCTCTTAACTGCTTACACACCTCTCCAGACCCAGGCTAGGTACCTTGAAGATGTTTTTTGTCTCAGGCATCCTTAGCTCTTCCTCTGTGAGGACATAATCAGCTCCTAGATCCTTCAGTTTGTCAGTTAGCTTCTTGATGTCGGGTCTGGAAACCAAACACAATCAGGTCACACTGGCAACTATCCTCCCTCAAGCTCCCAGAACCCCTTTGCCACAGCCCTGAGAACACATTTCTGTTTTAAGAACAGGGATAGCGAGAGGTTAAGCCAGACCTCAAGCAGGAGCTGTCCACATAATTTAATCATGCTCTACCAGCTCTCGCCTCCTTTCCTCCCCGGACAGAGCCAGGCTGGGAGATAGTCTGACAACCTATGAGTGCACACAGCCTAGAGCCATCTGTGCTCAGGGAAGAGCCATCCTATGCCCTCCTTCTACTCAGATACCACTTTCTTTCCTCTTGCTCTCCAGGGCACTTGAGGGTATCATGCAAACACACTCTAGTGCAGAGTGGCCTGGACTCTCTGGTCCAGGCACACAGAAGCACTTTTTCATCACCACTGCAGAGGCAGGGGTGGGAGTAAGTACCAACCCTCGTAAGAAAGGTCTCAAGTGACTCAGCCATGGAAGCACACTGAGGTTTAAAGGGACTGGAGGGGACAATGGAAAGAAGGTAAGTCTGTTACTGACTTGCCGTGTCTTCCTGAGCAAGCTGCTTCCTCTCTTGGAAACTTGAGCTTCCTCATCTGTAAAAGAGAGACCACAAGCCTGCCCCACCTCCTTCATAGCTGTGCTTAGTGCACACATGCAAACAGACAGGGCTAGAGAGTTCATACAACAGTACAAACCAAGGCTTTCCCAAGTGGAACTGTGGTTGCCCTAAGTCAAGTCTCCAACACTCCTGACTGACTGTTCAGTATGGACCGTTACTGCCTCTTTCTGTCATCTCTGTGTCAGACTTTCACAGGGACTTCTTTTGCCCTGCTGAATGCTTGCAAGTCAGCAGCCAGCCACTCATGCTTACACATGTGCGCCATCTGGTGGAGATGTAGGAGTACGCAGGGACATGAGGATTAGGTTTCCCAGTACCTGTCTCGGACAACGTTGATGGTCTTTAGGCGAAGGGCTGAGGCGATCTGAATGACTGCTTGCCCCACTCCACTGTTGGACGCATTTTGGATGACAGAGTCCCCTGTGGAAGAGACCATGTCAAGCCCTGCAAACTTGGGTTGAGGGCTCCCAGCCTTGGATCCTAGTGTGGATGCAAGACCTAGCAATGGCACCTCCTTATACTGTGAACTATCACTCAGTTATCGCCACACTTTCCACATTTACCACACCTATAATGCGTCACAGGATTTGGACACTCTGCCCATGTTTCAGATAGTGCTTTGATCATCTTCCCAATTTTTATGCCCTCTGTCCATCCATCCATCCATCCATCTATCCATCCATGAGCACATTATCTCTTTCTACTATGTAGGTTCAGGGATTGAATTCAAGTTGTCAAGTCTCAGTGGCAAGCACCTTTGCATGCTGAGTCATCTCACTGACCCATGCTGAGGCCGAGTCTCTGGTTTGAAATGGTTTTCTGGTTCTCTTCCTTTTTAAGTTCAGCTCAACTGTGGCTTCCTTCATGAAGCTCTCCAAGGTTCCTTCTTGTTTGCTCCCAGAGGACTCTGGTATCTCATCAGTGCTCAGGCTGTAACTGTGTTCTACACTAAGCTGTGCACAGGTTCCTATTTATCAATACCCTTCAGTCCTGAGGGAGGGCCATCCCTTGCTCCCTTGTGTATTATTTAATGACAGTGCATTTGAAATGGATGAGAGCTGTATGAGAGAAATGGGAAGCTCCTGGGCCCTACAGAATGTCTGCTTTTGCTTTGAGGTGCTGGGGATGGAACCTAGGAACTTGAGCATGCCAGGCAAGTGCTCTATCACTGAGCTATATCCTCATCTCTACAGTGGGAGAGCAGTGTGGTGCCCTAGGGAAATGTGGGTTCTGGCACACAGTGGAGCTAGGTGTGCATCTTGCTTTACCAATGACTGTAACTAAACAGGACAGGATACATCATGTCCTCTTAAAACTTCAGTTTTAAAAAACAAGAGGCCTGCTGGGCAGTGGTGGTGCATGCTTTTAATCCCAGCACTTGGGAGGCAGGTGAATTTCTGAGTTTGAGGCCAGCCTGGTCTACAAAGTGAGTTCAAGGACAGCCAGGGCTACACAGAGAAATCCTGTCTCAAAAAACCCAAACCAACCAAACAAACAAACCAGGAGGCCTGGGAGTACCTTCCAGAGCATCTCTGATTGAAGCCAAACGAGCAGGAAGATGTTCTGTTGACTGGGAAACAGTGTCTGGTTTTGAAAGGCAGCAGCAGTCAGTGAAGAATGAGCTATAGCTAGTAGCAGACTCCTAGGTCAAGGATGCTCATTTACCTTGGCTCCAACCTATCACTCACTAGTGCATCCTCAACTGACTGTGTAGGTGATCTGTTTCAGTTAGAGTTGAGGAGTACAGGAATACAGGATAATAACAAAGATAGTGAAGGCGAGTATTGGGCTGCCAAAGTTGGCTTCCATGATCTGTGTTCACCTATGCATATGTTCTAGTGACATTTATTCTTGCTTTAGACCAGGTCATGAGTTTGTCTGGCCTCATCAGCCCTGAGGTAGCAAAGTGGAAAGATGGGCTGCTTATACTTACAGTGGGTAGCATCAGAAGGCCTGGCTCTGTTAAGCACAGAGTTGCCCTAATCAGGAGTGACCTCAGGACCAGGACAAGAGATGAGGCGCTGGCTATACCAGTACTCCAGCAGAGGTCTCTCATCATACCTGGCTTTCTCTACCAAAGGCACCTAGGACTCCCATCATGGCCGAGGGTCTTGGTCAGTGGCTATCTAATTTTATCATAGTCCAGCAGCTCTTGCCTCAGTTTCCTCAGTGGCATGAGAGAAGGACGGTAGGTGATTTCCCCAGCCCTGTGTGGCTCAGTCAGGCAGTAGAGAGATCTCACACAGTAGGAAGGCTAGGCTGGCACAGGTCTGGGGTAGACTTACTGCTCGGCATACCCCAGGCCCTGATTCTATTCCCAGAACTATAAACAAGACAGACAAAGCCCTCAGAAGCAACAGAAACAAACTGGCCAGTCTCTGTCTCCTGGGGTTAATTCTGTAGTGTGTCATGTGAAGAACACGAGGGCGTCCCTAGCAAGACCGAGGCCAGGCTTCTGACAGCAGCAGTGGGCAAAGCCTTAATGGGTTGTGCGTCCCCCCTGTCTTGCTGTCTCACTCCCTTGCTTCTGCTTCTAGGGGCCACTTCCCAAACGAAATGCTTGCCCCAGCGCCTGCTTGGCCTCTGCATTCAGAGGAACCCAGTAACACTCTGGCTGCATATTTGCTGAGTGATTTCATGTAACAGCTCACCTCTCTGGGTCTGTTCCCTCTCTGATGAAAAGGAAGACTGAACATACTGTAGTCAGCCTCTGGCACCCCTGCTCTCCATATGGGTGACCAGTTAGGTAAATCAGGGGAGGTGAAGCCTGGGTCAGACCTTGTTGGCCTGGGATTGGGTAATTAATCCCTAACAAGAGCCCTTTCTGCATCCCTCTGAAGATGTGACCCTTGCAGAGAGGATGCCTGCAGAGGCGCTCCTGCTAGTGGAAGTGCTGAGCGGAACTATTACCACTGAGTTCAGCACTTTATTGAAAACAGTGGCTATGTTTGTCCCCCATGGCTTTGTGTCCCCAAAGCTTAGCACAGCTCAACACATTTTTGCTGTGTGACAGCATTCCAGCCCTAGCTCTGGGGAATGTGACTAGCACTTCTTACAGTGTGTCCTCTGAGTGTTTTCTAGGAACCAATCGAACATCTTTTTACTTAAGAGCAGTAAAAGTTACTCAGGTTAGAGCTTGTCACTGCCCCCAGGGACCCTCTCTCCACCACGTGTGCCAGCAAGTTCCCAAGTCCTTTGAGCCAGGATGTTGGTGCACCCAGTGGGAAGACCCTGGCTTGCTCCCCCAGCTTGTAGGTTCCTACCTGGCTGCAGCTGTTCAAAGTCCACCAACATCCTGTAGGCTGTGCAGGGGTTGACACCTAGGGTGGCAGCACTCTGGAGAGGGATGTCCTTAGGGATTCCAATCAGTGCTTCCTCACTGAACACTGCCTCAGTCCGCCAGGTTCCTGAATCAGGATGAGCAGGGTAGTGAGAGAGGAGCCCCTGCACACCCAGGCCCCTCTCCTCCGTACAAGGGTATCGAGGATAGCAGACTTGGGAGTAAGCATTGGAGGAAAGAGCAAAGCTCATGGTGTGCAAGTCCTCATTGACAGTTACATGCATGGTGATGTAAAATAATAAAGCAACTTTAAATTAGGCTTTGAAATTCATAGCCCAAAGAACCCTGACAGAGTATAGTGGGGACACAGGAGACAGAATATAGTGGGGACACAGGAGACAGAGTATAGTGGGAAACACAGGAGACAGAGTATAGTGGGGAACACAGGAGACAGAGTATAGTGGGGACACAGGAGACAAAGAGTATAGTGGGAAACACAGGAGACAAGACTCCACTGGGCTCTCTCTCGCTTTGTGTTTGAGTCTGAGTAAATTTTGTTTTCCAAGATTCAGATCCTCATACACTGAACTGAGTGGATACTGTCTGCCATCTATTGGGCCAGTGTTAGGGAATCAGGGGGAGGTAAACTCAAGACTCAAGCATTAAAGTTTCTATAGGCAATCCTCGCCTACATGCCATTTCTTGGTAAACAAACAAAGCAGAGTGGGGTCTCAAGCTGGTCCTGAAGCTGGAGAGTAAACTAATGACAGTAAGTGTAGTACAGTGTTCCTTTATGGCCAAGAGTAAAGGCTAAATGGTAAACCTGAGAAAGTCAATTTAGACAGCTATCTGCTATCTCAAACTGAACAGCCTTTACCACCCTAAAGTTAAAAACTAAAAGCAATGGCTAGAAAGATAGCTCCATGGTTAAGAGCACTTGCTGTTCCTCAAGATGATCTGAGTTAACTTCCCAGCACACATATGATGGCTCACAACTTTATAACTCCAGTTCCAGGGGATCAGACATCCTCTTTGGGCCTTGTCATGGTTTGAATACGCTTGGCCAAGGGAGTGGCAATATTTAGAGGCGTGATCTTGTTGGAGTAGGTATGTCACTATAGGTGTGGGCTTTAAGACCCTAGCCTAACTGTCTGGAACTCAGTCTTCTGCTAGCAGCCTTTAGATGAAGATGTAGAACTCTCAGCTCTGCTTGCACCATGCCTGCCTGGATGCTGCCATGTTCCTGCCTTGGTAATACTGGACTGCACCTCTGAACCTGTAAGCCAGCCACAATTAAGTGTTGTCCTTTATAAGATTTGCCTTGGTCATAGTGTCTGTGCATAGCAGTAAAGCCCTAACTAAGACAGGCCTCCAAGGGCACTGCATGCTTGTGGTGTGGATGGAAGAATTGTAAGGATGAAGCAGGTTCAACCCTCCCCCACTTCCCTAGGAAACCTCATAATTGAGAACAGCAGGCATTGTAACCAGCTCCTGGCCAGGGTCTACCAGTCCTGAAGCAAGTAACCATGACACCCCACTGAGCATAAAGCCTAGAGTTTTCCATGCTAATGAGGTGTCTAGATAGGCCTGAATGTTTAGCCAATGAGCTTCCCTTCCTGGACATCCCCTCTTGAAAAAGGTATTTAATCCCTGGTTAACCACTGAGCATAAAGCCTAGAGTTTTCCATGCTAATGAGGTGTCTAGATAGGCCCCTAGTGTTCAATCCACGAGCTTCCCTTCCTGGACATCCCCTCTTGCAAAAGGTATTTAATCCCTGGTTAACCCTGATTAAGGTGTATGCATTCACATCTGCCATAACAATAAAGCAATATGGACAAGCAAGGACTGTCTCTCTCACAGAGGATTGCCATGGGGGGAGGCCTTTGTTTTACAGAGCCTTGGGCTCAACCACCCCTTTTCAGCCTGGTGAGTGGGGGAAGGGCAAACCCTTGGACCACTCAAGGTCCCTAGCAGTGTCTGGGTCCACAGGAGATTGAGAACCACACCATCTGTCCCAGATCTCAATGCTTCTTGCCTGGAAGAACACTCTGCTTTCCTTGGGTGGCATGCTCTGGCATCCAGTCAGCCCGACAAGCACACAAATGCTGGCAAAATACTTATATATATTAACTCCAAAATACTTACATATATTAACTCCAAAATACTTATATATATTAACTCCAAAATACTTACATATATTAACTCCAAAATACTTATATATATTAACTCCAAAATACTTACATTTATTAACTCCAACTTTTAAAAAAGCTTTTAAAAGGCAGGGTATGGTGGCGCATACACTTTTAATCCCATCACTCCAGAGCTAGAGGCAGGTGGATTCAATTTGAGGCCAGCCTAGTGTACCCTGTCTAGGGAGGTGGAGGTGGGGGGGTGGAAGGTGGTGGTGGGAAAGCCAACAGAAACAAAATGTGGGTTATTTCTTCAGCTTATTCTGGGTAGAAAGCAGTTTCCACACCCACCTTAAGAAAGGCCTCAACAGACAAGGCTGAGAGGCGCCAATCCTCTGCTTTTGCTGTGTGTTGTTCCCACTATCTTTCTACCTCTACTTTATTAACGCTCTCTTATCCTTTCCTTTGGTCTCTACTTCATCCTCTGGGGAGAGTGTCTCTAACCTTAGGCCACCTCACTCATTTTGGGAACACTACCCTCTCGTGGCTCCCATGAAGATCCATCTGGATAATGGATGTGCCTTGAAAACGTTGAGAACTGAGAAGCAGAACACTCTAATGACTTCTTTCCATATATACACAAAATGCTATTCTAGCTTGGCTCTTTAGGACTGCACCCCATGTGGTCCCACTCCACCTCTGGAACCGTCTTTCTCATTATGTAACCTCCACAGGCAGATCCGTGGCTGAGGCTGCACACTGGATTTTCCACTCCCCAAACTTCCCCTGTATTTGCTCATCTTACCTCTTCCACAGGAAATGCCTTTTGGCTCATTTCTGCTTAACAACTTCTCCCACCACGGACTTGTTCTAAGACTTTCTTCCACAGTTTCACTTAGAGTTTCCTCACAAACATCTCTGTCAGAACAGCTACGATTACTTCTGCTTCCTGTGGCTTCGGGGTACGCCCTTTTTTGAAGTACTGCCTTCCTGACATTTTAGTCAAATTTGAGCCTTCTGAAAAGTGGGATCAACCTTACTTGTACGTAATCTGCATCTAATCTTACAGCAAGGATATAAGGAATCAGATACTCAAAGCTCCAATCAACAGCGAGCCAAGGAGACATAGGTATGTCCCTCCAGAGCACAACAAACAGGATTCAACTCCACATGCTGGAGGTAGCCTATTAACTTAACAACAAACCCCACACTGCTTAGCTGCACCGAGCCAGTGGGTATGCATCTGCAGTGTAGGATCTGGAAGAATAAATGGCTGCTCACACCTGGGGACACTTACCCAAACCAGCATTTGCTGGGATCACCCAATCTCCTGGCTTCAATGCAGACACACTGCTGCCCACTGCTATCACCTGCCCAACGCCTTCGTTCCCTCCAACAGCAGGCAGCTTGGGAAGGAGGCCATAGTTCCCTGGGAGAGAAGAAGTCAGAGTGTAAATGTGTGGTTCGGATAAGAGTGTCATCTGCAGACTTATGTATTTGAACACTTGATCCTGAGCTGGTGACACTTTCTGGGGAGGTCTAGGGGGTGTGGTCTTGCTGAGAAAGTGTGTTGATGAGGGTAGAATTCAGTCTTCAAAGCACTGTGCTATTTCCAATGCTTGCTCCATGTTTTGGGTTCAAAACGTGAGCCCCCCAGCTCCCTGCTTATATGCCTGCTGCCTGCACCCTGCTGTTGCAGACTCTAACCCTCTGGAGCCATACATTGAAACAAAACTTTCTTCTATAAGTTGTTTTGGTTATGATGTTTTATCATGGTAACAGAAAGTAACACAGTAACACTGTCAGGTTCGGCTGAGACTCTGGAGGGCTAGACTTTGTGGTCAGTCACATTTGAGCTTATCGGGACCCTGCCCTCATGAACAGTCCACTTAACCAAGCTCTAGCCTTCTGCTTTCTTAACTATGCAGGAGCTAAAACTCTTTGGGCACAGGATTACCACAAGGACAAACTCGAGTAAGAAAGGAGTCTAGCATGTCACAGGCTTTTCAGAAGGGTGGACCTCCCACCACTACAATTCACCTAACTCACAGAGCGTCATGCTTAGAGGTTGGCCAGAGAGGAGCCGAGACTGCATGCTGCTCCTCTAGAGGACAGCCACTGCTAATCCTGAGCACTTCATACTCTACCTGAGCCAATTACCATAAGCTCCAGAGACCAAGGTTACCTTGGATCATATTTATGTCAGATGGATTGATAGGGGCTGCCAGCATCCTCACGTGGACGTCAGATCCTTCCACAGCAGTGAGCTCCAGGTTTTTCAGCCTAAGCACAGAAAATCATTGTCAGTAGCTAAGTATCTTCTGCTCAAACTGTCTCCCCAAAGTAGGTCAACAACATGCCTCAACTGCCATGTGTGCCTAGGAATCTGGTTCTGATGGAAAGGAGGTGCTTTGAGGACCAGCACAGAGTGCAGGCTCACACCAACTGCAATGGATCAATCTTGGTATCCTCTTAGTGTTGGGGACAGACACATTAGTGAGCTTCTGCTGGCCTGGCGTCAGGTTCTCCACAACCTGCTTGGTTCTAAAAATCATGTGGTACACTGTTTTTTTTTTTTTCCCCTGAGGCAGGGTTTCTCTGTATAGCCCTGGCTGTCCTGGAACTCACTCTGTAGACCAGGCTGGCCTTGAACTCAGAAATCTGCCTGCTTCTGCCTCCCAAGTGCTGGGATTAAAGGCGTGCGCCAACACTGCCCGGCCACACTCATTATTACCAGCCTCACCAGGTGAGGGTACCCCAAGTGTGGTTCTCTCGAGCAAGCATACCTGAGAAACTCTGGGTCAGCCCTGTCCTCTATCCATGTGCTGTTTTGTTGGCTCCAACACACATGGGCAAAGGTGATAGTTCCTGTACTGCAGAGTGAGGTGGCAGAAAGAGAACCTCTGTATCTGTGAAGTGTCTCTGCTGACTGTGACTCACACCCCAGGGAGATGGCCCTTCTGGGCTGGGGTCTTGGTCTGCTAGAAAAGATGTGCAGGTGGAGACCTTGATGTCAGGCTCTGGCACATTTCTTCTCCGAGCTAGCTTACTTGGGCTGAAGGTTGGACTATATACCTTCTAGCAGCTCTCAGAGTTCTCTGTGGAGCACAAGGACCAGACTTCCGGTCCTCAGCACTCATGTAACAGGTATGTTAGGCCAGTCCCTGTAACTCCAACACTAGAGGTAAAGCAGAGAAAGACAGATCCACTGTCAGTCAGTGAAAATGTAAGCACCAAGTTCAGTGAGAAGCCTTGTCTTGAAAATGAAGAAACAACTGAGGAAGACGTCTCAGTGTCAACCACTAGCCTCTATACATGCCTGCATGGGCTAGCTCATAAACACATGTGTGCAAGCACATACATGGAGACCCCACACATGTAAAAGATTTGCCAGGGGACTTTGAGAGAGCTGTTGTTATTTTTAAAAAGTTTTATTTTAGCCAGGTGTGGTGGCTCACGCCTTTAATCCCAGCACTTGGGAGGCAGAGACAGGCAGATTTTTGAGTTCGAGGCTAGCCTGGTCAACAAAGTGAGTTCCAGGACAGCCAGGGCTATACAGAGAAACCCTGTCTCGAAAATACAATACAAAACAAAACAAAAAGTTTTATTTTGTTGGATTGGATCTAGTGGTATACCCCTATTCCTGTATGTGGGAGGCCGATGCGAAAGAATGGTGAGTTTGAGGCTAGCCTGTGCTCTGTACTGAGACCTTGTCTCAAAAAACTGAAGAGCTTTTTATCCTAAAATTTTTTAGAATAAAAAGTATTTTACTTATGTGTATGTGTACCACACGTGTGCCTGTGTATGGAGGCAGGAAAGGGTGTTGGTTCCTCTCAAACTAGAGTTACAGTCTTGTGAGCCACCATGTAGATCCTCTGCAAGAGCAGCCAGTGCTCAAGATAAATGTTGTGTTTTACTTTTAAAATTATGCATGTGTTTATCTGTGTAGCTCAGCACAGGTGTTGTGAAGGCCAAAGGTGCTGGATCCCCTGGAGCTGCAGTTACAGGAAGTGATGTGCTGCTTGATATGGGTACTGGACACAAACCTGGGTCCTTTGTGAGAGAAATCTCACGTTAGCCACAGAGCTGTCATCTCTGCAGAGGCCATGGAGGGCTGCTTACTGGCTTGCTCAGCTTGCTTTCTTATAGCATCCAGGGATCACTTTCCAGGGTGGCACCACCCATAATGGGCTGGGCCTGCCCATCAATCACTAATTTAGGAAAAGCCCTAAAGGCTTGCCTTCCTATAGCTTGAACTTATGGAGGCAACTTCTCAATTGAAGCTATCACCTCTCAGCTGACTACAGCCTGTGTCAACATGACATGCAACGAGGCAGAACACCTGCTGACTAGACAGCTCCAATCACTGCAGCGAGTTCCTGTGACTTTTCAATGACTGCAAACTCCTTTCCTTTCCTGAAACTTAACGCTTCAGGTCTGCAATGCTTCTCTGCCCAAGTGTATCTACAAAGTAATAATTTTCCTCACTTTTACTTAGCAGAATCATATATAATTGTCAGCCAGAGGCTCCTAGCATGGTGTCACAATATCCTCACACTAAGCTGAGGTAATTCACCTGCCTCCTCCATAATCTCACCTTTTTAATTAGACCTAAGGCATGATCTTAGGCTAAAAGTGTGATTTTTTTTTCAAGTAATGTCTCATACTAATAGCAGCAACAGAGGCATATTCTACGAGTCTTCTCTCCACCAGTACTGGGAGCTTTACACAGACGGCTTCTGTGAGGGATGTGTTAACAGTCCATGTCTACTAGGGAGCCCAGTTCCTGGAGATTCTGAAGTGTACACTGGCGAGTCAAAGCTGGCACTGATTACATGGCTGCACACCAACATCTAGAGGTGAGTTTGGAAGCCCTGACAGCCTACAAGAACCTCAGAGAATTTGGGGAACATAAACACGCAAGCTAGGAACACTGGACTCAGAGAAAAGCCAGGTCTCACTGTGGTTAAGAATCAGCTTTAAAAAAAAAAAAAAAAAAAAAAAAACCTCTCCACAGAAATGAGTGGAACACCAGGGACAAGTATAGACTAAAAGGCTTTGCAAAAGAAATGTAGTGCTAAGGAAGTGTGTGTGTGTGTGTGTGTGTGTGTGTGTGTGTGTGTACAGCTGGAGGAGGGAGGAGGTCCTCCCTATAATAATAACTGCTGCTTTCTGAGTGTTCACCAGCCAGGCTTCCTGCCAAGTGCTTTATAGGCAGGCCAGCTCCCACCCTATTTCAATAGCTCGCAGACTATTGTTCTGCTTTTATAGCTGATGAACAAAAGCACAGAAGAGGTAAATAACTCACTCAGGCTGTTAACAGTGGTAGGTGGTTGATCTGATCTGAACCTGGCCTTCAGATGGTAAAAGAAGCCACCTGGTGAGCTTCCAACCCAAGCTGTGAAATGAGCCCTGACCTGACCTGGCCTTGCTGCACTGGCTGAGGGGAGAGAGGAGGGTGGCTGGCATTGCCAGGGTCTCCCCAGTGGACTTCCCTGGGAGGCCATCAGTGATACTTTTCTGAGAGTCTATGTATTAAGTCTGTATCCCAAAGAAAAGTCCAGCCTGGAGCAAGCAGGTTTGCAAACTAGCTGCCTCTTTGAGTTATCCCCATGGCTTCTCCTGCATCCTGACAGATAATCAGACTTTTCTTGTAAGCTGACAAAGCCCAGGAGCTCAAGCTGCTTAGACACAGCTTTTCTTTTTTCCTGCACATTTTTCTACACATTCTTCCCTTAGCAAGGATTTCATTGCCACAGTTTCTCCGTGAAATGAAAATTTCAATTCAGCCTTCAAGACCCAGCTCAATATTTACTTCTGCCACTCTTCCTGGAGCAGTCCACTGGAAATGGTTCTCTTAGTTCTTCTGCTAGGCAGCAGGGGTGACTTATCACTTAAGGTCATTGCATGGGTTATGAAGTCCTTCCATAGGTGGTTTGTTTTGTTTTGTTTTTCCAGAGTGTTTTTCTGTGTGTAGTCCTGTTTGTCCTGGAACTTGCCCTGTAGATCAGGCTGGCCTCAAACTCACAGAGATCCACCTGCTTCTGGCTCCTAAATTCTGGGATTAAAGGTGTGCGTCACCATCGCCTGGCTCCATGTATGTTTCTTAATTGATCAAGGCATAGGTTCAAGATGTCTTTTCTGGAGTTCTTGGGATCTGATGTCCTCCAGAGTTATCTATATCCCAGAGGGCTGGGCAGCCCTGTGGTCAGGTACTACGGCATCAGGAGGCATGAATATTCACACCAGAAGAACGGATAGTGACAATCTGCTTCCCTTCCAAACCCTCAGTCTTCAGAGCTTCTTGGGAACTATGGAAAGGAGTTTGGGTCTGGATCCTTCAGACTTGGAAGCCAGAACCCTTTCTAGTTATCACCTGGTGTGTGTGTGTGTGTGTGTGTGTATACTCAGGCACGATGGGGCTGGTTGGGAGGTGCTTAGATACTTGTTAATCTCCTTGGTGATTAACAAGTATCTAGGTCCAAACTCCTCTCCAGTGAGAGAATGTGGCCGAGAGTGAGGACTCCCAGGCTTCGTTTGGGTTCCTGGCTGAGCAAACAGAGAGGAAGAATGGAGGGACTGGCAGTGGGCAGAAAGGTGCTGGATTTGAAGTCTGATGGAGGTGACTTGGGGGGTGGACAGCAGACTATGCTCGGGCTAGACATAAAGGGCTGCCAGCCCACTGTGTGTTAAACCTTACCCCTGGCCACCAGGCTGGACAACAAAAGGACAGCTAACAGAGTCTTCCCAAGTTTGTCAGTCGGCATCTACGGTTTCTTATCTTCCCGGCGCTCATGCTCCAGGCATCACATCATGCTAAGTTTAAAAAGGGAGAAAGCGGAGGCTCAGAGAATCTAAGTTAGCTGGCTTAAACAAAAGCAGCAAGACTTGCTCTTAAAACAGACTTGGGGATTCTCCTAGGAGACATCAGCTTTCCTTAGGATTCAGTACATCTGTTCAGACTCCCTGCCAGTCCCTTTCCCAAGGGTCAGCAAACACACCATGAAGGCTTTGAGAAGTCCTGCAGTAGAGGAACCCAGGAGGCTTGGTCCAGCTCCCCTGACTAGAACATGATTTTCACAGACCTGCTTACCTCCCAAGAGTAGATAGGACATTGGACTGAAAACTATCCCTGGTCTCACTTGGCTCCTGGAAAGCCTGGCAGAGAGTCACAGAGGAGGGCAGAAAGGTAGGTAGAGACAGGCAGGGCAGAAATTAGAGTCTGGGAAGTGGAAGCCGCGTACACCAGTAGGTGGTGGTGGGAGGCAGGCCCGATACTTGCTTCCCTCCTGGGGTGAGCTGTGTTGGTCCAGCTGCATCTCTACAGGAAGGACCAGCCCCAGCCTGCCCTCATGGAATGCCATCAATACCACAGACACTATGCCTGCAGACAGATCTAACAGTGTCGTCAAGGATACCGCTGCTGAGACAAGAAGGAATACAGGGAACAGGGATGGGTCTGAATTCCAGGAGCTGGCCCTCCCTTTGGTGCTATGATAGCAATCCTTGTCTCACTTTTTTTTTTTTTTTTTTTTTTTTTTTTTTTTGGTTTTTCTTTAAGTTCACCGAAGGGAATGATGGCTGTGTTGCAGAACTCAACTGAGGCCCCCAAACACAACCTGGCTGTGTTGCAAGTCACCTCTCAGCACTGTTTGGGTCTTTCCCCTGTGAGTCTGATGACGGCGCCAGGCAATGTCGAGGGCTGCCACTGTCTCAGCTGACAGATCCCAGGCTGGATAAGGTCACAATGGCTCCTTTGAGGCTCAGGCTGTACACCTGTGATGCCATATCAAGTACAAGAGAAACAGAAGCAGGCAGAAGAAAGAGCCTTTTGAGAGGGGAAAGAAAGAGCCTAGTCCCCGGGGGACTGCTCAGTTCTATCTGCTGGGTAAGGTAGACACTGACTGGCCAGCTCTGCTGAGCGCTCTTTCCTGCCTCCCATGTTTAATCAGCAGCCATTTGTTCTTTCATCTTTCACTCCGTCATTGCAAATAATTTTAGTCAGACCTGACTGAGAGAGCACATCACCGAATAGACCTCCCCATCTGCTCAGCACATGAGGCCGGAATATGTGCCCTCATATAGCACTGGGCAAAGGTGACTGACACCTCCTGTGGCGTTCCTCAAGTCTGTATGTAGTCCTCATGATTAGCAGGTTGCCTTCTGTGATTCAGTGAAGTACTTAGGATGCTGGGACTTTACTAATTAACAAGCAAGACACAAGTCACAAGTGGGAGGAAGATGGTTCCTCAGCTCCTGACCAGCAGTGTGTGTGAGTAGCCTAAGCTGCTGGAGAGCTGACGGAGTCTTGGACTCTTAGGGACCAGAGCTCTTTGTCACTCACCAGCCTTGCCGGGCCTCTTCTGGCTTTCCTGCCTCAAGGTGGTCCTGCCTACCTTCTTCTTGGGACTCATCTTTTGGTCCATCAAACAATTTCGGCTGCCCCTTGGCCCCCCCCCTTTTGAGGGTCTTAGTATGTTGTCCAGCCTAACCTTTAACTCCTGGGCTCAAACAAGTCTCCTGCTTCAGCATCCCAAGAAACTGGAGCAGGTGGTCCAGTGGTGCCTGACTTTCAGAGGCTGTCAAAGGATGGCTTGAAAAACGAAGAGTTGTTTCTGTTTTCATGTGTGCAGTGCTGTGCTGAGAGAAATCCACTATAGTTCAGACCACAAATGTCCCTGTGTTAGAAGTTTGGTGGCCAGGGCACTGTGGGTAAGAGGTGAAGCCCAGGGGTAGGTCTTCAGGTCACTGGAGTACCTAGTCACTTCCTCTGTGGTTCATGCTAGAATGCACAGTTTTGGTGCATGTTCCTATCCAGAAGCAATGGCACTTCTCATTGACTACAACCTCCAAAATGGAGTCTATTACCTAAGCTGTCTCATGCATATGTTGTGACAGAAAGGTACTAAACACAAGGCCTCATATAGGGAAGAACGGGCTATGCCTTAGTGTTTCCATTGCTGTGAAGAGACACCATGACCACAGCAACTCTTGTAAAGGAAAATATTTAATTGGAGCTGGCTTACAGTCCATTATTGGGTCAGTCCAGACAGACATGGTGCTGGACAAGGAGCTGAGAGTTCTACATCTTGATCTGAAGTTAGCAGGAGACTGTGTCCCACGGGGCATAGCTTGAGCATGTATAAGACCTTAAAGCCCTCCTCCACAGTAACATACTTACTCCAATAAGGCCACACCTCCTAATAGTACCACTCCCTATGGGCCAAGCATTCAAACACATGAGTCTATGGTGGTCATACCTATTCAAACCACCACAGACTATAAAGGCATTCTGCCTGCTACTGGCACAATAGATGGGGGACAGCATGAATGTTCGCCACTGCTGACCTTGCCAACAGTTACTTTATCAGGTGATGTTCAGAGAGGAGGGACTGCAGTGACTTCATCGCTTAAATGCTCAGTGGTAGACAAAGGATTGGAATGTGGGCCATTGCTCTTACACCTCAACAAAACCTTTCAAGCTAGTATGATTTTGTCATCTGTTCATCTGCTTCTGAAATGAGGGCCCTTCTGTCCTCACCCTGAGTGGGAAAGGCCACGAAGCATGTGATAAGACAGGTAGGAATGTGACTTGGAGTGGCACTGAGTAACAGCATCTCCCCCCCAGAGCTCAGGATGTAGGGAAAACTCCTAACCTACTGTAGAATTCAGTGTGCCTGCCATGTTTTACCTCTGAGGCAACTAGGAAGAAACTAGGACAGTGGGGCATGACATGAAGTCCACAGTGAGTGCGAATTCCATGACCCTGGTTTACTCTCCTCTGGGTCAGTTACTACACAAATGCCTCCCAGGCAGCATGAGGCCCCAAGACCCTCAGGGCTTCTGTACACTCAGCCTCTGTTGCTTAGGACATTCCTCTCACATAACATTATTCAATCTCCCATGGGGCTTAGACTTCTTGCTAGTCTGACTCCCCAAGGTCAGGAGAAGGGGATCAGGTACCCCTCTTCTGGACACTCATTACATTCTGAACACATCATAACACCTATCCCACTAGGCTAAAGTGGCCCACCTCCTGGACTAGACCAGAGGGTTCCTGGGGGCAAAGGGATAAATCACTTGCCTCTGAATCTTCAGGGCCCAGTACCTACTTCCCCTCAAAGAACCAGTGCTGTCTAGTTTCCTTATCAATGAACACTATGTACACTTCCTTCATCTTTGACTATGAAAAAGTCCAAGGTGGGGCCCTCAACAGAGCACCAAACCAAAATGCCAATTTAAAAAAATACTATCCAAGTTTAAGATCCAAGTTACCTGCAGAATGTTTGTTTTAAACACTGACATCAAGCATTATGCATTGCCAACATAACCTTGGCTTAAGTCAGAAAGGGTATTGTGCCCAAAGGTTTCCCACTGTGGGTTCACCTTGCAGATGGCAGATAAGCAGTCAGAGTTAGGGAGCAGTGGTTTCTTTTGGTGTTTTGAGACTGCCCAGGCTCACTTCAAACTCATTATGTAGCCAAGACCGGCTTCAAACTCCTGATGCTCCTGCCTCCACATCAAGTGTTCAGATTACAGATGTGAACAACCATACCAGCTGGATACAGGAACAAGGAAGAAGGCAGAGACTGGTATCTCCCCTGTCCCAGAGCAGGACTGCCCTTCTCAAAAAGAACAGAAAACTCAGGGCCACTGAATGACCTGTAATTTTATTCTTTTAAGCTATCATAATCCTAATTTTAAACTCCTTCTTTCCCCAGAAAAACAAACAAACAAACAAACAAACTTTCAGATGATTGTAACTGCTTCTTCCAGCCTTTTTCTGTACTAGGGACCCCTTCAACAACCATGAAGTACTTTAAGAAGGAACACACTAGCTGGCCTTTGGGCAAGAGCCTTTCAGTCTTCTTGAGGCTCAGTTTCCTTATCTGTTAGACTCAAGAGTAAACCAAGCTGTATGATGTTGATGTGATGCCTAGGACTGAACTCAGGGCCCTGTGCACACTAGGCAAGGACACTACTGAGCTACAACCCCAGCTCCATCTGAATAACATACTCTATGGAGAGAACTTAGTTCAATGCTTGCTACTTGGTGGGTATAAAATAAACAAGAGTTATTTCCATACTGGCACTAAAGAGAACAGCATTCTGAGGGAATGCTCTGTAGGATGGGGGAGGGGCAGGAGGATGTAGGGAGGAGGAAAGAAAAGGACATCTGGGTTTACAGACCTCTGTGGTATAGAATCTAGAAGTCTGCACAGAGAACGATGGCTATGGCCACCTCTGGAATTTCCAGAATCCTGTGAGATTCTGCAGCCTGATTTTACACTTTTCCCTATTCTCTCCTTCCACCTCCCAGAGCACTGGCCCACAGTACAAAACACACCTGTCTGAGAACCATTGTTTGGATTTCGGATAGTTTCATGATCTTACTGGTCACCAGATCCAGAGATGCCCAGGCATTAAGATGGGAAAGGAACACTTGATTCTTTGGTGGCTGTGGGTACTGTAAACCTCACACAGAACTACAAAGGGAATCTCGGTCACTGGCCTCAGCCCACATGCAAAGTTGTCTGAATCTGAGTCAGAAGGGAAGGTCAGACCAGACCAGGGACAATCCCTACTGCCTGGCCATCTATCCATAGGCATTGCTTCTCAACAATGGCTAGGCATCAGTCACTGGGAGGCCTGAAAAGCGTAAATAAATGGCCACCCTAGGCCTCGACAGACCTACTGAGCACTTTAGAGGCAGAGCCCAGAAATAGTTTCCAAATGTAGCACAGGTGACAGACTGAGCTGTGAATCCAGGCTAAAGAGAATGCTCTGAACTTGGGGAAATAACTAGGAGTCTACATAGAAGACAAAGCTGCTGGCTTTTTTCCTGGGGGCATCTGTAGACAGACTGTTCCCAGCTTCCCTGGCTCTCCAACAGGAAACCAATCAGGAGGCCACTGCACACATCTTTTTAACCACCCAAACCTTCCTCATCACCTGGGAGAACTCAATAAAAGGTGAACTTCTTAATGAAATGAGCTTTGGGTTCAGCTAACATGACAGGAGCAGGCAGGTATTTTGTAGCAGGCTGAGGAGAGACACAAATGACAAGCCTTTGGGAGCACCACCACGCTGCTCTCAGTTTGAGTCCATTTCTGAAAATGGAGGCCTGCTCATAAGGACTTTATCAGCTCACTGCAGCAAAATCTCCAGGGAAGTGTCTATCCTGACATGATTGATTCCCTATGAGCAAAATACAACTTTCGGCTGAGGGGTCAGCTCAGCAGGCAGAGGTACTGAGCTCCATCACCTGTTTGCTAAAGATGGCAGGAGAGAACTGACTCCTGAGAGCTTTCTTTCTCTTAGTCTCTCTCTCCTCTCTTCTCTTCTCTTCTCTTCTCTTCTCTTCTCTTCTCTTCTCTTCTCTTCTCTTCTCTTCTCTTCTCTTCTCTTCTCTTCTCTTCTCTCTCTCTCTCTCTCTCTCTCTCTCTCTCTCTCTCTCTCTCCCTCTTTTCCTCCCTCTCTCCTCAAATCAAATATAAGATGTTTGATTTTAGACAAGTTAGTCAACCTCTGAACCTCTATGTCTATAATATCCTCTTATAAAATTCTGTTGGATCTTAATTCATAATTTCTGCATGTGAGCTACCAACTACCTACACATATCTTACCAGTCAAAAGAGCTGTTAAGGTTGTCTGGAGTAGGGCTAAGGTGAAAGCACCAATCTGGGAATTAGGGAATCTGGAGTCAGCTCTTTGCCCTAACTTGGCTTAGCTGAGGGTTTGGCAAGGTCACTTAGTTCTCTGGGCCACATCACAAACATACCATACAGGGATAAGAATGAACTAATGTCACTCCACCAAAAAGCCCTGGAAGTTTCCCCTGTGGTGCCTTTTATAACTCCTTGATTCACAGCAGACAGAATTATTGTAATGGTTTATGTATAGGCTAGGTGCTTTGACAGGAAGAGAGGAGCTTCAGATAAACTCAAGGGCATGGACCCTCTGGCCACACCCACCTCTAGAACAAAGACTATCAACAATAATTCAAATTCCTTGAGAAGCTGGGGGAAAGAGAGGCCACAAATTCCTGAGCAATACAGGAACACCTTGTCTGAGGGGAGAGAAAGGAAGGGGAGCAGGAAGAGTGGGGAACACACCTGTAATCTCAGCACTTGGGAGTTAAGAGCCCAGCCTCTGTTTAAAAACGGGGGTGGGGTGGGTAGGTTTGGAGTTGCATGCCTTTAATCCCAGCATTTAGGAGGCAGAGGCTGGCCATCCAGGGCTACAAAGTAAGACCCTATCTCAAACAAACATACAACCAAAGGAGCCCCCTCCCCCATTAGAAGCAGGCAACTTCAGTCCCAGTGCTGGGGGCAGAGGTAGAAGGATCACTACAAACTACAAAAGGATCACAGGTCAGCCAAGTCTACTCGACAAGTTCCAGGCTAGCTGGGACCATACAGGGAGACCTTAAGAAGGGAAGAGAGGCTGGGCGTGGTGGCCAGCCAGGGTTATACAGAGAAACCCTGTCTTGAAAGAAAAAAAAAAAAAGGAAGAGAAAATAATAATAAGATGCATGTCGGTAAGCCCAACTTGTCCACTCTTTGTTTTTGAGGCAGGGTCTCAATATGTAGTTCAGACTAGCATCACCTTCACAATCCCCCTTCCTTAGCAAGTGCTGGGACTACAGGCACACACCACACGCATCCCCTAATTGTATTTGAGGGTTTTAAAATTTTTTTTTTATGTATTTTTACTGTGTGTATTTTGAGACAAAGGCTCATTATGCAACCCATGTTGGTCTCAAACTCATAACCCTTTTCCCTCAGCATGCTGGGATTATGAAACAACTCCTTTTTGCTTGTTTGTTTTGAGACAGGGTCTCTCTCTATAGCCCTGGCTATCCTGGAACTGACTATGTAGACTAGACTGGCCTTGAACTCACAGAGATCTGCCAGCCTCTGCCTCACTAGTGCTGGGATTAAAGGCACATGCTGTGAAGCTGGGTTTAAACAACTCGTCATAAGTAGGCCAAGATGCATACATGGCTTGGTGGAAGGAAACTCACATGAGAAAGAGGCGAAGGTGAATTCCAGCACCCATTCCTATCACTAATTAGCCGTATCACTTTAGACAAGCCCCTCGGCCTCTGTGAAAGGCATACAATAATCTACTACCTATTTAAAAACAGGAGTAGAATCCAGGTAGGCTGTTAGACCGTATGTTCAAATTCCTATTCTCACTGGCTGGGTGACTTGGGGCAAATGTTAATTTTAATTTTCTTATGCCTCGCTTTTCTCATCTGCAAAAAAAAAAAAAAAAAAAGGGTGGGGAAACATCCAATAACTACCCCCAGACTGTTGCCGTGACAAATAGTCGAAGCATCCACTTAGACAAAGGAGTGACAGGCACAATCCTCAAACCAATATGGGTCAGTAAACCCTGGCCTTCACTCTTGTACCGGTGCTCGCGGGTCCTCGGCCGCCGGAAAGCACCGGTGTCGGGTTGGCAAGCACGCCCTGGGGCTCGGCATCTGTAGAGCAGCAGACGCCGCTTTCTCGGACCCCGTCCTCTCTTGGCAGTCCGCCGCCCGCCTCAAAACCCCGCCAGAACCCCAGCTCCCTCCCCGGTGGCGGCGCCGACTCTTACTGGACGACCTTGGCTGGATCCCCATGATTGCCATAGACCAGCGCCCGCACCCGTGACGGCTCAGAGAGAGCGGAGTAGGAGGATGTGGTCCGGCCGTGGCGGCACCAAGCCTCGAGGAGACCCGCAAGCACAGGTGCCCGGGCTCGTACTCCTGTCACTCGCTGGCTGACCAACATGCTGCCTCCAGCACTGGCAGAACCCGGCTCTCCGGACTACGTCATTTGTCCGCGACCGCAAGCCTGTGCCCCGCCCCGCTCGTGGCCACGCCCCTCCCTTTAAAAGAGGCCACTTGCTCTCTGCCTAGGTAGTGGTGTAGGGAGAAACGGTTCCTGGACTGGTGTGAGGATTGAGGGTGGGATGGCGCAGGGTATTCAGAGACCTAGAGAAGTTGCACAGTCAGCCAAAGCAGCCTACCCAAATGAAGAGAGTTCGGAACTGGCTTAGAACGGCGTTGCTGCTTGCCACATGGTGTTTCAGGAAAGTCATTTACATTCTGACCTCAGTATCCCCTTCCCACCCTTTATTGAGATACCACTGTGCCAGGCTTTTTAAAGTATCACTTCATCTCCAGTTCCTCAGAACAACACAGAGACTTTATCATCATCACTGCCACCGCCATCACCACCACCACCATCACCAGTTTTTCGAGACAGGTTTCTTTGTGTGACCCTGGCTGTTCTGGAACTCTCTCTGTAGACGAGGCTGGCCTCAAATTCAGAGATCTGCTTCCCAAGTTCTGTGATTAGAGGCATGCTCCACCAAGACTTGGGAACTTCTTTACCCGGAGCTAACATATCAGGAATACCAGGCTCAAATCCTACCGGCTCTTTTCTAGCTCGGGCGAGTGAGCGCAACTCGGAGCCTATTTCTCATTGATGCCATGACAATGATATACCTCATTTCAGACGGTTGTGAGGAGTGGATAAAACATTAGAAGAATGTTAAGGTGGACAGGATAATACATTGTAAAACATCAAGCTGTTCAGATATGAGAGGAATCCCATGGAGGAAGAAGTCTTTTAAAATGCTCACAGCATACAAAGAGATTGAGTGGGGAAATGAAAATTCTTTGTAAAAGGTATAAACCTGGAAAGACGCAGGTTCTTAGTTTTGGTGGAAGGGGAACATCAGCATAGATAATCCGTCTGTGGAACATTCCTTGTGCATGCAAGTGTGCACTGTTGCAGGCTGAAGAAAGGGAGCATGCTGTGGCAAAGGCCATCTGAGACTTTTGAAGGAAGTGCTGCAGGAGTCAGCCCTTCCATTCCACAACTGGGCGCATGGAAATCAGACGAGGTTCCATTTTAGGACTTCTGATTTCGAAACATGGAGAGGTACACGGTCCAAAGGTATACATTCCTAGACACTCCCCAGAGTCCGGTGATGTGGTAGCCCAGGAAATAAGTTATCAGAGATCGTTTGAAAGACAAAGACGATTGACCCAAAGCCTGCCATGGAAAACAAACAAACTTTTCTCTGAGGAGGAGTGCCCAGGAAAGCATGATGATTAAGGTTTTGGGAACTGGACTCAGGCAAATCTAGATTTGCGTCCTGGTTCTGCCATTTCCTGGCTGTTTGATTTTAGATTAGTCGTTTGGCTCTTCTGTGTCTCTGTTTCCCTCACGGTTAAAATGAAGGGAACTGAGCTAGGGAGATGGCTCAGTGGTAGAGCACACACTCAGCATGTGCGAGGCCCTGGGTTTGATCTCTAACAAGGCAAAGACACAAAAAGCTCAATAACAAATTGTGAGACTAACTAACAGTCCCAAGGATGTCTTGAAGACCAAGGAAGAGAGTACCACTTGAACCACTTAGCACCCTGCTCGGCGCATGGAACGTTCTGAAACTATTCCAGGGATATGCTGTGCAGATGAAATGAGAAATATTACTTGTAAAACACACTGAGGCTTGGCTCAATAACTGCATTTATTAGAGAAAGCTGATGCCTACCAGTAGGGGGGAAAGTCTGCTCTCACAATACATGTGCACTCACGTGAACATCTATCTACTTCCACAGTGACAGGGAGGCATACTTGTGCCAGGGAGGTCATAAGGTCCCTCTGCTGTAGGATCCTCTAGGTGACACTGAGATGTTCCTCTTTATCTCTCCCCACCCGCCCCCTACTGGCTCCTCTCCCCCCCACCCCCCCACCCCACAGCCAACTAGGAAAGCCTGGAGAGTCTTCCTCCTTAAGGCTGGATTTCATTTCCCTCCACACCCTCTCACCTTTCACTTTGGTCTAGGCCATGTGGGTTCACGTAGTTGCACAGGTTGAGAACAACTGGTGAAGGGGTTTAGGCCTATTGGTCTTAGCTTTGCATTCAAGACCATAGGCACTTTGATGCCTACCCTCTTTCTGGCTTTATCTTTTACACTGTACATAGCCAGTGACCCAACTACACCCAACTCCGCCCTCGCCAGCTCTTCCTTGTCTTACACTTTTATTCAGGTTTCAATAGCCTGAAATGAATTTTCCTGTCTAGCCTTCCAGGGGAATTCCAGGTACACATTCTGTTTTATTGAGTAAACCCCAACGCCTTTGTATTTTCTGTGGGCTAATGTTATGGCCTTTAGGATACTATCTAGTGGTTATTTATATGTCCACTTCCCCCTCCAGGCAAAAGTTCATCTCCGGGATACCAGCACTCAGTATGGAGCCTAACACAGGATAGGCATCATAAATACTCCATGAGTTGCAGGTAATTGAATTTCTTCCTGACCTGGCACTGACTGTGGTACCCTATCCTTCTCCCTAGATTTGGGGCAGTCACTCCAAGCCAGGGCTTTTCTTTATCTTGCAAGGATTGTTGAAGTTTGTGGCCCTTTTTAAGGTAAAGGGGAACAATGTTCTCTTCATCTGTCTGCCTGTTGCTAACACTGGCACACCCCGTTCACCGTAGTCTCTGAGGCAAGAGAATGTGGAACCGATGAGATCTGGGTTCAAATCCTGACACCTCCATGGACTGACTGTGTGACCTTGGGCAAATACATTATATTCTCTGATTCTCAGTGTCCACACCTCAAAACTTGAGATTAATTGAACAAAAACAAAAACAAAAACAAACCTTCAGTTCTCCACCCACTCCGGGTTGCCCGATCTCTCTCTGTTTCAGCATGTTTTTCTGTCTTGCCCATCGCTTTCCCTTCCTCTACCCCTGTCTCTCAGTGACTCTCAGTTTAATGCTCAGGCCCTCGAGAGCTCTGTCTTTGCTTCCTTCCCCATTTCAGCCTGGAATTGAGCAGCAGTTCGAGGACCCAAGGAGCCCAGGGATCCTCAGTTCTTCTTTTTCTAGCCTCAGGGTAGCATCTCAGTGTGAGCCAACCGAGGGAAGAGACAGGACACAGGGAGGGCTTACATATGCCAGGACCTGTACTTAAATGAGTTCATTCAATGCCTCTGCCCATTAGTTGTTGGGGGGGGGGATGAAAGTAGTAAACCAAAACTCAAGACTCTCCAACTCTCTTATCATTTTCTTAGTGTTTATTGACTCAAAATGTCTTCCTTATTCGGCTTTCTGTATGGTCTTCAGGCCCTGGCAACTTTTCCAGCTGCACCCGACGTTCCTCTTCCATTCCGGTGACTTCCATTCCGGGCTCCCTATTAGACCCAGGCTAGCGTTCCTTCCTTCCCATTGGTCTGCTTGAGGCTGGCTCCTCACACTTCAGGTCTCAGATCACGTGGCATGGGGCCACATCCTGGGCAAAGGTGTCTTGAACCGTCTTGTCTAAAGCATGACCCCCGTCCTTTAGCATTCCTTGTTGCAAGAGCTTCATTTCCTTGAAGGCACAGGTCTCAGACTGAAGTTCCAAATGTATTTATTTATATCTGCTGCATGAAACCTTCATGAGAGCAAGGGCCCTCTCTGCAAGTACTTATTTATCAGTTACCTGCTCATTCATTACTTATCAAGTATTCGGGATACCAGGCCCTGGGGGACAAAGCTTCCCTAGGGGGACACACATTCTAAATATGGGGGATAAATACCAAATCCATTACATAGCAGGCAGTCTGTTTAGAAGTGCAGCGATCCACTTTCCCTACTGTAGGTTCCAATCCCACCAAGCCCCCCCCCCCCCAGCATCTTCCTTCTGAATGTAAGCTTCATGAGGGTGGGGATTTAAAACAATTTTTTAAAAATTATATTTAAAATATAATTTTATATTTTATAAATATACACGGCCAGACATGCTGGTCTGATGCCCTGTAGCTACAGTTACAGGTGGTTGGACCAGGGTGCTGGGAATCCATCCTGAACCCTCTGCAAGAGCAGTGTGCACGCATCTAACTGCTGAGCCGTCTCTCCAGCTCCCGGAGATCAGGCCTTTGTTTTTTAATCTCCTCGGTGGTCTCCAGACATCACTGAACCAACAAGCCCATATCTAGTCAGTATCTGAGAAGCAAATGGGTTTCCAGATGTGAGTCGGGTTTTTGTTTTGTTTTGTTTTGTTTTGTTTTGTTTTTTACAACAGTTCAAGCCAGACAACCTTGATTCAGATTTTGGTGTCGCCTCATACTGACGCATAATCTTGAAAAAGTCACGCTCTACGATCTCAACTTTCTCAACTGTGTAATGGCATTAGAATGGTGTGTGTCCCCTAGGGCAATAGTGAAGATGAACAGCGTCCCAGAGAGAGGCACACATGGCTCCTGGTCTTACGTAGCAACTGACAACTACGTTGGTGGTTGTGCAAAAACTCGGACTGGGCAGAGTTCCACATCTACTTACTCCGAGTAGCCGGAGGCTACTGTAGAGGCACGAGCGTCAGTAAGAGAGGTGAATTTCATATTACTGAAAGTAAACGGCAACATTCCAAAGGCCCAACAACGTTTCTGGTAGATGAAGAGTGCTCTGTCATTGGAGGTAGCTTGGGAGTGTATGTTCAGAGCAGTCAAGGTAGGAAGAACTTAAGCAACCGAGGGAACAGAAGAGCCAGGGGTTCCTGGGTTACAGTCTCAGCCGTGGGCAACGAATGCGTTGCGAGTGTCGACCTGAATCTTGTCGACGGGGTGCGAGAGTGGGGGATGGGCACGCCGAGGCCGGTGGGCCCAGGGACCCGGGCCACAGCGCGCGACACCGCCAGCAGGGGGCGCCTCGAGACCGCGGAACTCGCGCCCGGGGCCTGACGTCAGCGCCCCGCTCGTTCGGGCTCCCGCTCTGGACTCGGCGCCAGTCCCGCTCCGCGCGGCACTGCTCCGCTACGGCTCCCGCTCGCCTTAGGCTCCGGCTCGGGCTCCGGAGGCGTCGCCTCCCCAGCTGCGGGTCTCCAGGACCCAGGCAGGGCGCCCCAGCCATGGCCCGGGCTCAGGCTCTGGTCCTGGCGCTCACCTTCCAGTTCTGCGCCCCGGAGACCGAGACTCCCGCAGGTAAGCGCGCGCGGTCCCTCCAAGCTTATCCCGCGAGTGCCCGGGGGGCCGGGGATGGCTCGTAGCGGGTGTCGGAGTGCGGGACGCTCGGTCGCGTGCTCCAAGCTCTGTGGCCTCTGTGTCTGTAGTTTGTGTGCAAGCTGAGGTTGAGTGTGTACCGCGGATGCGAGTGTGCTGGTGTGAGTGTCGCCTGCGTGGGGCACCGGGTGTGCGCTGGCTCATGTTTATCCACGCTGCCAAGTGGGCTCTGTTTCTGAGTTTCAGTGGCTTGGCTAGAGAGTTGCGTCTGATCCTGTGTTGCATTTGTTGGCTTTTTTTGTATTCCCTAGGCGGGAGTGCTGTTTGTTGCTGGTGCATTTGAAAACCCGCGTGTTTGTTTATGTGTGTGCTGTGAGGACTCGGTGGATTGTGCCCAAGTGTGGGCCCGAGTGTGTGTGGTGTGTGTGCGTGTGCAGTCGCGGGAACCGGGTCGGAATCTGTGTGTTGAGCTCTGTGCCCACGAGTGACCCTGTGGGAGTATTTGGGGTGTACGATGCTGTGTGGGTCCGTGTGAATGTCAGGGATGCGGGGAATACGTGTGGGGGAGCGTGTCTGGAGTGGATGTGAGTGTGTCGTTGAGCGATGGTTTCGTGGCTAGGGACGCTGCGCGCTTGGGATGCTCCTAGGCCGTGGTCGAGTGTGGCCGGGACCCGAGTGTGTGTGTGCATGTGTGTGTGCATGTGTGAGTGTGTATGATCGCGCGCGCGCGTGTGCGTGGCGCACCCGGCCGGAACAAGTTGTCGCGGCGGCGTCCCTGGGAGGCTGGGGCGGCCCTGCGGTTGGCGAGGGAAGGAAAGGGGGGAGAGACGCGGCTGTAGCCGCCGACTCCGACATTCGGGCGGTTTGTTGTTTCGCAAGTTCCGAGCGGCGCTGGCTGGCTGCTGATCCGAGGCGGCGCCAGGGCCGCGGGGCGCCCGGAGTTGGGAGGGCCGTGGGGCGCACCCGGTTGCGGGCGGGGCTGCGGCGTCGGGGCCCCCGCAGGGCCTGGCTGGAGGCCTCGGGACAGCGTCCCCATCGTGGCTCGTCAGAGGCTTTGGGGACGCCGCGGTCCCCGGGGACGCTGCCTGCGTCTGCTTTGTAACTTTGTGCAGCCTCCCGGCCAGCCGGGCACGCGCGTGCGGACGTGTGTGTGTGTGTGTGTGTGTGTGTGTGTGCGTGTGTGCGTGGGGCTTCCTCTTGGCCTGCGGTGTGATCGCGTGCTTGAGTGTGCTTTGGAGCCTAGTGTCCTATGGAGGGTGTGTGTGTGTGTGTGTGTGTGTGTGTGCATTCGCATGTCTGAGTGTGTGTCCAGTGACTGTGCGGCCGCAAGCGCATCACATCGTGTGCTCTGTGAATGGAATGTCAGTGTGCTTGTGTGTGTGTGTGCGTGCGTGGTCCAGCGTCCTTTCCTGAGGCCTGGACCTCAGGCCTCGGCCCCTCTGGCCGGCGTGTGTCGGTTCTCTTCTAGGGTTTCCTCCTCCCCTGGCTCCCGCCACCGGCGTGGGGTAGCTGGGAGCCGCCCCGGGTGGAAGCAGAGCCGAGACACGCGCTGCTGCCCTGGGCCGGGGAGAGACTCCAAGCCGCCTGACTTCCCGGACAGCTGACCTCTGGGGATCTAGTTCACGGCCCCGCCCCCCTTGGGGCATCTCAGGAGCTGTCCTGGTCTTGCCCTGCAGCTTTGGGGTTGTACTGCTCAGCTTTAGTTTTGACCTCCTGGTACCAGAGAGGGTGACCCAGGCAACCTGCCTCTTAGACTTTTCTCAACCCCTTCAAGCCCTTTGCATTCCCTCACCCGATCACCTTGATTTGAGAATACACACGATCCTCAATTGCCCTGGTAGTAGACTGTCAGGATCAAGGTTTGAGAGTGAGAACTACCTACTGCAGGTTATTCTCATTCTTGAGCCTCAGTTTCTCCGTGTGCTTCATGGTCTTAATAGTGATGGCGTGTGATACTTGGTAGAATGTTAAGTCCCCTACTTGGGAAGCCAAGGAGGAGAAGATGGATTGGAGGGGTGTGGCAAAACCCTAGGGGCTAATTTGAAGTGTGTGTGGGGGGCAACGTGGGCTCAAATTCTGTCTCTGCTACTTGCTGTGTGTGACCTTGGGTAAGTCACGTTACTTCTCAAGTTCCTGTCACCTTTGAAACTTTTACTATTAGAGAAGCTCTGGGCAGATGGGAGGTGGCCGTCCTCTGTCCTCAGTCTAGGGAGTGGATCCAGACACCTGCCTACTTCCTTAGTCACCCAGTGGGGGTCTGTGTGGGGTGACTCCCAGACTTGCACACCTGGCAGTAATTATCCCACTGTGCTCTGGATCAGTCTGTCCTTTTGGTCGATGGAGTTATGGGCAGCAGGAATGAGGGAGAGGTGCCCTGTGGTTTCAGGTTAGGCAACAAGGGCTTGTCAGGGCAGCCTTCTCTCTGGGGCTGAAAAGGGGGGCTAGACAGGAAGCCAGGAGGGTAGCCTGGATCCTATGCTGCCTCCTGCTTCTGTCTGGTGGCATTGGTGGCCCAGGGCTGTGTACCCTGTTTGCTGGAGGCATGCTGGCTTGTGGCACCCAGCAAGGTCAGCCAGAGCGGGACAGGAGGGGCTTTGTGCCTTCCCTTTGTGTCTTGAAGTGCCCTATGCCTCCTCCATCTCTCCTTTTCTCCCTCCTCAGTGGTCTGCCTGCAGGAAGGCAGCGGCCTCTTCCTTCCACTGTGTCAGAGTTCTTCCTAAAATGCACGTTTTAAACCCCTCTTCAAATCCCCATCAAAGCTCCCGGTTACTTCCAGAGTTAAAAGTCTTTCCTTCTCAGCCCCTGCCTGGCCCACCTCATCTTCTGCGATCCCGTGTTCTGGTTACCCTTATCTACCAGTAGTCCCTAAGTACCCACAACTCATACTCTCTTCTCTGAGCCTTGTACAAACTGCTTTCTTTCTCCCAGGGACTCCGTGATTCCACAGTTTCCTATGTGAGCCTCCAGTTTGTCTCTCAGCTTAGAAATCACTTCTTCCTTGAAGCCTTCCTTGGTTTTTCTGTTTGAGCCCAAGAGAGGGAAGGGAGGAGCTGATTAGGTTTTTATATAATCTTATAATTACAGTCTCCTGGTTCTGCCACCCTTATGAGATCAGGAACTCTGTGAGGAAAGTCTCCATGAGCCCTTAAATGCTTAGCGCCGGGCACAAGGTCTGAGCCTTCTGGTCCAAGTAAATGGCTGTGACATACAGGAATGAATGAAGCCGACTGATACAGTTCAGTCCTGTAATCCAAGCACTGAGAGGGGGAGGCGCTGAGGCAGGAGGATTGATAGAAAGTTTGAGGTCTACCTGAGTTGCACTGCGAATTCCATGCTAGTCAGGATAACTTTTCGTATTAAAAAGAAGAAGAATGAATGAGTGAATGAATGAATGGAGTCAAGTGGGTCAATTCAGAGCTGGAGATGCCAGATGGGGGCGCAGTGACTCCATTGAAGGCAGAAGGGAAGAAGAGGTTTTTTTTTTTCCTCGGTCAGAATCTGGAATATTCTGCCTGTGGATGGTGTTATGTTGTGAAAAGGCTGTGTCCGGAAAGTGTCATCTGGGAGCTGTGAGTTAAAGAGGTTGAGTCCCTGGCAGAGACTGAAGGGAGAGGGGCTCTTGCAGGACGGCCCCTCCCCCCAGACTGCTGCTGCCTCCCCCTGCCCTGGCCCCACCCCTAGCAGCTGGCTCAGCTTGTCCAATCCAGAGAGTTTCAGCCTATGGTGATCAGACAACCGTTGGTGAGGCTTGGAGTCTCAACGGTTAGTCTGAAGGGGAGGGGGGAGGGAGGAGGGGCCCATGTTAGGCAGGCATCCCTCAATCCTCAGTTGCAGATCTTGGGCTAGGTAGCGGAGGCCACAGTCTCCCTCTTGGATCCCGAGGGCCTGTCCCTGAGCTGGAGAGGCAGACGGATGTATATAGGGGTTATCCTGTGGCCTAGGCAGCCAGAGTGGGCCTTATGTGTGTTTATACATGTGAGTGAAATGGAGGGCGGGGGCACAGAGCATATGTGTGCATGGCCTGTCTGGGTGTCAGGCTGCCTGATGAGCTTGGTGTGGCTAGGTATGAGCTTGGAGTTGGGGAGAAGCAGCTGCTATGACATATGGGGAGCCCCCAGAACCTCATTCCTGGAATGGAGGAGTTGTCTGGCTGGGTAGCTAGCTTCTCTGTGCCTCAGAGTGGGTGCACCTATTCTAGGGTAGGAGAATGTTGGGGTGCAGAGGATAGATGCAGGCTGGTACCTCCAGTCCCATGGGCCCATGGCCATCAGTCCAGACTGCCCTAACCCACAGAGCCTTCCACTGCGATGGCGATGCTCTTTCTTTGCATTGGTGGCCTGTTATTCACAAGTGGCTATTACATTTAAAATAGGTACAACTAATTGAAATGCTAATTTAGTTCATCAGTTGCAGTAGCCAAGTTTTAAGACATCAACTGTTACACATTGCTAGTGATTGCCAGCACATTGCAAGGGCCTGTAGAAGAC
This sequence comes from Mus pahari, assembly GCF_900095145.1. Classification (NCBI taxonomy): domain Eukaryota; kingdom Metazoa; phylum Chordata; class Mammalia; order Rodentia; family Muridae; genus Mus; species Mus pahari. The sequence continues at coordinate 82,753,840 of NC_034595.1, read as the reverse complement.
ATTCCCACCCTTGTAGAATGTTCTGGGGACTGTTGCAAACAGCGCTTCTCAACCAATGGGTCTCAGGCCCCTCAGGGGTCAAATATCAGATATCCTATATACTAGATATCTATATTGTGATTCATAACAGTAGGAAAATTACAGTTATGAAGTGGTAATGAGAGTAATTTTATGGTTGGGGACACGGCATGAGGAACTGTACGACAAGGTCACAGCATTAGGAAGGTTGAGAACCACTGGTCTGAGAAGATAAGGCCCGCAGAGCTTTCGTGTGGCCCCGGGTTCTGCAGAGAGCAGAGCTGATGTGGACAGACATTTGCTCTGCGGCAGCCCTGTGCTCCCCGGCCCCCAACACCCAAGTGGCCTTTGTAAGGCTGTCACAGTGTGCGGTCACCCCCTTGCCTCAGGTCTCCCCTGCTCCTAAGGCTGAACTCCAACCTCTAACAGGGCAACCCAGGCAGGAATCAGCCTTCCATGTGTGTCGTTAGTCCCTAAACTCCGCCCCCACCCATCTACTTTATAACCCAGACCCTGCCTTCCTCTTTGGCCGGTCTCTCTCTACCTGTTTCCTTTCGGTGCCCTTTGCAGAGACTCTCAGTTCCCTCGGTCCACCTCCTGTTGTCACTGGCACAGGAAAGCCACCCTGCCCCCACCCACTGTGTGAGGCAGTGGGGTGGACTTTTCTCCTAAGGCTTGCACGATGATCGTAAGCTACCTTTCTAAGTGGTGGGGTCCCCCTGTGTTAGCCACTTCTGAAGATGCTGTGCCCCTGCGACCCCTGGGGGGGGTCTTGAATAGATTCCCACCACAGGACTTAGAACTGGACCCAAAGGGGAGAAGAAAAGGGCAGTTAGGGTGGGAGTGGGCCGTTGCTGAGGTTTGAAGAAGTTAGAGAGAGGATTGGGATGGAAGAGTGGGAAGTGGGTTTGGGGGTACCTGTAGGTAGGATCTCAGTTGGGCTAAGGGAACAGATATGGGGCCTGGGGGTAGCCATGATGGCGATATATGCGAGCTTGGGACAGCTGGCAATGAGGCAGGTGGTGTCGGAGGAATGACTAGGTCGAGGGGCAGCTGGGGGGTAAACAGTAGGCAGATGAGGGACAGCCAGGGATACTGACGACAACTGAGAGGTGACAGAAGCCTATCTGGAGGTGGGTGAATCTCAGCTAAGAGAGTGGGATGTGTGTTGTTCAGAATGAGCATGTGTGTGTGTGTGTGTGTGTGTGTGTGTGTGTATCCTTCTTGTCACGTGCATGTGTGTAAATAACTGCGTGTTTTCGCCTAGAGTGTGATGGGAGGGTTGGAACACGGGCTCCGAGGCCACACCATCTGAGTTCTCATTCCACACCATCTGAGTTCTAGCTGTGTGACATCTGGATGGATAACGGCCTCTCTGGGCCTTGGAGTGATGCTGCTTGGGAAATGAGGATGGAGATGCTACACAGTGCCCAGGGTGATGGGAAGTGTTTTATAGTTGGACATATTTAGTCTAGAACACATTCTGGCACAGAGCAAGCACCACGGGAGGGTGGATTACTCTTAAATATGTGAGGGTGAGTGTTTGCAGGCCTCCCATGGGCTTGGAAAAGCTTGTTTTTTTGGCTCCGATGAAGTCTGGGCCTGGTGAGAGGTGATGGTGGTGGTTGGGGGAGGGGGGAGGAGCCAGGCTTGTTGGGACTGGTTCTTTTTCCTCCATCTGCCTCCTGTTCATCCACATCCTATGTCAGGCTCTGATCCAATGGGCTCCTCCCCCTGCCTCGTACTGCCCTGCCCTGGGGACCAGGTGATGCACTGTCATTGTCCAAACAATTTTCGGTAGAATCCAAACCCATTGTCCGCCTGCCAGTGCTCAAAGGCCTTGTCAGAGAGGAATACCTGGAGACTGAGTTTGGTACTGCCTGTCTTGCGGGTGGCAGTCCCTTCGTCCTGTGCCCCTGAGTCACTGGAAGATGTTGGAGGATAGAGAGAGTGATGGTGGATGGAAGGAAGCCCACAGGATAGTGGGAGCGGGCTTGGCCTCTGTCTCGCAGGCAGTTCAGTGTGGCAGAACTGGGGGTGCTAAAGGACTCCCACCAGGACAGCCCTCAAGAGACTATGACTGTGCTTTCCACAGCACCTTCGCAATGTTCCTCTGTCTGTCTGTCTGTCTGTCTGTCTGTCTGTCTGTCTGTCTTGCAGTAGCCAGAGGCACTGTATCTCGGGACTGGTCTGCTCCAGGTGTACAGTCTGGGGGTTTCTGGACCTGGTGTCCCTGTACTTCTCTGTGACTCAGCCTGCACTGTTGTGATGCTCTGTGACTTAGGGATGCTGGGCCACAGTGATAGTGTTTCTCTGGGGTTTCCGCACACTCCATTTCTGCAGCATCCTGCTGCTCAGAACCTCCATCATGCAGCTGCCCTGCCATGTGCTTTCCTGTGGCTCTCATCCGCGGTGTGGTACCCACTCTGCTAGATACCAGGGTTGCATCAGGAACGAAGCCCTTTCTGGGTGTCTGGCAGAGAACCCTCCCACGGTACCATGCCTGAGAGCATAGCTTTTGAAAACTACTCTGCATGTCTTACCTTTAGAGCAGTCTGTCTCATCAGGCACGTAGACTCACCTGGGCTTTGGGCACAGTGCCTCACGTGGCAGATCACTGCCCACCCACGGCCTACTGCCGCTGTACTGTATGTTGGCACCCCATGCACTGCATTTTTTACAGTGGGCATCTGCACAACTCTGGGCACTCAGATTTCTAGTTTCTAGGCACCACTCCTCCGCATGCTGCCCTCTCGGTTCAGGAATACAGTATACATTGCCTCATTGTCTCTCTTCTTCACTGTACCTCACTGGATATGTGACTAACAGCCCAGCCCCCAGACTGTACCACAGCTGTCCCTATGTTATCTCAGCTTCCCCTCCGGCCCCCCCAAGTGTATTACAATGGAGGTGTCCAGGTGCTGGCTGTGGATAACACTGGGAGGGTCACATCTTTGTGTGTCCTCAAGGCAGCACATCTCTGCTTCATACTGCACATCACTTGGGCACTCTTTGCTGGTCTTGGGGACAGCGTGAGGTTTGCATCGCTTCTGAACAGCACAGGACTGCCACCCAGAGAGTCAACCTCCACCCAGAGAGTCAACCCCGTCATGCATCTGTTCTCTGGAGGGTTGCTGTTGTGTGACTTTTCCCAGGGAGATGCGAATACACATTTACTCACAGACCAAAGAAACGATTCCATCCAAGTCTAACTTGGTGCACTGAGTTTAATGGAGTCCCTTGCAGAAACAATGGTAATTCAAAAGGCAAGTGCATTTAGGAAAAGCCCACCCCTGCATGGGGAATGACTCTTGAGAGCCTTATCCCTGGCGGCTTGCAGAGAACCTTCTCTCTCCAGGCGCTGTTACTGCTTACATAACCTTGGAGAAGGTCTCACAAATCCCGTAACTTCCCAAGCTTCTCAAAGCCTGCTAAGTTGCGTGACTGTCTCTTCTCCCCTCCCTCCAAAAGGGGATGTTTCCATTGAGAGGAAATGGCTTGCTGCCAGGCTGTGAGCACCCCGCTGAGTTTCCAGACGCAGAGCCCTTAACTGAATCCACAGCGCTTAGGTTTTGTGTCACTGATAACCCATCCCCGGAGTCTGCACACACCAGGCTCCCGAGGACTATACTTAGTTTCTGGTGTTGCTTGGTTCTGGATGGTGATCCATCCTTCCTTTCCTGTATCTCTGCACCAGCCCGCATGCCTGTGCTGGGCAGACCCTTTTCTATGGGAGGCTCCTGTTCCGGACCAGGTTCTATGCTGGTGACTGGAGCAGAGGAAAGGCTTGATTGAGCCTATCACCCTCCATTCTGCCACAGCCCCACATGGTGACACATACCCAAGATGCATGTGGTTGCACACTGCACAGCGCTGACCAGCTCTTCCATGCCTAGCAGATGTAAGTGCTGTAAATGTGTGTGTGTTGTGTGCTCTGCAGCCTTACGCAGAATGATAGGATTCTGTCTGTTGGACTCTGTATCTTTAGCACACCCCATCATAGCAGCACACGGCCCTTCCTCTGCATGGGGCCTGTGCACACCAGCGCTGCTTTAGCCTGCACTGTGTCTTTATCTTTATCTTTATGTGGTGTAGGGCATTTGCTGTGCAGAGGATCTATGTGTTCTTCCCGCTGTACTTCTGCACAGTGAGTCCCTCCCCTGATCTCCCGGGTCCAGCCCTGGACTGCCAGTATAGCAGCCCTCTCGTCAACTCCAGAATTCATGGTCTGTGTTGCCCACAGAGAAGGGAAAGGGTCTGCTGCGAGTTCCTCAGGTGCAGATGGCTTCCTTTCGTACTCAGTGAAGAGAGGAGGATGTTGGCTCTGCCAGACTCTGTTGACTCCTTAGGTGGTCTCAGCTCTCTCTGCCTGTGGCCAGCCCTTGGTGTTCTCGTTGGCTGCAGAACTCTGTGTGGCTTATATAGGTATTTTGCTGCCAGTCCTACTGTGCTCCCTGCCAGTTACTCAGGGTTCTGATAGTCGGCTCCAAATGCCAGACCTCCATTTATATGTGTCGGTCTAGTCTATACTATAGTATAGTCTATTATAATTATACTACACTATAGTATACTATATACTATACTACACTATATTATACTAATACTTAGGTATACTGTATACTATACTACACTATATAGTATACTAATACTATAGTATACTATATACTAATACTATAGTATACTATATACTATACTACACTATATATTATACTAATACTATACACTATACTACACTATATATTAATACTATACTATATACTATACTACATGATATACTATACTAATACTATATACTACACTATACTATATACTATACTAATACTATATACTATACTAATACTATACTATATACTATACTAATACTATACTATATACTATACTACATTATATACTATACTAATACTATACTATATATTGATACTGTACTATATACTATACTACATTATATACTATACTATATACTATACTACACTATATACTATACTAATACTATACTATATACTATACTACACTTTATACTATATACTATATTATACTACACTATGTACTATACTATACTATATATATACTATACACTATACTATACTATACTATATACAATAGTTTAGACTATTCTAGGCTATAGTCACATCCTTGAACTTGGTGCAGCTGGTGGATGTTTGACCAGCTGGGATCTTGGTGTTAATGAGTCTGGGCATAGTTGGCCAACTGTTATATACAGGACTTGGGGATGGGCTTCAAAGGCATAAGAGCTAGTCCCTGACTTTAGGAAGGGAGGAGGTAAGAGCTAAGCAGGCTTGCAATGCAGTCAGAGTTAGGGCAGAGCATCTGGGACAGGGCTGAGTTGGGCAAGAATGTCCAGGGTTGAGTTCAGTGACCTTAGAAGAGGGAGGGATCATTAAATAGACTGGCATTAAATAGTTGGGATTGTATATGGGGTCTCTAGGCTATGTGGCTGTTTGTGCCTGGCAGTGTGAGGTCCCAGCCTGGGTATTTACTACCTGCCTGGAGAAGTTTTGTTTCCTCTGGGGCTACCCTTGGGAACTGAACATTTTGTTGACAAAACAGAGAGAATAAAAATCTCATCGCAAACAAGCTCTGTTTACTCAAGGTCTTCAGAAAACATATGGCTGCAGGTGAGGTCGGCCCAGACCATATCCCTTGTCTGTGCTGGCTAGAGGAGGGCGGATGTGCGCACGCGCGCGCGCGCACACACACAGACACACTCATATGCTCTCTCTCTCTTTCTCACACACACACACACACTCATATGCTCTCTCTCTCTTTCTCACACACACACACACACACACACACTACACATGCTCTCTCTCTCACACACACACATACACACTCACACTCATATGCTCTCTCTCTTTCACACACACACCACAATGCCCTCTCTCTCTCTTACACACACACACACACACACTCATATGCTCTCTCTCTCACACACACCACAATGTTCTCTCTCTCTCTCTCTCTTTCTCACACACACACATTCACACTCATATGCTCTCTCTCTTTCACCCCCCACAATGCTCTCTCTCTCTCTCTCACACACACACACACCACAATGCTCTCTCTCTCTCTCTCTCTCTCTCTCTCTCTCTCTCTCTCTCTCACACACACACACACACACACACACACACACACACACACACAGACAGAGAGAGAGAGAGAGAGAGAGAGAGAGAGAGAGAGAGAGAGAGAGAGAGAGAGAGGAGACCTCCCTGGGGGGACTCCACCCAGGCTTCTCTAGAGGTTGCTGGTCCCTGACATCATCCGCCCTCCAGCCTGCCGGATGTGGATAAGCCATCCCCCTTCTTCCCAAATTGTGGTTGACGGTTGCTCCGGCAACCGCCTGGCCAGATTGGGGAGATTAACAGAGGAATGTTGCTGAGCAAGTTGGAGCCAGGGCTGGAGGAGCCCTGGGGTCTTGTATTGATTCAACCCACCTTCCCTGAGAGCTCTCCGCAGAGATGAGGTACCCAAAGAGGGGCCTCATCTTCTCTCCCTGTCCCTTTTCCTATCTTAGACTGCCTTAGGACTTGAGTTGGTCTGGGGAAAGTGTGTGTATGTGTGTGTGTGTGTGTGTGTGTGTGTGTGTACACACTCATGTGCGCGTGCACACACATGGCTCACATGCACGCTGTTTGTATCCAGGATGATAGCTCAGGTCCCCCCTACCCCCTTTATTTTTTGCCAGTTTCTGACATCAGGCTCTAGACCATTTGGTAGTTTGGTCCCCAGTTCCCACCTGCCCTTGTCGCACTCTGGAAAAGTCACCTGCTTGAACCGGCAGAATCCAAGCATTCTTTGCCCCAGCACCTCCTGCAGCTTTCCCATTCAGTGTGAGGTTCAACTCCTCGCCCTGGCATCCACGACTTTTTAGGAAGTGGCCTCAACCTCTTGTTTTCCATCACAGCAGCCAGCCTGAGCTTTGCTGTGGACAAACCGGGTTTCCTTTCTTCCTCCCTTCACTCTGTGGCCCTAGGCTCAGCTCAGACATTGCTTCCCTGTGCCAACACCCCAAGTTTTGTCCCCTTTAACCTTCACCCTTCTCAGCTTCCATTTCTCCACCTTTGCTCATGTTAGGAAGCTGCCCAAAGCAAGCTAGAACATCTTTCTTTTTCTCCCCGCCTCCCCTCCCCAAGTTGGGGATCAAACCTAGGGCGTCACACATGCTAGGCAAAGCTCCCCTATGACTGAATTCTACCCCCAACCCCAGCCCTTAATCATGTTTGTGCCTCTCATGGTGCCCATCACCGATCATCCTGCACCACCTTGTCCAGGGAGATGGGTCTTGAGTGTGAAATGACATCAGAGCCTTACTTTGTCTGTGCCTACTCTCGTTAGATAAAGACAGGTGATTTAATTTGCGTCTTCTGCTCCCTGCTCCCTAGTCATCTCTGAGCATCACACAGAATCCATCTGTATGACAGGAATAACAATGTCACTGTGTAAACGCTGAGTCCCTCATGCTGATTGGGCACACAGTAGTCAGGGCAGGCGTGGTGGTGGGAATCGGCGCCCCCTAGTGGTGGTGCTGAAGTCCTGGCAGGAGGAACTGGCTGCTCCTATTGCTGGGAGAGCTGGGGTGGGGGTGGGGGTGAGATGGGGCTCCCTTTGGGAGAGGGAGTTGAACTGGGCCTGCCCCAGAGGCCCAGGTCTGGGGCTGACTAGGGATCGGTGACAATGGTCACACTGGCTAAGAGGTCACTCTGGATGATTCGAATCCGTGCCTGAGGGTCATCCTGACTGTGCTCACATAGAGAAGGTATCTGGTAGAGGGCAGGAGTCAGTGAGTCTGGTGGTCACTGACATTTGTCTGACATTTAGGGGACATGGGTAAGACTGGAGTCACTCTGCCCAGGCACAGTCAACAGGGAGTCACTCTGGCTAAGGTCAGTCACCTGGAAGAATCATGTAATTGTGGTCAGGAGGTCAGGTTGCTCTAGTAGCGACCCTGGGGGTGGCTGTTAGTCTGAGGTCAGTAAGCTCTGGATGGGGTGGGAGGCCTGTCTGGTCTTGCCCGGCTCAGGACTGTTGGGAAGAAACCACAAGGTTGATTACCTCAGGCCTGACAGGGCCCTGAAAGAGATGCCTGGGGCAGCTACTTCGCCTTTGTGTAGGAACTAGAAAGGCCTGACACTAGCCTGGGATCTAAATCTTACTTTTTTTCTATAGTCTGTCCCTGTGATGGGCTGGGACCTCCAAGGGCAGGAAGTGAACGGTTCCCTCACTAGGAAGACCATTCTCTGGCCACCTTTTCCTGCTGTGCCACACTGTGGGTTTTCTGCAAGGGGAGAGCTGGGGCCCTTCCAACAAAGATGACATTAAAACTCACTTACCTCATACCTCAGGGCACAGCGCTGACTGGAGCTTTTCAGACAAAGAGACACAAAGCACTGTGGGGTTCCCTGGACCAATTCCCTCACAACCCCCTGTCTGCCCAGGGCTGACACACACATCCCATTGTTTCCCATTCTCTGATGGGGTTTAAGGAGTCGAGAGACCCCAACAGTGAGGAGCTCAGCCATGCCCAGCTCTGCCTCTGTGGTTGGAAAGATGCACACAGGTGAAGCGCACACAGGCAGTCCTCAAAGGGAAGCCACTTCTTGCCTGCCCCGAGTGTGGCACTCACCTGCTGGCTTACAACTGTCCCGCCCTCTTCTTCTTGAGATCCAGAAGCAGCTTATTCTCCCCTTCTCAGATTTCTGGGGAGTGTGAGCTTCTGGTGGGCATGGATTCAAATCTGGTTTCTTTTCCTCATCCAGGAACCAGTAGCACACCTCTTTGCTAGGGATGGCAAGGGACAAAGCCAAGATTGAATCCCAAGTCTATCCCGTGTCTCCAGTGTCCACCACTGAGCTACTATTGTATTGTACCATGCACAGAAGCCTTCAGAACCTCGGTCACCTCCTCTGTCAAATGCGGATTATTAATCTTGGTCTCCAGTCACCAGAATTAACATCCTCCCATCAAACATGCATTCAATCCACAGAGAACTTCCCTGTGTCACATCCCTGGGGACAGAAATCTAAGTTGATTGATGTTGGGCCATGACTGAGTAAATTCCTTTGATGTCTATCACATTGTTAATGGACACAGAAAGCCACATTCTGCGTTTGATGCTTAATGCCATTCTATGCTGGGCCTCCATTTCCAGGCCTGTAAAATGGGACTTGTCTAGTGCTGATCTTGTAGGCTGGTTTGAGGCTGCATAATGCAATAAGAATGATGGTTGTTTTTATTAAGAAGAGCCTTGATGGATGTTTGAGCTTTTGGGGAATCCTGGGAAGTGATGGGGGATTCTGGGAAGTGATGGGGGATTCTGGGAAGTGAGTGATGGGGGAGTGGCCAATGCAAAGTCTTGGGGGACAATGAGGGGAGGGTGTTAGGGTGGAGGAGGGAGAACTTTGTTAGTCAGAGGGAGCCATGCTAAGGAGGGAAGAGGGTAGCTTGAGAAGAAGGAGGGAACAGTGGGGGGGGGGACCTAAAGCGTTGTGTTGGGGTCCTCCTGGTTAGTGGCCTTGCCTGAGCTTAACCAGCCAGGTCCTATTCTCACAGCTGGCTGCACCTTCGAGGAGGCGAGTGACCCGGTCGTGCCCTGCGAGTTCAGCCAGGCTCAGTACGATGACTTCCAGTGGGAGCAAGTGCGGATCCACCCCGGCACCCGGACCCCTGAAGACCTGCCTCATGGTGAGCCTACGCTCCCTCAGTATTATTTCTCTCCTCCTAGTTCTTCTCTAGCTCTTCCCCAGCGTCTCCTGTTCTTTTTGGGATTTGAAGATACCTAGGAGAGGTGACATGGGGTCTCTGGGTACACTGCTCCCCTCTTCTTGGGAACCCTGGACTCTTCCTAACCTCAACGTAATGGTGTACACATCAGCCCTAGACTGGGAGTCCAGAGGCTAAATGTAGATTCTAGTACTGGTCTCCTACTCAAATGATGGCTTCAGAACACCCATTCCAGAATTATGAAGATATGGGTTCAAATCCTGGCCCCATCATCTTGCTAGCTCAGTGACCTCGAGTAAGCTGCTCAACTTCTCTGAACCTTTATTGTTTTGACTGTGAAATGGGAGAACAGTGGCACCGAGGTGGCACACGGGGTGCCAGTTGTATAGTTGCTGCTGTGGAGGATACTTGAGAGTGCCCGGCAACTAGTAGCCCTCCTCACTGGGCACAGAATCAGCTGGAAATTGCAAGAGGAATAGACATGAGGCAGGAGGGTCACAAGTTTGAGGCTAGCCTGGGCTACTTGGTGAGCTACTGCCCCTAAAATAAAACTGGAAGGAAAAGGAAAAGAGGGCTGAAGAGATGGATCAGTGGTTAAAAGTACTAGCTACTTTTTCAGAGGACCTGGGTTCAAGTTCCAGCACCACATGGCAGCTCACAACCAGGGGACCTAATGATTTCTCATTGCCTCTTAAGGAATTGCATGTATTTGGTATCCAGACATGTAGGCAAACACCCAAATACATAAAAATTTTAAAACATGTTGTCTTAGTTAGGGTTTTACTGCTGTGAACAGACACCATGACTAAGGCAAGTCTTACAAGGACAACATTCATAAGGTTCAGAGGTTCAGCGGTTCAGTCCATTATCATCAAGGCAGGAACATGGCAGCATCCAGGCCGGCATGGTTCAGGAGGAACTGAGAGTTCTACATCTTTATCTGAAGGCTGCTAGCAGAATACTGGCTTCTAGGCAGCTAGGATGAGGGTCTTAAAAGTCCACACACACAGTGACACACCTACTCGAACAGAGCCACACCTTCCAACAGTGCCACTCCTTGTGCCAAGCATATACAAACCATCACATATGTATTTTTTTTTAAAGGAAAAAGGATAAGAGAGATCGAGGTCAGCTGAGCCAGTTTATTACTGACGAAGCATTGTCGGATAGACTGAGGTAACGGCAGAAGAGAGAGCCAGAGTCTCCCTCCCCTGTGTCCTGTTATACAGGTGGCCCAGGGCCTTGACTCTTCAACTCTCAGCATGGCCAACATGGCATCTGCTGGCAAGAGTGGGCCAGGGAAGTGGCGGTTCTTAGTGGTGGATGGACTAGCAGCTGTAGGGGAGAGATCCCTTGGGGCTGGCTGGCACTGGCTGGGCTCTGGAAGCAGATTTGGCTTCCACCATGGCCTTCCCTACCTCTCTGGTCATTGCCTGTCTGCGTCACTCTGGATGTGTCTCTTTCTCTTCAGGGTCCTCTGGTTGTCTATGTTTTAGAGGCATTGCTGTTTAGCTTGTCAGAGGGGATGCGTAAAGGCACCTACCCTGCAGGGTCTCTGTGTGACCTCTGTGCGCCCCCGGACCCAGCTATTTATGCCAGGTTTTAGTAGGTTCTCAAGTATAAGCATCTGGCATAGGTTCACGTTTTTCAGATCTGTGGTCTTCGCCTCTTTTTCTTCCTTGGTGACTCAGGGAATAGTTAGGTCTGGGAGGAGGGGTGAGCTTGTTGGATAGTCAATCTAGGAGAAGTCCAGGTGGACAGGGATGAAACAAGGAGACTTGCTCTCAGAGGAGAGCGGGAGGGAGAAAGAGAGCCCTGGGGGTGGAGGGGTGCATGTCAGAGCAGGGAGGGCTTCAGGGAACGGAGGAAGAGGCAAGAAGGCAGCACACTGGAAGAAGGCGCTACCTTAGGGGAGAGAAGAGTCCACAGGAGCTGGCTATAAAGTGTCTGGCTTGAATGTGTCCTTGCCCTTTCTAGGGTTCTAGGGTTTGGGAGAAGGACCCGGATGCTCATTCCCTACCCCTGCAGCACACAGGCAGCAGCCACCTTCCCAGGGCTCCGGGCTCGCAGAGATGAATGAGATCTCCCTTTAGCTGAGTCCCTGGGGAACCCTCCTGAGCAGGCTCAGAATGTGCTGTCAGCCAAGTCTAGGAGGAGGCGGCGGCGGTGCCGGCGGCGGCGGGTGCAAGGGTAGCTTTGTGGCCCCTCCTTGGCACCTGCATCCCCGTCACCCCAAGGGAAGCTGAATCCCCAGCCAGGCTCTGAGACATTCCCCACCTTCTCCATCACACATCGAGGAGAGGATCTTCTGGTTGGAACGTGGGGTGTTTGTGTGTTGGAACTGGTGTGGGCGGGAAGGGAGGTTAATCCTTTCATTCAGTCTGTCCTACATATTCATCAAGCTCCCGCCCGGCTCAGGAGCCTGTGTGTGTGAGGACAGAGCAAAGGCCTGAGGCATGACAGGCTGGTAGCAAGACTGTCACGGGCTTTATGAATGATCAGAGCCAGAGGCGAGCACACGGTGTGGAGGTGGGGGTGGGGGTGGAGGAGCATGTGAAGCTTTGGAATCGGTGACCTCAGGGGACCGACCCTGTGATATGTGACCTGATACAGGGCTAGGGAGAGTGGTGACTTGTGGGTGGTGAGGGGCTGCGTGGGTTCTGACAAGGTTGAGTTTGTGTTTTTTCCTGCCCTAGCCTTCTCCTTTGGGAAACAGAACTTCGAGAGCCCAAACCCTTCATTCCCGGTGGTTGCTTCATTTCTGTCTTCTCCAGAGCGTGACCCTGGCTTCCCCTGGCCTCCTGTCTCTTCTTTTTCTCTCCGCAGGTGCCTACTTGATGGTCAATGCTTCTCAGCATGCCCCAGGCCAGAGGGCCCACATCATTTTCCAGACCCTGAGCGAGAACGACACCCATTGTGTGCAGTTCAGCTACTTCCTGTACAGCAGGGATGGGCACAGCCCAGGCACCCTGGGTGTCTACGTGCGCGTGAATGGGGGCCCTCTGGGCAGTGCCGTGTGGAATATGACTGGATCCCACGGCCGTCAGTGGCACCAGGCTGAGCTGGCTGTCAGCACCTTCTGGCCCAATGAGTATCAGGTGGGCTGGGTTTAGTCAGTGGTCAGCTTGCTGGGGCTTGGAGGTAAAGGCAGGGGCAGGCCACCCTGACGTCAGACTAGACTGTTCAGCATCAGGAGTCAATCTGGCGCTGAGTTTGGAGTTAGACTGTGTCAGTGTGGGTATGAGGCCAGAGGTCATTGTTAATAGGATGGCCACTGTTGAGGGTGAATTGAAACAGGACTCAACTGGAAATTCTGGCTGACTAGACGAATCTGCTGCCTTGAGGGAGTTGTCAGAGTAGGGATGAAACTTCTAGCCTTGACTTTATTTTCTCTGCCCACAGCCCTGAACCAGCTGGCATGGTATTAAGGGTCTGTGTGAGCTGGGTTGGCATTGGATGGCGGAGAGTGAGGTCGGGTTGGGGCCAAGCTGGTCAGGAAGGATGTCGCTTTGACAACTGGCTTCCCATTCCCTCAGGTGCTGTTTGAGGCCCTCATCTCCCCAGACCACAAGGGCTACATAGGCTTAGACGACATCTTGCTATTCAGCTATCCCTGCGGTGAGTTCCAGTCCACCGGGACATAAGGATGAGGGTAGCCTTGGCTCGTGCCCTGCAGGGCATGCAGGCCCAGCTCATGCTGGGGCTCTGCGTGTTTTCCCACAGCAAAGGCCCCTCACTTCTCCCGCCTTGGGGACGTAGAGGTCAATGCGGGCCAGAACGCATCCTTCCAATGCATGGCAGCAGGCAGAGCCGCAGAGGCAGAACACTTCTTCCTGCAGGTGAGGGCGTCCCACAGAGACTTGGCTCCGGAAGATAGCCGAGGACATTTTGGCACCTCGGCTTGGTTCCCTTTTGGGGTTTTGGGTTCTCCCTTATGCCAGCATCTATAGACACCGTGTCTTGCCTCACCTAGGCTGTGTTCTGCCAGCTTGCGTCCCCTTAACTCCGGGATGGAGGCTGGTTCCAGGATTCTCAAATGCTCCGGGGATAGTAGGAGCTCAAGTACACTGCTTCCTAACTCTCCCATCCCTTTTTCTCTTCAGCGTCAGAGTGGGGTGCTGGTGCCTGCGGCCGGGGTGCGGCACATCAGCCACCGTCGCTTCCTGGCCACTTTCCCGCTGGCCTCGGTAGGCCGCGCAGAGCAGGATCTGTACCGTTGCGTGTCCCAGGCCCCGCGTGGTGCTGGCGTCTCCAACTTCGCAGAGCTCATCGTCAAAGGTCAGCCGATTGGCCTTGAGGAAGGCCAGTCTGGTGGGGACAGGATAGGGCGGAGTCCGTGTAGAGTTGTGCATGCAGCTAGCTCCTTGGAGGACTGGGGGGGGGGGGTGTCGCACGGCAGATTTAGCCAAACGCTTGGTAGCAGCTTGAGGGACCTGGAAGGAAAGAGAGGGTCTTGTGACAGGGGGGGGGGCGGATTAGGTTGCAGAGGTAGTTTCTAGCTGTGACCTGAACAGTGTTGCCAGGCAGAAGGGTGGACTGGCCACATGAGAGGAGGACACACGGAGTGGGGCTGAATTTCCATGCGCATTCCAGGTGCGTTACAGCGAGTGTGCTGGGGTCCCGCAAGCCTAAGCTTGGGAGTTCGCAGTGGGCATGGCTAAGTTACGGAGTTCTAGGGCCACGAGGTGGCATTAGTAGGCTCCTCCTCTTCTGCATATCCTCGCAGAGCCTCCCACCCCCATCGCGCCCCCACAGCTGCTGCGTGCAGGCCCCACCTACCTCATCATCCAACTCAACACCAACTCCATCATTGGCGACGGGCCAATTGTGCGCAAGGAGATCGAGTACCGCATGGCACGGGGCCCGTGGGCGGAGGTGCACGCTGTCAACCTGCAGACCTACAAGCTGTGGCATCTGGACCCGGACACTGAGTATGAAATCAGCGTGCTGCTCACACGCCCGGGAGATGGAGGCACAGGCCGCCCGGGGCCACCACTGATCAGCCGGACCAAGTGCGCAGGTGGGTTGCGGGAAGGCCCTCTTCCACAGAGGCGGCAGCAAGGCCTCCCGACACACACACATTTATTGACACATATATAAGATAGCTTGGGCTATTTCTCCATAGCTTGTCTCAAAAAACAACCCCCCCCCAAAAAACCCCAGATAAACAAAAGAGACAAAGAAAAAGACAATACGACCCCCACCCCCAACCAAAACAAAACAAAAAGACAGACCAAGAAAATAAACCAGGAAACTTACCAGAGCCCTGTGATAGGTTGTTGTCATACCTACTTCACAGATGAGGTGACTGAGACAGAGATGTTAGACGACTGGGCAAAGAACATACAGCCAGTAAGCAGCAGAGATGGGTCCAGAACTCTTAATTGGCTAGGTAATGATCCTTAAACACTATCAATTAAAAATTGTGTGTGATGGATTTTGTCTGGATTCGTTGGACCTGGCATTGAGTCGGAAGTCAGTTCTCCCTTGTTTAGGAGGATAAAGTAGCCGTTGCTAAGGACCCCTGATGCACCTGCATCAGATTAATAAGAGATGAATCAGATTAATAAGAGAACCGGACAGGGTTCTCTGTGATGTCAGTGTGCTCCTGTCTCTAGAATTTTCTTAGTGAGAAATGTAGATTCTCGATGTAGATTCATGTGCTGGTCCTCCTCACTCTATCACGTTTCCCACAGCAGTTTCATTTTAGATAACTATAGTTTAATTTTACAATGAAGATTGACGTCTGAGGCTGGCAAGATGGCTCAGTTGGTAAAAGGTGCTTGCTGCTAACCCAGACAGTCTGGAGACTCACAGGGTGGAAGGCAAGAACCCATTCTCATAAGATGTCCTCTGACTTCCAGATGTGTGCTCCCTTCCCCAAGCCAGATGTGCAGCCGAAAAATAATGTATACAACGTAACAAAAATGTGTAACAACAAATTGACACCCACAGACTCCATAGACATTGTAACAGACTCCCCCAGTTTCTGGTGTTTTTGTGCCTCTCTATGTGTAATGAATTAGTCTTGTGTAACTTATCACCGTGTAGGTTTGTGTATACGGTGGGAAGCCCAAGCACTCAGTGTGGCTATAGACAATCCTGTTGCTGTTTTAGACCATACCCACGTCTCTCTTGCTCCTCCCACCCCCTTGGTAACCACAGATCAGTCCTTCATTTCTAGAGTTTTCTTCTCTCTAGAATGTTCCATAAATGACATCCTATAGTATATAACCTTTTTGGAATCACTACTTCTTGGAATCACTTCTTCTTCTTCTTCTTCTTCTTCTTCTTCTTCTTCTTCTTCTTCTTCTTCTTCTTCTTCTTCTTCTTCTTCTTCTTCTTCTGTAACAGATTTATTACAATATGATCTGTATTCGTACATGTCACTCATTAAAATTTACAGTTTAGAGGTGTTAAGTATCTCTGGTGTTGCACAACTATTAATGATTGGTTTTGGAACATGTCATCACTCTTAAATGGAAACCTTATGCTATTTAATGGTCACCCAGTTCATCTTAATCCTGAAGCCCCAGTCAAACACCAGTCTACTTTCCATCTCTCTTGACTTAGTTTTTGGAGATGTTTTATACAATAGAACCATGAATAATAGTTTAAAGTATTTTGCTGGTTTGTGTGTATGTGCGTGTGCACACGTATGAGCTCAGGTACCTGAGGAGGGCAGAAGAGAGCCCTGGGTGCCCCCTGGAGTTGGAGTTACACACACAGATGTGAATCGCCTGATGTGGTTCCTGGGGACTGAACCCTAGGATCTCTACAAGAGCAGCAATTGCTTTAAATAGCAGAGTCCTCCCTCCCTTCCATGGTCCTGATTTGCATTTCTGTAAGTCTAGTGTTGTTGAACATCTTTCCACACATGGCTGCTGCCGCCTGTGCTGCTCAGTGGATCGCCTGTTCATATCATTGCTCATTTCTTAATAGAATTGCCTTTTTTTTTCTTCTATAGGTTTTTGAGAGTTCTTTATGCATTCTAGATACTAGATGTACCTCGAACTTACTATTAATGCAGGAATGGATTAATGGATTATAATCTGTAGGTATTTCTCCCGCTCAGGATCTTGTCTCCTCATTGTCTTTACATGAATTGAGAGCAAACATTTTAAATTTGGATGAATTTCTGTTTCTCAAATTGCCCAGTGCCTTGGAGTCAAGCTGAAGAGTTCCTTGCCTAGCCCTAGTTGTCAAAAATCTTTTTCTATTTCTTCTTTTATTTTATTTTTCTCTAAGAGTGTGACAGTTTCATCTTTATACCCCTGGTCTATTTTGGATAATGTATGATGTTTAAGGTTAAGATTCAAACAGTTTTTATTACACTTTATTTTATTTTAAATTTTTGGGAAATTTATTTACTTAGTGTTGGTCTGTGTGTGGGCATGTGCGTGCCACCGTGCGCATGTGCAGGTTGGAGGACAGCTTATTGGAGTCTGTTCTCTCCTTCTACCGTGTGGGTCCTGTGGATCGAATTCGAGTTGTCAGGTTTGACAGCAAGCATTTTTTACCTACGGAGCCATCTTGACAGCCTGCAGTTCATATTCTTAAGTGTTATTAGAAGCTGATTTGTGGGCCAACTAAAATCTAATTTAATGCCAAACTTTGGGAGAGAGATGGTGGGCCAGTGTCGTTGTGGTGATTGCCTTCTAGCTGAGGGGTCTGGGTGGTATGATGTGCCCACTGAGAACTTCATTCTTCTTATTTTGTAAGTGGGTAACAACGTTAATCTCTACCATATAAGGTAGTGAAAAGACTCGGGCAACGGGTGTTCATTGAGTGTCTATTATGTGCCAGATAATGTTATAGTTGCTAGGGTTACATGGCTGTACCCTAGACAGAGGCCACCACCGTTTGTGTCCTCTTAAGACTCTGCAGGGAGCTTGTGTCCTGGCAGAAGGAGGCAGATGATAAATAAATAAACAAGTGGAATATATAGTCTGTCAGATGGTGATAAGTGCGTGAGGAGGAATAAATCAGGGCGGGGACGGGGAGGGGGCGGAGGATTGTTATTTATAAAAAGCTGAAGGACTGTCTTACTGAGATGCCAGCATTTGAGCAGAGTCATGCAGGAGGTGAGGGGCTGAGCCAGGTGGTGTGCTTTAGGAGTACAGCTAGGGAGGCAACAGTCCAGACAGACAGACCTTTGAGTGCCAAGGCCTGGAGGCGTGGGGAAACCTCCACGTGAGAGAAGATGTATAAACAAGGCTTGAGATGTCAGATTCACCAGCGAGGGAGCTGGGTAGTGACAGCAGGGGTTGGAGAGCAGGATTGAGCATGCGCAACTGGTGGTCGGAAAGAGTGAGCATGCGCAACTGGTGTTCGGCTCTGCCCTCGAGAGTTCATGGCGGATTGACTGAAGGAAGGTGTACTGGTTAATTTTTTTGTTAACTGGACACAAACAAGGCACCTAGGAAGAGGGATCATCAGTGGAGGAAATGCTTATATCAGATTGTCCTGTGAGCATATCGGTGGTGCATCTTCTTGATTATGGGAGGACCTAGCTCAGCGTGGGTGGCCTTTAGGCAGGTGATCTTAGAGTTTTATAAGAAACAGGGCTGAGCAATGAGAAATGAGTTCCAACCCTGGCTTCCCTGGATGATGGACCATGGTGTGGAAGTGGAAGCCAAATAAACGTTTTCTTCCCCAAGTTGCTTTTGGTCATGTTGTTTATCATAGCAGTAGAGAGCCAAACTGTGACAGAGGGCAACGGTTCCTGAAGGAGACACACGAGAAGCGCTTGCCCGCAGTTATTGCAGCCAGAGATGGAATCTGGGAGCCGAGTGGAAGTGACCAAGATGACAGCGACCATAAGCTGCTCAGCTTGGTTGGCTCTGAAGTCAGCGGCATCTGCTGATAGATCTGCTAAGGGATGAAGAAGAAAGAAGATAGGGGGCCCAGGCTGCTCCAAGGTGTTTTGCTTGAGTAATTGGATGGATGGAGCTGTCACGGACTGCAAAGGAGCCCACAGCAGCAGAGTGTGTGTGTGTGTGGGGCGCTGACCTGAGGAGTGTCATAGATCAGGAGCAGTGCCTTGCACACAAAGACTTTGAGATGCCATTAAATGTGACAGTGGCGATCCCCACCAGGCAGCTGGATGGGTGATGGAGGGGCTGAGGGAAGGGTGCGGGCTGCTGGTACAGAAATGGGGGTTGATGGCATTCAAAGCCACGTGGCAGGATCACATCTCTCTTGTCAGTGTTCTCAGTGGGGGTGATTCTCTCTCCTAGGAGACGTTTGGTGGTGTCTGGAGACATGCTGCCTGCCATACTGGCTGCTGCTGGTGGGTGCTACTAGCACGAAGAGGTAGAGGCCAGGGCCAGGAACAGTTATGTGATCCAAAGTGTCAATACTGTTGAGGTTAGAACCCACTGTTCAGATTTTTGTAGAGCATGAATGTGAGGATGGACTTGTGGAGCTGATCCTCAGGGTCCTGCTGTGTTTAGGGTTGATCTGGGCAGTTGTAGGGGAGCACACTATATACGTGTAGAGTAGTGTGCCTGGCACACCACAGGCACTCCAGAAAGAGTGACAGCTGTCATCAGTATGGCGTTCTTCATGTTTTGAAGGCGTTGTTTGATTTGCCACTTAGAAGAAAAGAAATCAGAGCTTGAGGCCCTGGAAAAATCTCTGTTGCATTCTCCTGAGTGTGCAGATGGGGACGGGACTTGCTTGCAATCAGTGGGTCAAGGACCCAGGATGTGGGGCTGGGGAAATGGCTCAGTCAACACAGCGCTTGCTGTCAGAGACTAAAAGAGATGGGTGCGATAGTGTGCACCTGTAATCACTGTGTGGGGCGTTGAGTGGAGGCAGAGGACTCCGGCATGCCACACACACATGGTGCATCACCATTGTATGAAAGTGATGCAGAGAGGCAGACAGACTCGGTCTCAACAGGCTAAGACTGCTTTATTGGATCAGTGAAGGACCTCAACCTTTCTGAGGAATGAGGCCGAAGGATAGATAATGTGTGTGTGTGTGTGTGTGTGTGACACACAGACACACACACACAGACACACACACACCAGGATATACAGCTATTGTTTTGTGGTTCGTCTGGGAGCAGAGTGTATAGTTTTTGCTACCTGGGCATATTGTTTTTGCCGGTGGAGCTGAGCAGGCAGGCTGGGCTGAGCGGGCAGGCTGGGCTGAGCGGGCAGGTGGGGCTTGAGCCATTTTTTTTTTTTTTTTTTTTTTGGCTAGGAGCTACTGCCCTGTATAGCCTGACTCAACTCCCCATGACCTGAGGCTGTTACCAAACAGTCATAACTTCTGATTGTTCCCATTTTACAGATGGATAAGAGCCAGAGATTCAGTCACTTGGCCAAGTCTGCATGGCGGTCCCCAGCAGAGCCAGGGGCAGAGCTGAGCTGGTGTCTTAGCTTCTTCCCTGCCGCCGTGCTAGAAACAACTTGAAGAAGTGTCTATCTTGGCTCACAGTTTGAGGGTACAGTCTGATATGCCTGGGATGTCACGGCAGTTGGAGCTTGAAGCAGCTGGTCACACGGCAGGCAGTCAGGGAGAACAGAATGCGGGATACTGATGCTTAGGTTCCTGGCTCCTTTCCTATTCAGTCTGGGATCCAAGTCATGGTACGGCACCACCCTCGTCTAGGGTGGGTCTTCCCACCTCAGTTCACCTCATCAAGAGAATCCCACTCGGGCATGCCTGGAGACTGGTCTCCGGGTGGTTTTAGACCCTTTAGACTGAGAAGCAGCACTAGCCACCGCAGCTGCCACCTCTGGATTTCCAGTGAGTGTTGACATCAGCACTTCCCCTGCTTGGGGCTAAGTGCCCACTAGTGTCAGGTACAGATAAACACTTTCCTCAGGCTAGCCAAGGGTAGGGATGGGGCAGGGGCCGGGTGGGTAGATCCCCTCCTAATCACAGGCTCCTCTTTGTCGGCATTACCGCCCTGGAGTCTGGCCTGGGGGTTGTTTTGCTCTTGGGCAGCTGTGTTGTCAAGATCTGCAGGCCCATAATTCCTTCCACTCTATTATTTACTGTAAAAACAATAATATTGCACCAGTAAAAGGCTTAAAAAAAAAAAAAGCGCTCTGAATCGCCATCCTAGCTCAACAGCTGCCTTAATTTTTCTGTCTTGTTCCAGTCACCGTCCATATGTCTTCAGTGCACATTTTCACATGCTTGCCATTGGGATGGAGCAGGCGCTCAGGATTCTGCTTCGTTTGCTTGGTGCGGGGTGGGGTGGGGGGCGTGTGCGACACCGTTTGTAATTATGTTTTTGCCAGCAGATATCCACGGTGTCCCCAGATTGCTGGGTTGTTTGTCTCCATATCCTTATTATTGTTATACAACATCAAAAAATTAAATGCTTGCTGTTCCCTTCATTCTCCTGAACCGTATTCTTTAGGGTAAACAGTCAGGAGTGATTAGAAGGCTCCGACGTGTTATTGCTTTGTGGCATACTTCCGCTAATTCATGTTGCTACAGAGGTCTCGCTTTGGTGCATGAGTTTCTTTATCGATTACTATTGGCTGGCCATGCTACAGAGGTCTCGCTTTGGTGCATGAGTTTCTTTATCGATTACTACTGGCTGGCCACTCTGGTTTACCAGGTCCCTTGAGATGCTTACCTTCCCTTTTTTCTTATTTTATTTTGAGGCATGATCTCATATAGCCCAAGCTAACCCCTAACTGCTATGTAGCCTAGGATAACCTTGATGTCTTGATCCTCTAGGCCAGATGTCCTTGGAACTCTTTGGGGGTTGGATGGCCCTTTTATAGGGATCACCCAAGACCATTGGAAAACACAGAAATTTACATTGCTATTCCTAACAGTGGCAACATTACAGTTAGTTATGCAGTAGCACGATGCGATGAACCGTGTTACAGGGTCGCATCATAAAGAAGGTGGGGAACCACTGCTCTAGCGTCTACCTCCTAAGTGCTGGGGTTACAGGCCTGTGCCTGGCTTATATTTGGTCTTTAAAGGAGCTGACTTTGTTGTTTGTTTGGGGGGCAGGGTCTTATGTGCCTCAGGCTGGCCTTGAATGTGCTTGGTAGTGGAGTATGACCTAAAACTTCTGGTCCTTTGACCTCTTCTCACCCAGTGCTGGGATAATTCACAATTTTGAAGTAAGCATTACTCCGTGGACATCAGTAATTCAGAAGGGTTAGGTACCTTTCCTGGAGTTGCAGAGCTAGTGAGGAGTGGATGTAGGATGTGAAATTGGATGCACTTGACTGTTGGCATTATAATGCTCACTGGCATCATTGCAATCAACCCACGCTGGGTTAACTTAATAGAAGCTACCTGTGTCCTCCTTTCCCAAGTCCCCCACTCTCTGGTATCTGAGTGGCCCGTGGCATTCACCCGGATAGGGATTCTTGGTCTCTGAGCTCCTTCTTGCCAGTGTGTATCTTCTTGCCAGGGAGTGCCTGGCAGGTGGCCTTTAGAAGTAGAGAGACACTTTGATTCACACCCTTCAGTCAGCAGACCAGTCTTGGTCAACATGGTGTTTGAGCCCCAGGATCTGTTTAGGATCAAAGAGAAGAGGCAAGAGAGCCTTTCTTGGTCAGACCAGGGTTACCCAGCTGCTGGAAAGGGAGAAGCCCACCTAAGCTAGCATTTACCATCCATGGCAGACACTGCGGTCTTGAATCCTAAGCAGTGCTTTTAAGTAGCCTGAGTGGGTTGCTAGTGCTTAGAAATCTGGATATTACAATATAAAAACTCTGAATCTCTAACTCTTTTGAAAACTGGAAATTCCGAGCCTAGCATCTTTCTTTCCTAGAAAGACTGATCTCCAGAAGCCAGACTTCGGCTGCTGCTGCTGCTGCTGCTGCTGCCGCCGCTGCTGCTTGTGGTGGTGGGGACCCCGACCCCCAGCCTCCGTGTCTTGCTCACTGAAGTCTTAGGCTTCTGTCTAGCCAGTGTACCTTGAATTTGACCTGTCCTTATCCAAATCCTGCAGGAGGACAAGGAAACAAGTAACTGAAGGACAGGAAGGAAGGTGGGCGGGTACTCCAGGCACAGGGTAGTGTGGGCAGAACTGGTCTGAGACCTACTCTCACAAGAGAGAAGACAAGAGTGGCAAATTGGCTCTTGTAGATACCCTGGTACCGTGCACACAGGCCAGCCCAGAGCTGCAGAACAGACCAAGTCAAACTGCTGAGCAAAATGGTGGGTGAGCGCACCCCCCCCTTCCCCCCACATGTCTGTTTGGGATGGGACTTGGGAGTGTTTGGCTTCTGGGGAGAAGGGAGCCAGTCAAGAGACCTTGTTAGCAGGTTCTGACATCTGAAACCTCTCTCGGTTGGCTGCATATAGGGCTGCATGGAGACTTGCCTCTTGCCTAGCCTAGGGAAGAAGTGAAAGCTGGGCGGGATCAGGAACTTGCGCAGCTTCTGGGTTGACAATTGTCACGGATGCACTCCTGTGTCAGGAGTGTGAACTGATATTTCCAGATGTATCTTCTATTAGGGGGCTGCTGAATAAATTGTCACAGACAGTGATCCCAGGGTCCTCCTTAACCCCCGAAAGGGGCTAAGTCATGGGGTCTTCACAGCTGCTCATGAAGGGGCCCTAAGGTCTCTGATGGGACACTTTAAAGGAAGGCACTCACAGAATTTTTGAGGCGTGGATTCAAATGTCCCTGAATCAGATAGCAAGGGATAAAGGATTCTTGGAAATGGCTTCTTCCTTCTCAGAGGTTTGATGGTCAAGGCAGACGGGGGTACATGGGCTGAGCCTTGGGTCTCTCCTGGTTTCACTTTGGAAGCAGGGTTTGTGTGTGTGTGTGTGTGTGTGTGTGTGTGTGTTTATGTGCATGTGCAGAGTCTGCGTGTGTGGGGTATGTGTGATGTATGCAAGTGGTATGTGGGTATATGTTGTGTATGTGATGTATGTGGTATGTGTGCATGTGCCATGCATGTGTATGTCTGTGTGTGGTGTATATGGTTGTGCCTGTGTGTTTCTCTGTGTGTCTGGTGTGTATGTGTGTGATGTATGTGTGTAATGTGTATGGGTGTTATGTATGTAGTCTGTGTGTCTGTGTCTCTCTGAGTGTGGTATGTATGCCTGTGTGTGTATGTTTCTGTGTGTGTGTGTCTGTGAGATGCATGTGTAGTGTGTGTGTTCATATGTGAGTATACATACCATACTACGTGTGTGGAGGTCAGAGGGCAGTTTGCAGGAGGCAGCACTTTCCTTCTACCATGTGTGTCTTGGGAACCATATTCAGGTCATTAGCCTTGCCTTGTGCTTTTTAGATGGTCTCACAGTGGCCTAGAGCTCACCAGATAAGCTAAGCTCTCTGACCATCGAGTCCCAGGGATCTGTCTGCCTCTGCCTCCTAGGTGCTGGATTCCAAGCACACACCACCACGTCCATTTTTATGTGGACTCTGGAATTGAACTCTGTCCTCACCCTTGCAAGGCAAGCATTTTAACGCACTGAGCTATCTCTCCAGGTTCCCAGTTTCTCTATTTACAAAATGAGGACATATGGAGTCATTTAGAGACTGTGTAGCACGGCCTGCCTGTCCCTCCTGTTGGAGCAGCTATGTCTCTCTGTGGCATGGGTGTGACTATTAGGTGAATTCCCCCTGAGGATCAGGGCAGAGGCAGGTAAGAGCGTAGGTTCTGGTGCCAGCCCGATTGCGTTTAGATCCTAGCGTCGCCTTTGATTTTGTGAGCATGGCCTCCTCACGTAAGCTCCGTGCCTCTGCCTTCTCATTGTATGGCAGTTCATTGGCAGCCCCTGTCTCGTTGTGGTTCAACAAAGATTAAATGACATAAACCATTTCCAAACCTCCTGAAAGATGCTGGACACTTCCAAATCTCCTACACAGTAACTGCCAGTATTACTGTTGCTGGCAGATTGCAGCTTCCCAGTGGCTTTGGCCGTCGAGGAACCCACCATTGAACCTGCACCTTACCCACAGAGTCCTACCTCGGACTTAATGACAGGGATTTCCTTTTCTGCTTTCTGCACATCCTCTGTCATTGTGCCATTTGCCGTCCTAGCTCCCACCATTCTGGTTTGTATACATTACTGTAATTCTCTCTCTATTACTATAAATGGTTTCACAGTAAGTTGAGAATTAGTAAATGAAGAAAATATAGCTACGGGTTGATTCTGATTGGCCTGGTGGTGTTCAGAATGTTCTTGAACTAGGGGGTAAATTGTGATAATTATAGCACAATTTATTTTTTTATTTTGAGACAGGGTCTCACTATGTAGCCCAGGCTGACCTCCTGAGTGCTGGGATTATAGGCATGCACCACTGTGCTTATAATAGCTAAAGGTTTTGTTTTGCTTTACATTGACCCATCCATCCATCCATCTATCTATCTATCTATCTATCTATCTATCTATCTATCTATCTATCTATCTATCTATCTATCTATCTATCTATCATGTATGTGATGGGGCTACACTGTGAATATTGAGGTCAAAGGACAACCCCATGGAGTTAGTCCTTTTCATCTACCACTTGGGTCTCAGGAATTGTACTCAGGTCACTAGGCTTGGCCAAGCATCTTTATCCACGGAACTATCTCGCCAGCCCCGTAGTTATTGTTTCTGTAGGGTTATGGTGTGTTAGCATTTGCATACCTGGTTCACATGTATTACCATTGACAGTCACAGTGTAGTGTAGCTATCTTTCCAGGGGGCCTTGCTTCTATGAGGGGGCTGAGGACCCAAATCTAGGTCCTGCAGTTCAGAAAACTAAGGCTGAGAGAGGTGGAATCTCTCAGGCCATGATTGCTGGTTGCAGGTGGTACTTCGAGGTTCAGACGCGTGCCACCTTACTCCAGAGCAAACGGTATTAGCCTCTTCAGTTCTGAGGGTGTCTGGAGTTCCTGGGTGGCAGAGGAGGGATGGTTTCTGGTAGTTGGTTAATACTCTCTTCTCCTTTTTCCTTTCCCATTCCTCCACCGTCTCCTTGCTTCCTGCGTCTCCAGAGCCCACGAGGGCCCCCAAAGGTCTGGCATTTGCTGAGATCCAGGCTCGCCAGCTGACCCTGCAGTGGGAGCCCCTGGGCTACAATGTCACGCGTTGTCATACCTACGCTGTGTCCCTTTGCTATCGCTACACCCTGGGCGGCAGCCACAACCAGACCATCCGGGAGTGTGTGAAGATGGAGCGGGGTGCCAGCCGCTACACCATCAAGAATCTGCTGCCATTCAGGAATGTCCACGTGCGTCTGATCCTCACAAACCCCGAGGGGCGCAAGGAGGGCAAGGAGGTCATCTTCCAGACAGATGAAGATGGTAAGCCTGCTGGCCAGGTTCCCAAAGTTCTGAGCTCCTCCCAGGCCTAGGGCCGATGCTCAGATTCACGTAGGGGACTATAGCAACACAGTGGTGGCCATTACTCATTCCTGGAGAGACTGTTGGTTCTTAGGTTAGAGTAATTTCTTCTTTAAAGGTCTAGAAGAATTCAGCAGCTAATTTGGACCAGAAATTTTCCTCATGGCAAGGTTTTTAATAACAGTTTTCACTTATGAAATAGATTTGGATGTATTCAGTCACTTTCTGCCTTGTTTGTTTGTTTTGAGACGCCCCTCACTGAACCAGGACCTCACCAGCAGGCCAGCAAGCTCCAGGGAGCTGCTGCCTCACTCCCCTGAGCACTGGGCTTTCAGATGTACACTACCCTGCCTGGCTTTTATGTGGGTGCTGGGGATCCACATCTGGGTCCTTTTGCTTGCCTAGGGAGCACATTACCAGCCGAGCCATCTCTCCAGCCCCACTGTTAGCTTTTTGAGAGTTTATTCCGCCCCCGCCCCCGCCCCCTTTTCTAACATGGTCTCATTATGTAGCAGAGGCTTCTCAGCTTCTAATCCTCTTGCTTCCGATTCCTTGGTGCTGAAATTGTTGGCCTGTGTCGCTTGAGACTAATTTCTAACATGTGCGTTGATAGCTGTGTGTTTTTCTTTATGCTCTGCCTAAGCTGCGTCCTGCGATGTTTGTCATCCATGTGTGGGGCTGCACCCCAGACTTGTACATGATGAGCATTTGTTCTGAGGCACTGAGCTCTGTCCTCAGCCCACCCCATACCTTCTGATTTCATTATCATTTGGTTTAAAACCTTCTCTAATTGCTGTAATAATTTCTTCCTTGACTCGAAAGTAATTTAGATTACTTTGATAATTACTAAAAGAAATTAGAATTAATTTCTTTTTTCTTTATCTTTTTTGGGGGGGAGTGGGGTGGGTGGAGGATTTTTTTTTTTCAAGATAGGAGTTCTTTGTTTAGCCTTGGCTGTTCTGGAACTCACTTGTAGACCAGGCTGGCATTGAACTCATAGATCCATCCACCTCCCTCTGCCTCCCAAGTGCTGGGATTAAAGGTGTACACCACCATTTGTCCATTTTGCTTGATATCTAAGCACTTATAACTCTGTGTGTGTGTGTGTGCGTGCGTGTGTGTTGATATTGATATCTGGACCTTGCACATGGCAGGCAAGCACTGAGACACATCCCCAGTCCACCAAGGAGGACTGCTAATTAATTATCGTTTTGTTATTGATTTCTGGCCTAATCCACTGTGGTCAGAGTAGGCAGTCTACTGTAGTCTTCTGAAATTTGACCGTTGCTGCATGGCCCAGCAAGTGGTTAAATTTTGGTAGATGTGCCCTGTCACTCAGCCTGCCGCTGTTGGGTACAGTGTTCTGCATATGTCACACTGTCTGCCTTAAACACATGTTCCATGTCAGATGCCAGGATGATAGGTTCTACATATTAATGCATACAACCCCCATAACCACCCTGGGCGGCCCGCTGCTGTTTCTAGTCCTCTGGGACAGATGAGCTCACAAAGCGAGTCTGTGATTGGCAGGGCAGGGCTTTGTAAACCTGGCCCTAATGCTGGGTTTGTTGTTTTGTTTTGGTGCTGGGAATTGAACCTGTGGCCTTGCGCATGCTAAGCACATACATTACCACCAACTTTGCTCCCATCTGAGTTGTTTATTTTTAAGTTTTTGAGTGTGTGTGTGTGTGTCACCTGTAGTATGAGTTGTCCTTGAATTTATGTTGGTCTTTCTACTTTCTTTTCCTAACTGTTGGGCTTACAGGCCTGCACCATCACACCTACCAGACCTGCCACTCCTAGCAGCTGCCCTCTAAGACCAGCTCATGCCCAAAGCCTTCTCTAAATTCCTACAGACTCCTGGGAACCTGCTGGCTCAGAGGTTGTCTGGTTGCCCATGTGTGCAGTTTTCTATTCCATATGATTTCAGTAGTCCATATAGAACTCAGTCCACCTCACTGGCTGTCCCTGGACACCATTCACCTCCAGCATCTGCAAACACACTGAAGGTTTTCGAGGGCAGGAGCAAGCAATGGCTGCGATTGTCCTACAGCTTTGCACAACCTGTAGTTAGACATAGACTATTCTATTCTCGTGATCTCTGCATGTCAGTTGGTCTCCAGGGCTATGGGCAGTTCACCTCATTCCGTCATCCAGGGTGCTTATCCTAAGTCAGTCCAGTGAATTCCCATAGCCTGGACATTTCAGGAAACTCACATCCAAATGAAATCATATCCCTAGCCCCAGCACCTGGGAGACCACTAATGTTTCCCGCAGTCACCACCTCCCAAGGGTAACCGCTCTCCTGCCAGATAATGTCATGCATGATTTATTTTCTTGGTTCTGGGCTTTGAGTAAGTAAGCAGAATCATGCAGTAGATGTTTGCTTTGTGCCCACTTGTTTCTGTGAGCTCTGTGCTCTCAGGAGACCTGACTGTGGCATGCACGGTCCTCTCAGGAGACCTGACTGACTGTGGCATGCACGGTCCTCTCAGGAGACCTGACTGACTGGGGCATGCATGATCCTCTCAGGAGACCTGACTGTGGCATGCATGGTCCACTCAGGAGACCTGACTGTGGCATGCATGGTCCTCTCAGGAGACTTGACTGACTGGGGCATGCATGATCCTCTCAGGAGACCTGACTGACTGTGGCATGCATGGTCCACTCAGGAGACCTGACTGTGGCATGCAATGGTCCACTCAGGAGACCTGACTGTGACATGCATGACCCTCTCAAATGCATTCTCAGGACTATGTGGTTCATTCTACAAGCCAGCCCTCTGCATCTACTTTCTATTAACTGTTGGGAAGTACCCGGGTGGATTCCGATTTGGGGTTGCTTTGAGCAATGCTCTGAAGAAAGTCTGGGCAGATTATTTTTGGTAGATATTCCTTTATCATGTGGGTGTGTGTAGGAGAGAATGGCTAGGTTGCAAGGGTGTGTGTTCATCTTTAGTAGATTTTAGCTAGACAGTTTTCCAATCATGCCAATTTATACTCCACTGGTGGTGAATGAAATTTTTGTGGTTCTGTGTATGACCTTACTGACCTAGAATTGCTTTTTTTTTTTTTTTTTTTAACTGTTTGGGTAGGTGGAGCATGATCTTGGGGAAATCTTGCTTTAGCTGAATGCTTAGCTTTCACTGTATGTTTGTGTGCTTGCTCACCTCCTATCCCGTGTGTGTGT
>NC_034595.1:82664420-82724212 GCF_900095145.1 Mus pahari | reverse complement strand
AACCCCCCCCCCCCGCTCTCCCCCTAATGCTGGGTTACAGATGCACACCAAGTGCCTGGCTTTTGCATGGGTGTTGGGGATCCAAACCCAGGTCCTCACACTTTACCCACCGGACCGACTCTTCAGTCCAGCAGTCACTGATTCTTATCCGTGGTTCTGCTGTCCTGCTCGATGATCCCCCACCTCCATCTCGATTCCTCATAAAAGTTTCTCCAGGTGTGTTCCTGGTCAGAAGCTGCCTCCATCCCAGCCCCACCTCCCCTGCTGTGTTTGTTATTAAGAGTGTATACTGCAACCCAAACCAAACTGACCCATGCCTCACAGTGCCTGCATGGAAAATTTCATAGCACACGCGTTTAATGTAATTGTCAGTGTTGTTAAGTTTCTTCAGTCTCGTTGAGATTGTTTATGCAATTAAGTTCATTTTAGACAGGAAAACATCTCCACCCAGGATCCTGACCCCCTATTGCAATTGTTTTCCTTTCTCTGGTAAATATCTACATTTCCTGAAAGCTACCAGCTGGAGCAGGAGGCTGCATGGAGCCTGCTTGCCCATGAAAGACGGAGGAAAACCTTGTTCCCCGAGGGATGAGCCATGCTGGGTTTGAGCTCTGCATCCCTCACATCATTTAGTTCTGGTGACAGGGGGACTACGTCATGCCCATTTCACAAATGCAAAACCTGAGGTTCAGGGAGGCTAACCAGTCCAAGCGGAACAGCTAGGAAGAGGCCTGGCTGAAGCATGAACCAAAGCCTGTTTCCCTCTGCCTCTGCCCTTCCCTTCCAGTGCCTGGTGGGATTGCAGCTGAGTCCCTAACCTTCACTCCACTGGAGGACATGATCTTTCTCAAGTGGGAGGAGCCCCAGGAACCCAATGGCCTCATCACTCAATATGAGGTGAACAGGGACCCTGGTGGGAGGCGGGAAGTGGGAGGTCAAAGTTCCTCCCTGTGCTGTGATCCACCATGGTCAGAGTCGGTGCCCTGTGAATTCGGAGCAGGGTAGGGGGCAGGCCCAGTGCACCTCTAGTTTTTGTGGAATTTAGTGAGTGGGTGGGGTTCCCGGGTAGTGACACCCATCCCTGTCCTGTGCCATCTACCTGCTCCTCCTACCCTTAGATCAGCTACCAAAGCATTGAGTCCTCAGACCCAGCAGTGAACGTGCCCGGCCCGAGGCGCACCATCTCCAAACTCCGGAATGAGACTTACCATGTCTTCTCCAACCTGCACCCCGGCACCACGTATCTGTTCTCTGTGCGTGCTCGAACGAGCAAGGGCTTCGGCCAGGCGGCTCTCACTGAGATAACCACCAACATCTCAGGTGAGCTTCCTTGGATCCCAGGGCTCCTAGGATATGGAGGGGTAGAACAGCCTAGTGTGGGCACAGAGGACCATGGTAAGGTAAATGAACCATTTAAAGGCTGAATCGAGGAGTCAGGAGATTATAGTGGGTGAATCAGAGTTGAGGTCAGAGGTCAGTGTCTAAGAGCAGGGGCTAGGGAAGCTTAGATCAAGGGAACATGATCTCGGTGGGGGGGGGGGGCACGGGGCTCGAGGTCTGGTCTTCCTGGCCCAGTAGCCAGGCTCCATGCTTGTGTCCCTGTCTCTTCTCAGCACCCAGCTTTGATTATGCTGACATGCCATCCCCCCTGGGCGAGTCCGAGAACACCATCACTGTGCTGTTGAGGCCGGCCCAGGGCCGAGGAGCCCCCATCAGGTAGGAAAGCCTGCAAGGAGAGGGTAGGCAGCAGGCCTCACCTCTGATTTGGCCATCTCTATGGTTACCCTGTTCCCTGCCTGGGCTCAGGATTGAGGAGGGTACTCCATGACTCCAGGCAGTGAAAAGCTTGGAGCTGTTCCTTTCCAGCCAAGACCGCAGGTCTCTGCTGGTGACTGGCATGGGTTTCCTGGACAGTGTCTGGTTGAAGAAGGAATGGTTTAGGCCTCCCCAGGGTGGTTACTCAGACATTTAGGAGACGTGGAACTCTTGGGGCATTGTATTCTCTAGCTGGTTCTGTTCCTGGAGGTACAGGGGTGGGCATCCTGGAAGGGTGGGCAACCAGACAGCTAAGGGCATCCCCACGGAACACACAGCTTTCCTGTTCCCCACTCTCTGGAGGACTCTAGGATGACTGATGTCACGATGGTTACCTCTGTGCGTTCTCTCTCTCTCTCTCTCTCTCTCTCTCTCTCTCTCTCTCTCTGTGTGTGTGTGTGTGTGTGTGTGTGCTGGGGTACAGATGGGGAGTGTGTGTCCGGTCATCTCAGGGTTGCCTCTGAGGAGTGTTTGGTGTGGAGATGTGAGGGTGGATGAGGGGCACATGGGGGAATCAGTATGAGTCTGCATTCGTCTGAGAAGGTGAGGGTGTTCACACAGGTGTGACTCCCGGTCAGCCTGACAGTGTACCAGGGCTTCATGTGCACGGTCATTTACCCTCATGGAACCCCGTTCAGAGCATATGATTAGTCATGCTAGCAAAACAACTGAAGAGAGAAGGAGTCGATTTGGCTTACGGTTTTAGAGGTTTCAGTCCAGGGATGCTTCACCCTATGCATGCAGGCAGGGCATCAGGGTGGCGAGGATGTGCCAGGGCTGGGGGTGGTGACTGACTTACCTCAGGGTAAGTGGAAAGCAGAGAGAGAATGTCTAGGTTCAAGCCGACTAGTTTTCTCCTTCCCTGACTTCATTCCATCTGTACCTTCAGCCCATGGGATGATGCTCCCACACTTAGGTGGTCCTCTCTGGACACACCTTTGTACACATGCCCAGAGGTGTGCTTTGCCAGTCTCCTAGATGTTTCTCAATCCAGTCAAGTTGCAGGCCATGTTAGCTGTCTTAACCTGCAAAGCCTCTGCTGTATGTGTGTGTCTCCTCACGCACGTGTATGCTGGAGTACAGTGTGTGTGTGGGGTCATCTTGGGGTTGACTTTGTGGTATGTTTGGCAAGGAGATGGAGGGTGGGTGTGGCTCTTTTGGAAGTCCAGAGCTCCTCTGGCCTTTGGTATCTTCCTTTGGTGGGTACTGGTGGCTGTCCCATGTAGGTGGTGCCCTGGGCAGACCTCCATCTTCCCGCCCTGTCCTTTAACTTCTTTTCCTCACCGGCTGGGTCTCTCCATATTTGCCACCACAGCCTGCCTGGAGCTGCCTCTCAGGTCGCTGCAATGTTATGTTATTTTCTGAAGCCTCCAGGTCCTTGTGTGGCATCGTCTTGAGGTATCCTGTGAGGTGGACTGGCCACACTAGATGGGCACAGGGAGATGGGACATGGTGGGCGGGTGACCCTGGCATGTCCGCTCATCTCTTCGAGGCTCCCTTTTCTTAGCTATCATTCCAGCTTGAGGCTAATTCGAGTTACCTTTGACATCTCCAGGGAGCACTTGAGGCTGGAGGAGACTTGATCCTAGCCTAGGGGGCTGAGAGGGACCTGGGCTGGTGTTTGTAGCAATTTTGTGACCGGTAGTAAGTTGACTCCCTTCACCTGGATCTGTTGAGAAGGTCAAGGGCTTTCCTTCTTCCCAGAGCACAGGTTGGCAAGCAGGGTGTCACAGGTGGGTGTCACAGGTGGGCGTCACAGACTGAGCTGTAAGGAAAATATTTAAACACACCAGGCCCCACACAGTTCACTCTGGCCTAGTCCCACAGTGGACTGGAGCAGCTCGCAGCCGAAGCCCACAGAACTGTGGCGGTCAAGAGTAGAGACATAAGTAGAGCATGAAGGCCCTATGGGGCACAGTGGCAAGTGTTTGTAGACAGAGGGGCTGCCTTAGGGTTTCTAGGGCTCTAGATAGCACCAGGATATGCTTGTTTGCTTAGTGCTAGTCTCTTTCCTGCTGTGGATCGATAGTTCTGGGAGGTCAAGATTCCTCGGAAGCAGCACAGGGCCTCTCACCTGAGCACAGTAAATGTGGTCTCGCCCTAGTCATCCTTTACCCAGGGAAGAGCCATTGTTTCCATGTTCCAGGTTCTGTGTCGCACATACGAGGGCTCGTTGACAAGGTTCAGAGCATAGGGTTGATTCTTACAGTGCAGAGCTACAGGTGGTGTCAGCAATAACAATGGCACTTGTCAGCTAAGTGCCACTTCTGTCCACACCCTGGGTCACTCCCATCTTGCAGAGGAGGAAACTGAGGCCCAGGAGCATCTGTGACTTGCTGGTCTAGAAAGAGGAAGAGTTAAAGCCCCCGACCTTCAGCACCTGAAGGCTCTCTGGGCTCTCTGTGGTCACCTGCACTCTCCTCCCTGTCCAGCGTCTACCAGGTGGTCGTGGAGGAAGAGCGGCCACGGCGCTTGCGACGGGAGCCGGGAGCTCAGGACTGCTTCTCGGTACCTCTGACCTTTGAGACGGCCCTGGCTCGAGGCCTGGTGCACTACTTTGGGGCTGAACTGGCTGCCAGCAGCCTCCTTGAGGCCATGCCCTTCACTGTGGGTGACAACCAGACCTATCGTGGCTTCTGGAACCCACCGCTTGAGCCCAGGAAGGCCTACCTCATCTATTTCCAGGCAGCAAGCCATCTGAAAGGGGTGAGGAGCCGGCTGGGTCCTGGTTGTATGGGCTGGGATAGTGGGTGGTAGGGTGGGGAGCCTTTGGGGAGACCTATCACTGAGGCCTGAAGCCTGATCCTAGACCTCTCTGTAGGCTAAGCCCCTTCCATTGAGCCTTACACTCCTGGTCGGAGACGTCTTCCCACAGATAAGCCTGCTGTCCAGGTCCCCTTGCTTACCTTCTTTCAAATGCGGAAGAAGCCTGCCTCCAGAGGTCCAGGCCCCACCTCCACCCCAGACCCCACCTCCAGAGGTCCAGGCCCCACCTCACCCCAGGGCCCACCCCCNCCCCAGGTCCCACCTCCAGAGGTTCAGACCCCACTCCCACCCCAGGCCCCACCTCCAGAGGTTCAGACCCCACTCCCACCCCAGGCCCCACTTCCACCCCAGACCCCACCTCCACCCCAGGCCCCACCTCCATCCCAGGGCCCATCCCCACCCTAGGCCCCATCCCCACCCCACTCTCCCCTCCCAGAGCTTTGCCCTCTTCTGGCTTTTCAATGCCCCAGCCCTGGCTTCTCTCACTGTTTAGCAGACCTCTGGATCTAGTTCCTGCCCTCGTGTCTGAGGCCCTACCCCACTTTCCGATGCTGTGTTTGTGTCCTCTGATCTCACTGGGCTTTAGGCACAGCTCCATGGAGTGTCTTTAGTTAACACTTTGCAGCTGACACGTGAGCCCTGACTAACTCAGTCCAAGCGTTTCTGATCTGTGGCGCGTGCCTTTGGCTTTTGTGTCTCTGAGCCCCTTTATCTGTACTTCCAGGAAACCCGACTGAACTGCATCCGAATTGCCAGGAAAGGTGAGTCCACGAGGTAGCTTCCGCCCTGCTCAGGCCCGGCCTCTCATCCTTGTAGCTCCCGGGGACCCAAGGCTAAGGGAGCAGACAGGACTACAGGAGCATAAAGCTGCGATTGGCTGTGGTCAGATAGGGTTTCCCCTTCTGGCCCACTTCAACGGCTTCTTCTCTTAAACGGGACATCAGGCCACCTCTCCCACCCTTTATACTTCCCATAGTGATGGAAGGGACTCTGATAGAGACAGCGACCAGCCTGTGGAGAGAAAGTCGTTGAGCTTGTGTCTTGAGGGTGATGGTGACTGGTCCCTGGTTCTGGGGAGAGACAGACGGGGACAGACAGGGAGACTGTGAGCTGAGTCCCTCTTCTGGACACGGGATGTGGTTGGTTACATCTTGGGATGTATCATCTGTGACATAGAGACTTTACCCATTCCGTCACCTGGTAGGTGGTTCAGGGTGCCCCCAGTTCTCAAGAGATCCTGGGGGAAGCCCTAGGAAGGCTGAGCTGGAATATGAAGGCGGGGCTGTTGGCTGAGAGGCGGGGTTAGGAGACCTATCTCTGAACAGTGGAGCAGTGCCTAGATGCAGAGCGGGCCTCTGCGCATGCGTGTTTGTGCAGCCTGTTTGGGGCCTCGGTACTCAAATCCTGGCCTGGGTGGCCTTTGCCCCCTTGCTTCTCTGTCCTCTTTGTTCTCCCCAGCTGCGTGCAAGGAGAGCAAGCGACCCCTCGAAGTGTCCCAGAGATCGGAGGAGATGGGGCTCATCCTGGGCATCTGTGCGGGTGGCCTTGCCGTCCTCATTCTCCTCCTGGGGGCCATCATTGTCATCATCCGCAAAGGGTGAGTGGGGCCAGTGCTCTGACCCACCGGGGGCCCCTACTCCTGGAAAGCCTGCTGGGTACAGAGGAGCGATGGCTGGGGTTGGTAGAGCAGCTCGTCTGGTGGCAAAGTATGTGGAGGGTTGCCAGCCTGGGCATTGGGCCTGTGGATTAACACACACTGGGCAGTGGGAGTCAGAGACTCAGCAAAGGGCATTGTCGTGGCTGGAGCACGGGTCTGGCTGGTGCCAGGTACCACTGTCCAGGAATGAATATTCTGCTTGGTGCCAAGGAGCTGTGTTGGAAGCAGGCACTGCTATCGCTTTGCCTACAGGGACTGTTCCAATAGGAAGGAATAGAGACTCCCTGACTGTGACTTGGCCCTCTAGCCAGGGTATCTGCTCTGACTGATTGTAGGCCCAGAGCCCCTGAGTGAGAGAGCTGCCAGGGAGTTGAAGAACATCTTGTCTAGTGTCTAGAATGGTGTTAAAGCAACAGAGCATGGCAAAGCTGATGATCCCCCTCACTATGTAGAGGGCTTCCCTAGCACACATGAAGCCCCAGGTTCAGTCCCCGGCCTGGGATAAACCAGAAATGATGTCACACATGTGACATTCCAGAGATGGAGGGGGGCGGGGGAAGGATCAAAAGTTCAAGACCATCTTTGTCATCCCTGCTGTATACTGGGTTGCCTGGGATAGGAGAGATCTTGTTTCAAAACAAGACAAAAGCTCAAAGAAACAAAACAAAAATAAGCCCACCCCAATCTCTGGAGCACAGGGCATTTCCGCAGAGTTGGAGGCAGGGTGGGAACTGCCGAGACCCCTCTGCCTGCAGCCACAGACTAACAACCTCATTCTCACCAGGCATGGTGGCTCACACACCTTCGTTGAGCCCTAGAGGTGTCAGTGGACCCACCCAAGGTCACCCTAGGAGGCAGAGGCAGAGCCAGCCTCCTCCTTCCCCATCTGGACTCTGGCTTCTATAGCCTCTGCTGCTGCCAGGCTGGGCACACACAGGCTGGTTGGCAGAGGCTCTCTGGGCTGCCAGGAGTAGATAAGTAGAATCCGGGGAGCAGGGACAAAAGGCTGGCGAGGGCCATCAGCCATGGGGGTAAGGTGTGCCCGTGGAATGGAGACTGTGAGCATGGGATGGCCTCTCCTGGGCTTGGGTTCAGATTTTTCTTTTTCTTCTGAAGTCTCAGAAGAGTGTCTTGAGGCACAGTATTTTTAATGATCACTTAATGAGGAGTGACTGTGTGCCAGGAGCGATCGCTCCTGAGTACCCAGAATGTGCCAGACGAGGTTCTGGCACTTGGGATCTATCCTAGAACATTTCCTTCTTGGATCCTGACAAACAGCGGGTCTGACTCCCTTCTCACTGACGGAGAAGTTGTAATTAAAGTGAGTTGCCCGTGTCACTAGGTAAAGCGGTAGGGCTTGCTCTGGACTCAGGCCTCGCTACAAATGGGAATGCCCCTACTGGAGGCTCCTTGCCAATGGCAGATCTCTGCACTCATGCCAGCAGAGGCCCAAGAGGGCCCCCTACGTAGGATGCAGGTGTAGAAGGCTACAAGGGGGCTGTTGGAGTGTGTTTTAGTTCCTAGGAATCTCCCCTGTGGGGAGAGAATGGGTTATGTGGTATATCACCCTTCTTCCTTGTAAACAGAGCCTCTGACCAGGACAAAGTGGGGTCACAGATGTAGTCAGGGTGTCACTAGGAGACAGCTCCATTAGACAGTCACTAACTCACATGTCAGCACTGTCCAGGCTGTCTCTGACGCCCCTGAGACCCTTTTCTTCCCCTGCACTGTGCTTTGCTTTTTCCACTGTGTCCTGTCACTGTGTCCCCTGCTCCTGTCCTTGGGGAGCCAGCACACTCCTCAGGGCTACCCCAGTTTGCATTTTGGGGTGGCTTGGAACAGAGCAGGATCTGAAGAGGTTCCAGAACAGTCTGTGTTGCAAACGTAATGGACAGAGTAGGGGGGCATGGTGCCAACCCCTGGGCTTGATGGAGCCTTGGGAGGGAGTTCCTGGGCCAGGGTCCTGAGACAAGTATTCTGAGATGGGGGACTCTGGCTTTTGCCATGACAACCTGTGACTTTTTAGTATCCTCATCTGTGAAATGGGATTTTTTTTTTCAAGTGCTGGAGAGTAAGCTCTGAGCCTTGAGCACACTAGGCAAGTGTTTTACCAATCAACAACAGTCTTCCTTCAGTGTGAAGCTTTTCATACATGCGTTGTGGCCAGTGAGAGGGTGGCCAAGTTCCTTAATGAGCCCCATAGACAGGGTCAGTCAAGGTGGGAAGAGTGAGGCCTAGGCTTGCCTGGGTGTCCTGCTGAGGCCTCTCTATCCTGCTGGGGCTTTTTGCCCTGCCTCTCCTTGTCCTTAGCTAGTCTCCTTCCTAGGCTGAGGTTTATGCTTGGGGCTGCCTGCTCAGGAATTGTGGAGGCTGCTGAGAAGAGTCTGAGGGTATGGGCCGTCTGGGAAGCAGGCATGGGTGAGGGAAAGCGTCTGGGAAGCAGGCATGGGTGAGGGAAAGTGCCTTTGAGTGTTTGAATATGTGTGTGCCAGTGTGTGCTTCTGTATATGAGTATATGTGAATCTCTCTTTGGAGTGTATCTGTTTATGTGTGCATGTGCATGTGTGTGTGTGTGTGCACGTTTGTCTCTGCACATGCATTGCATGTGTGGCTGCAAAAGCATCCCTCAGACTCTTCGCCTACCTCTGCAGAAGATTCTGGAAGGGCTTTTAGCCCAAGGGTACAGTGACTACATCTGGTCAGCCTTTAGATTGAGGATGCCCCCCTTGACCTGTGTGGTCCCTTCCTCCTGGGAGGGAAGCCTGGTAACATTGCCGTTTCTCTTTGCACGCTGCCAGGAGGGACCGCTATGCCTACTCCTACTACCCGTGAGTAGTTCTGACCGCCCGGGGCTCCCGGGGCCTGCCCTCCCCACCACCATCTCCTTCTCTGGCTTTGTCAATGTCCCTTTCCATGGCCCACTCTCTCTCCTGGTAGTGCTCCTCTGCCACAGCACTGCCTCTGGAGGGAGCTGGTGCTGTAATCCTCCTCAGCTACCCTGAAGCTCTCTGCACCTTCCTGGGCTTCCATGACCCCTCTCTACCGAGGTTCACCCCACCCCCAGCTTCCTGAACCTGTCCCTCACCCTGCTGGTTCCCAGCCCCAGCCCCAGCCCCAGCCCAAGCCCCAGCCCCAGCCCCAGCCCCAGCCCCAGCCCCCAGTTTTCCTCCCTTCACTCCAAGGAATTGCTGACACAGCTGCTTTCCCTCCTGTGATTTGGTGCAGATAATTTTTGAACCTAAATTCAGAACTTTCGAGTGTGTGCATTAAATTCCGTCTGCCTCCTCTCACACTGGGATCAGCCGGAGGCCGGTGGAGTCAGGTGTTTCCTACCTCCCCCAGCCCCCGTGCTCTGTCTCCTGTGGACCTGATGGGTTTGATTTTACAATTTTTCCAAGGAGGCTGACAGCCCCTGGCTTGGAATAGAGCCTTGTGGTGCACCACTGGAGACGGCCTTCTAGGCCAGTATCTGCCTAGGGTTCTTTTGGGTCTCACTGTTCAGCCAGCTTGGCAGGGTCTTCTCAGCCTCCACATGGGTCCTAGGTCATTTCCATGTGGGCTTCTTGCCCTTTCAGCCACTGAGAGGCACAGCTGTGCCCTCTGCCTCCTACCTTCCCCAAGTGCCTGGGAGTCACAGCCTGAGGTTTCCACCTATGCAGGGTCCCAAGCTCTCTCCTCCCGTCACTGCATTCATTTGTTGGCCAGGCAGGTGACAGGGTTCCACAGCAGGTGTTCCCTGGGAGGCCCCTGAGCTGGCAGAGCAGACCCTGGCCTGCCCTCAGAAAGCCTGGTTCTCTGTATGAGAGAGATTCCCAGCAGGGACTTGTAGGAGGTGTGTGCTTGGAGCTGTGTGGGTTAATCTTCTGGTTTGTGTATGGCGGCTCTGCAGTGGCACCTAATTAGGCCAAGTGAATGACTGTCTCTGGAGACCTTGGAGTCAGGAGGGATAGGGAGCAAGATCCCCGCTCATGGCTGCTATGGGCTGCCACGGGCTGGTGAGTGAAGTGTATAGGCTGTGGCCCTTCCACATCTATAGATGCATCTGCAGTGCCGTAGACTTCCCGACTCCAAGGCTCTTAGAGTTGGGCCTTCCCTCCCACCTCTGGGTGCTGTGGGCCCCACCCCTCCCCACCATTACAGTTGTCTCCTTCTGCAGGAAGCCAGTGAACATGACGAAAGCCACCGTCAACTACCGCCAGGAGAAGACTCACATGATGAGCGCCGTGGACCGCAGCTTCACAGATCAGAGCACTCTGCAGGAGGATGAGCGGCTGGGTCTGTCCTTTATGGATGCTCCTGGCTATAGTCCTCGGGGTAAGTACTGGCCCTCCCAACCCCCGGGCTCACAGGTCACAGGACAGAGTCCTGGCAAGGCCATCCTACCTCCTGCGTATCAACATTGGCCCAGATATCCTGAGAATACACAGGATGTGTTGGCACTGTGCCTAGAGAGGCTGAGAGCGTCAGTGGAGGTGATGGGTACACTGTCACCTCTTATTGGACACCTGCTGTTTACCAAATAGGGATCCAGTAGTTGGGGGTGAGGTGTGGAGACAACCAGCCCTGTGTCATGCAGGCCTGGACTGGCCTCTGGACTCTCTCCTTTATAAGTGTGCTGTGTGACCTAGGGCAAGTAGCTTCATTAGGCTCCCTAGACATCTGTTTCTCCACGTCTGAAATGGGAAGAAGGTCAGCTCTGCTGGTGGACCGGTTCCCTGCAGGGCTGCTATGATGTCCAAATGAGATAGCATTTGTAAATCACTTGGTGCTGTGTGTCCCAATTGCCAGAGCAAAGTGAGTCAGCTGCTAACAGCCCTTAGCTACTCTAATTTTTTCATTTTTTTTTACTTTATTTAGTGTTGATTTACACAAAAGGAAATAGGGAATGCCACTGAAACCCTCTTTACGCCTAACGTTGTAACTGTGCCAAGTACCAGTGAACCACTGACATTCCATCCAGCACTGGAGCAGGGTGCTGCTTCCAGCTACCCCTGCCACTCTCTCATATAAAGACTCCCCTGAGATTTTTATTCACAATTATCTGGCCTTTTTTTTTTTCCTTAAAAGATTGATTTATTTTTATTTTATGTGTCTGTATGTGTGTATGTGCATCCTGTGATTGCATTACCTGAGAAGGACAGCAGGGGGCGGCAGAACCCTGAGAGTTGGTGTGGGTGCTGGGAGTGGAATCAGGGTCCTCTTCAAAAGCAGCCTGTTCATGGGCTGGGAGGTAGTCCAGTGGCAGAGTGCTTACTGAACTCACAGGAGACCCTGGGTTCAAACCTCAGCACTGCCCACCAAAATACAAAACCATCACCAAAAGAGCAGTGAACTCTTCACATCTGAGCCATCTCTCCAGTCTAGCTATCCTTCTGTCTGGCCTTTAAAGGCCAGTTATACTACACATACATAGTCCCCGAAGAGCACAATGTATAATTTTACTCATTTTCTACCCTTATAAGAGAATGCCACATTGTCATATTTGCCCATGTGGATGTCTGACTTGGCCCTGGTTCATTAACTGTTGACTGATGTATAGTTTTCCACTGTGTGACTACGGCACAATTGTGTGTGTGTGTTTTTGTTTTTGTTTTTTTTTTTTTTTTTTTTTTTTTTTTTGGTGACATTCATTTGTTGCGCTTCTGGTTTCTTGTTTCCCGAGGCTGCTGAGAGCTCTGTTAGGCAGGTCTTCAGACACTCCTACATGTGGGAGGTTAGAAGTAGATGCACTGGATGATCAAGTGTGTGTTCCTTCAACCTTGTCAGATGGGGCTAGAATGGCTCCCAAAGCAGTTTGCTTTGCCCCTTCTGGTGTGAAAGACTGTTGCTGTACGTCAGGATTAAAATTCTCCAGCCTCCTTCCCGTGTGGGGCTGGTTTGTATAGCAGGGTGATTTCCCATAGTTCCCAGTTGCATTTCTCCCAGTGCTAATGAGGCTGAGCGCGTTTTCCAGCGTGATTGGCATTCAGGCCTCCTCTTCCGTGAAATGCCTGTATATCTTCCACCTCATTTTCTGTTAGGCTTTTTTCTTTTTCTTTTTTTGGTTGCTTTCTTAGTGGTTTTTAGGAGTTCTTTATATATTCAGGATAATAATCATTCGCCACATATGAATTACAAATATCGGTTCCCAGTTTGTAGCCAGTCTTTCCAGGTTATTTATAGCATCTTTGTGGAGGAATAGGAAAGTCTCTATTTTAATGTCCTCACATTTGTCAGTCATTTCTTCTATGACTTCTGCTGTCTGTGTCTCCTTAGAATTTTTCTCAGGGGCTGGGAAGATGACACTGTCTGTAAAGTGCTTGCCCCACAAGCATGAGGACCCGAGTACAAGCCCCAGAACCTACCTTTAAAAGCCCAGGAAAGGGTTGGAGAGATGGTTCAGCCATTAAAGGCCAGGTACTTGAGGGTCGCTGGTGCTCACTGGCCAGCTAGCGGAGCCTAAGTGGTGAGCTCTAGGTCCAGAGAGAGAAAAATAAGGTGGAAAGTGATAAAGGAAGACATCCAATGTTGGCCTTTGTCTTCCATATGCATGTCCCTGAGAGCCTGCTCATACATGTGTACCGGCCACAGCCCTACCCACAGCCCTACCCACAGCCCCACCTTCAGCCCTGCCCACAGCCCCACCCAGCCCCACCCAGAACCCTACCCCAGCCCCGCCCACAACCCTAGAATGTGTGTGCACAGGAACTTCGAGCTGTGGGGGGCATCCTTGCCCCCTCCCCGACAGAGGCATGCTCACATCTTTAACCATTTTTTTTTAAAACCCCTTTGTTCCCTCAAACTTCATATCTTCCAATTCATATTTAAATCTTTCTCTGGAATCTATTTTTATGTGTGGTGTGAATTAAGGGTTTTCTTCTATCCACAGGGATAATGAGCAGCTTCCGTATCATTTTCTTTCGTAAAAATTTTGTTTTGATTTATTTTCTGTGTGTATACTGTGGGGTGGGGGAGGGGGCCGGGGAGCTCGAGCCACTGCATTTAGGTGGGTGTGGGGGATCAAACGCAGAATCGTGTACATAAAAATGTGATATAGTTACGGCTTCTCAAAACTCTTGGTCTCCAGTGCCCACATGGTAGCTGCCCTGATCATCATTTCCCAGGGTCACTCTGGACTCCTCAATTAGTCCCTGGGTTCCTTGGGAGAGGAGCTCCATGTCACCTACCCATCCCCCTCCCTCCATCCCCTCCCCCTATCCAACCACACGCAGCAGCAAGGCCTGTGCATATGCATGTGGGTTCATGAGTGCCGCTGTACACATGTGTGGAGTCAGCAGACAACTCACAAGATGGTTCTCTCCTTTTACTTTGTGGGGTCTTGAGGACTGAACTCAGATTGGCGGACTTGGTGATGGACACCTTGACCCACAGAGCCATCTCCCCAGCCCAAGATTTAAGATCCACAGACAGCTTCCTTAAAGGAGCCAGGTCTTCAGACTCGCCGTGTTTGAGTCATTTTTGATTTTTCAATGTATCTATAAAAATACCGCGCGGTACTTCTGACAGTGACGCACTTGATGTCGTCTATTTCAGGTGCATTTTCAAGCACTATGTACACCTGTTTTCTGTTTGTCATCTGCCTCTCTGAACTCTTACTGTTTTACTTTGCTTAGTGGTGATTATTAGCCTTCATGTTCCAAAAAAAAAAAAAAAAAAAAAAAAAAAGGGAAAAGAAAGGCTGTGGATGTGGCCCCAGGGGTGAAGGACCCCTGTGGTGTGAAGGAAGCTCTTCATAGAGCATTTCATGCATTTCATACACCGGGCAGGCTGACTCCTCCTGTAGCCCCGGGGAAGGGAAGAGTGACCCTTGATTATACAAGGACTTTGAGGCTAGTCCCACCCCCAGCTCCATGCAGCACACACAAATGCTGGCCCTTCAGAAAGACTCATGCCAAATCGTGGCTCTGCTACTTCTGACTATGTGACCCAGGCAAGTGATTTCCCCTCTCTGAGCCTCCCTTTCTTCATTTTTTGCTTCTTTGTTTGTGAGATAGGTCTCAGGGAGCCCAGGCTGGCCTCAAAGTCCTTGTATAATCCAGGGTGGCTCTTCCTGTCCAAATGACTCCGGGTTACAACATCTGGAAAACCTCCTAGGCTGCAGCTGAGGCTTAGAACCCTCGAGCTTCGTCTACTTGCTGTCTGTTGGATAGCCTTCCCCTTTCTTGTCTTTTCCAGACATCAGAGACCCGATTGTGGTTTAAAACAGAAAACCACATCTATTTATTAGATCTT
This sequence comes from Mus pahari, assembly GCF_900095145.1. Lineage (NCBI taxonomy): Eukaryota > Metazoa > Chordata > Mammalia > Rodentia > Muridae > Mus > Mus pahari. The sequence goes on along the minus strand of NC_034595.1, from coordinate 82,709,742 downwards.
CTCAGGGCCCTTATAAAAGTAGCTTCAGGAGGAATGGTTTATTTTGGCCATTTCACTGGTTTTAGTCCCTCCATGTGAGAAGGGTGCAATGGAGAAGAACCGTGCCCCGCACACCAGACCACTGGGAGCAGAGGTGTTACCTGCCCATGCTGGCTTGCTCCCTCTTCCTCCTCACCAGGACCCCGGCCCGTCTCCACCCCGTCCTACTCCCAGCACTGGGTTTATAGGCATACACTTCTGGGCCCTGCTTTTTATGTGGAGATCAAGCCTCCAAGGCAGGCACTTACCCATGGAGCCCTCCCCTCAGCCCCTGGGTAACAACCAACCTGCTGGTGGGTGAGCATGTTGGTCCTTGGGGCATCGCTTGGGATGGAGTGGGAAGTGCTTCTCTAACCCCACAGCAAAGAGAGTGGGGACCTGGCTTCTCCGAGCCCAGGAAACCAGGTCATGGCACGGGACCCCATCCTTCCTAGTGGTCCCATGGTACATGTGCACGCGCGTGTGCACACACACACACACACACACACGCACACACACACCCATCTTGCATATTTACTATATTTACCACTATAACATGAGTCCTGTCTTCTCTCTTTGGATCTCAGCTTCCCCGTCTGTCAGATTAAGGGTGTAGAGCGTTTGCCTACATGATGAACTGGTAACTGATTGGTTCTCCAGCTGTCAGCCACCAGAACTCAGGATCAAACGCAGGAGACAGTTGTTCTGTGTTAAACTCGACACTCTTTAGGACTAAGGCTGCTGAGAGGAGTATGGCAAAGTAGGAAGACGCTGCCATGGCTTTGAGGCCCTGCCTGGAAGCAGTTTGCAAACCTTGGCATAAGATGCTGAGAGGTGGCTTCCCTGATCTGGCTGGGTTCTGGGGAGTGGCCAGGCACCTTATATTATCCTCTCTGTGAGTCCCTGAGGAGGGGCATAGGTCCACACTGGAGACGGCCTCCAGGGGGTCATTTTGGCTGAGACCTGGAGGCTATATGAATTCTTGGGGCATAAAGGCGAGGAGAGGAAATGTATTGAGGGATCAGCACATGGGAGGCCCAGGGAGGGGAGAGCAGGCACCTGCTAGAGATTCCCACACGATCCCCGCCAGGCCAGACCAGTGAGAGATGTGAAGGACAGGTCTCCAGTCAGCCATGTAGCCTTTGCTGAGCGGAGGTAGGTGACACACAGTGAGGGAAGCTCCCGGTAGGAGAGACAATGGCCGCTTTCCTCAGCCTTAGACCTGAGCACCCGAACCAGGGTGGGATGTTGTTGGGGATGCTGATTCTAAGTGCTAGGGAGGGAGTGTGTCTGTCTGGCAGGGTCTGGGGTTTGTGGAGCCCCCTTGTCTGAGCCACTGCCTTGGCTGACAATAGAAATGTTGGCTCAGGGGAAACCGTCTATTCAGGTGCCTGGCGTTGCTGGTAGAGGGGCGGCTACGCAAGCTAATTTTGCATTGCTCATCTTTGAATGGGGGTAAATTGCTGAGAGTTCCAATGTTCCAGATTGTTCCTTGGAGGAGGGGGTAGCATGTCCAGGGCTCTGTGAATACTGCCTGTGCAGGTTGAAGAGTGAAACCTGGCAGGATGGTGTGATGTTGTCATGGGATCACAGGGTGATGGAGCCATGAGGACCCTATGGGTCGCCTCAGTTGACCTGCTTATCTTGGAGATGGGAAACCTAAGATACAGAAAGGGATACTTGTGGGTGCTCATCGGGGTGGCTTTGCTAAGCTTGACTCTAAGGAATGACCCAGCCACCCTCCATGTCGGCTGTGCTCCCTGGCTCTAGGGGCCTCCAGCCTGAGAATGCGTCTGTGTGAGAACCCCTTTCCCTTCCTGCAGGAGACCAGCGAAGCGGTGGAGTCACTGAGGCCAGCAGCCTCCTGGGGGGTTCTCCTCGGCGCCCGTGCGGCCGGAAGGGTTCTCCGTATCACACAGGGCAGCTCCATCCTGCAGTCCGTGTGGCTGATCTTCTGCAGCATATCAACCAGATGAAGACGGCCGAGGGCTACGGCTTCAAGCAGGAATATGAGGTGGGCCTGGCCCGCTCTCCTCACTGTGGAGGAAACTTTCATGCCTGCCCTGGCTGGACCCGTACCCCGACAGTCCCCAAGGCAACCTAACACTTTGACCTTGACTCTGACCTCATCTTCAAGCTCAGACTGTCTGGCTGTTCACTGTTCTATCTCATCTCCATCCTGATCATGAGTCTTAGCCTGTCTCTGGTTGGAGCCACATCAATGCTGACCTTGACCTGACCCCAGTCAGACATTAATTCCTGACCTTCATCTGATCGGATTGCAGCCACCCTCTTCTGGACACAGCTCTGCCTCTACTTAAACTTTTCTCAGCCTTAATCTTGATCGTGCAATCTTTCCTCTCTTTCCAGTTCAAACTCAGGGTTCTGTATCTAACCTCTGTGAACTCTGATCTCCCATTGGCTCATCTTTCCCTTCCCTCCACACACATCTGGCTCTTATGGTGCCCCACCCCGACCCTGCCTTGGTCATTCTTCTTGTGGGGAGGGGTCCCGAGAGTCGTGGGTGTCTCTCTCTCTCTCCCATTGACTACCACTTTCCCTTTGGCAGAGTTTCTTTGAAGGCTGGGATGCCACCAAGAAGAAAGACAAGCTCAAGGGCAGCCGACAGGAGCCAGTGTCTGCCTGTGAGTTCCGGGAAAGGGGCCGTGTGGAAGGGGGAGCGTGGCCAGCACGTGCTCCGTGTAGTCTTGTCCTCAGAGACATGGCGCCCTGGCTGTTGTGATGACGGTACCGAACATGGCAGTATAGTGTCTTAGAGATGATGGAACAAGTTTGGGGGGGTTGAGACCTCAGCTAAAGGTCATACAGTAATTGCTGCTTCTCTTCCTCAACTCCATACCCATACCCTTGGCCCATCCTCATGCTGCTGCTCAGAGTTCATTAGTGAGCTCTGAGCCCTTATAAAGGTCACCTGGTCATTCCTACTTGACACTTGCCTTAGCCCCCAGGAGATCTCCTCCAGGCTGTGTGGCACAGCACGCCCTGCTGCTCTGTTCACAGATGATCGACACCATGTGAAACTACACCCGATGCTGGCAGACCCCGATGCCGACTACATCTCTGCCAACTACATAGACGTGAGTGCCTGGCCCCCTGCTCCTTCTGCTTATCTGTCCCTGTCCCCACCAGGCTAGGCAGGGCAGAGATACCAGAGAATAAATGAGGATCTGAGTGGCTGAGTTGTGTTTGGTACCAGGGAACTCAGAGGTGGGGAGCTGAGGATGGGTGTCAGCCTTCAGGAAAGCATCCTGAGGGTCGTGCTCGCTCACTCACCCCAGAGGAGGTAGAACAAGGTCTGGGGGCAGACAGGGAGGCTGAGGGATGGGAGGAGCTGCCTCAGCAAGGCACTGAGAGATTGGAGGAGGGATTCTCCTGGTTTCCATAGTTAAGCTGAAGAGGTTATGCAGGGCTAGATGGTAAAGGCCTTGGGTGTCAGGTTACGGACTTGGGCCAGCTCCCAGGGCCATCAGGAAGCTGTTCGAGTGTTTGGCTTTGATTACAGTGGTCCTTCACATCTAGCGAGGTGCGCGTTTACTGAGCACATACTGTGTGCCAGGTACAGCGATTAAACATTTTACATGCAATCTCACATTTCATATAACCTTATCACCCTCAGGAGAGGAAGCTGGAGCTCAGAGAGGTGAAGCTACCAGTTCTAGGTTACACAGTTAGAGTGGTAGACAAAAGACTCAAGCCCCAGCTTGGCTGTTCCCTCAGTCTCTGCTGCTGACTGTCCTGACATTGCTGACCATTGGATCTGGCTGGCCTGAGGGGAGGGGCCAAGAGAGGGCAGGTTTCCCAGGGGTGCGTGGGGGTGTTAATGGGAACTGGGGACAAGGCCCAGGGCCTTGACTGCATTCTGTACAGCAAGCTGGAATTGAGAGAGCATCCTTTAATTGTATAGGAAATGTATTCTTCTGAGTACCTGGACACCAGGACTAGAAATGAGAACACGAGACCATTATTGTTATTATTATTATTATTATTATTATTATTATTATTATTATTATTATTATTATTAAATGATACATAGATTCCAGTAGGGGAAACAGATTAACATTGAAAGAAACATGCAAGGAAATTCATTTCAGATTAGCTGGGAGCGCATAGGTAGGAAGAAAGGTGTCACATAGCCAGATAGTGGCAAAGCCAGGGCTGGCTTGGGAGACTGTGTGGAGGAAGCAGTGTGGTTGCAGAGGAAGGGGAGGGACACTCGGGTATGAACAGGGAAGTCAAAGGCCAGGGAGGAAGCCACAGTGTACCAGGGCTGAGGTCATCGGGATCTCTGGAGATGTCTCTTTTCTCCCTTTTCCGTCTTCCTCCTGGAGTTGAACGTACCACCCGTGTTTCCCAGAACCCTTTGCCTTCTCCCTGCCTCTATCCTGTTCCTTGCCTGGGGTAAAAGCCAAGCCTGGCCTCACAGGCTTGGGCGGCGTGGGGACAGTGGACCTTTCTCACAGGGATTCCACCTGGTTGGTTTTTCTCGGGGCCCTGGCAGGGACATGCCCATCCCTCCCTCTCTCTGGCCACCTGTCTTTGTTCTGCCTGCCAGCTCACTCACCCTTTCTGGCCTCTCCTATGCCCGCCCACCTCCACTCACCTCTGGCCTAACATCTGTCTCTTTTGCTTTGTTCTGTTTCCCTCACTGGAATCATTAAGATTCGGATAAACCGACAAGTAAGTATCTCTCCCTCCTCCACCTCCTCCTCCTTGTCCTCCTCCCCCACTCCTCCTCTTCTTCCTCCTCTTCCTCCTCCTCCTGTCTGGTGAACTGGCTGTGTCCTGGGCTCTCTCACATGCTCCAGCTGACTGTCTCTCTCTTTCTCTTTCTCCCTCCTTCCCTTCTCCTGGCACCAAACACGAACCACCCATTCCAGCAGCCTGCCAGGGGCTGCCACGGCTGAAGACTTTGTCTCCCCACTGGGACGTAGTCCCTCCCACCTTCAGCTCTCTCCACAAAAGCAGCTATGTTGGGGTGCTGGTCACTGCTGTCACTTTGTCCCCCTACTTAGCCACTTTTTGTGAGCTTCACTACCTCTGCCCTTCTGCAGAGCTCTTGGTATGTGTAGCAGGGAAGCTGCCCTCCGTAGGCACACAAGCTGCCCTCGTCTCCACAGCTGAGAGGCTGAAACCTGGGGTCAGTCTTCTTTAAGCTCATCTCCCTAGTGTTCAAATCCCTTCGTGGTCAGTTTGCTTAAAACTTAACCCCAATCATTTTGCCCTCCATTTAGCCCCTATTTGAATGTGCTTCCCTCCCCAAGACAAAACAAAACAAAACACATTCGTTTGAATATCAGTTTAAAAGTTGTAATATCTCCTGCTCTTTTTGGGAATCAAAAAGGACTGAGGACATCTCAGTTAGTGGAGTGCTGGCCAAGTGTGAATGAAGGCCTGGGTTTGAGACCCAGCATCAGGTAAAAACTGGGTGTGATGGTGCAGCCCTTTAATCCCAGCACTGGGAGGCAGAGGCAGGCGGATCTCTGAGTNGGAGGCCAGCCTGGTCTACAGATCGAGTTCCAGGACAGCCAGGGCTACACGGAGAAACCCTGTCTCAAAAAATAAACAAACAAAACAAAATATAAGAAAGAAAGAAAGAAAGAAAGAAAGAAAGAAAGAAAGAGAAAGAAATTAATTCAAGATCATCCTCAGCTATGTAATAAGTTTGAGACTAACTTGTCTTAAAATAAATTAAAAAGAGAAAGAAAGACATAAAGAAAGAAAAAAACCCTAATTAATTTAGCCATCTTATTTATAGTCATCATCATCAGTTTTGGTTTTTTGAGATGGAGTCTAGGCTGGCTTGGAACTTACTATGTAGCTGAAGCTAGACTTGAATTCATAGCCATCTTTTGCCTCAGCCTCCTGAGTGCTAGGATTATATTTCAAACTATTTAATGACTGGTATTCTTTGCTATTTTGTGGGTACATTTTCCATTTTATCTCCTTTTAAAAAGATATTTCTTTCTTTTTTTCTTTTTCTTTTAATCATTGCTAGAATTCTGCTCATTATCAGACTTCCAGACAACATGGAGAGACTAACACAAGAAGTGAAGGTTCCCCCCAGTCACATTTGGCAGGGACAGCCAATTATCCCAGACGTGCCCCTTATTCTGAGTACAGTCACACAGTTGGTTTGTAAAATTCTCAAATGTAAAAGGCCTGTTAGGTTCGCAAAAGACAGCGGATGTGCTGAGTCCTAGCGCCCCCTGTGGGCGGTGGTGAATTACTGGCTTTAGAATTTCTGGTTCCCTGTGGTCACCCACTAACTTGCCTTTGAATCTCACCTATTTGGTTCCCTTCTGTCAGACCCATAAGAAACACTCGTAAGGTCTCACTTGGCTTAACGCTGACTCAAATGCCAGGGAGCAATGCTGTCGCTGCTGGCACCTGCAGAGTGCCAGGCAACTGGAGTGTATTGTTTAATTGTGGAAGGAATCGTTTGCAGATGATAATATTAGTCTGAAAAAGGTAAAATGACAGCTGTAAGGCCACAAACCGGCATTATCATTTCACTCTTCCCCAATACCACCCACGGAGACTCCAGCAAGGGCTTAGCTCTGTGGTCCTCACACTGGCGATGCTTCTCGGGGTTATGAAGTCCAGGCATCCTGGGTGCCACTCCCTAAAGTGGATCTGTACAAGGCCATCTGCTCCCTTTATTTCAAGATATGCTCATTTAAAACTTGTATTTGTAAGGATTTGGGGATGACTGAGTTGGTAAATGCTTTCCTTGCAAGCGTGAGAGCCCAAGTTCAATTCCCAGAACCCATGTGTGTGTGTGGGAGGGGGCGGGGGGTTCATGCTTGTAACCCCAGCACTGGTGAGGTAGAGCCAGGTGGCTCTTCCAGGCTGACCAGCCAGCTTAGCCTAATCGCAAAGTGTCATGCCAAAGAGAGACCCTGTCTCCAAGGAGGTGGGCAGCTGTCCTGAGAATGGTACTTAAAGTTATTGCCTGGCCTTAAACATGTGCACACATGTCCCCTCCCTGCAAGTGCAACACCCCCCACCTGCACATGTGTACATACACCCACATGAACATACTTATATGTGTATAGCAAAACCTCTATTTGTGTCCTTCGAGTGATATCTTTGAGAAGGGAGGAACTGACTACTGTAGGCTGTTATCTGACCGTCACACACATGCGGTGGCACTTGTCCACCACGTACATGCTCCTCCCTACACACAAAGTAAATTAAAAATGTAATAATGTTTTTTTTTTTTAATGAACATGTAGAAACTGTGAGTTGTGTGCTCATATATATGCTTGCTTCACATAGGGCTGTGTGCAAGTGGAGAAGTGCTCAGTGGTTAGAACACTGGCTGCCCTCCCAGGGGCTCTGAGTTCAACCCACAGGGGGCTCACAGCCATCTGTAGTTCCAGTTCTAGGGAATCTGATACCCTCTTCTGGCCACCACCGTTCCTGGATGCACAGGGTGCACATGAACACATGTACATACATCATAAATATTAAAAGAAAACAAATAGGCCTGTATGATGACAAAGTCAGTTGGATGACCCTGAACCAGACTTCTCCAAAACATAATTTTCTTTTTTTTTAAAGATTTATTTATTTATTATATGTAAGTACACTGTAGCTGTCTTCAGACACTCCAGAAGAGGGCATCAGATCTTGTTACAGATGGTTGTGAGCCACCATGTGGTTGCTGGGATTTGAACTCCGGACCTTCAGAAGAGCAGTCGGGTGCTCTTACCCACTGAGCCATCTCACCAGCCCCAAAACATAATTTTCAAGCAAAAGAAGAATAGGATCCTGGGAAGGGCCCTGGGGGAGGGGTGGAGGTGCGGGGTGCTGAATCTGATGATGAACCTGTGTTGGGGTGGAGCTTAGGCAAATTGGATTTGCTGGGAGCAGGGGCCCAAGTAGTTCAGGGTGACCTGTTTCAAGCACAATTACTTTCTAGGCTTGGTGAGCTGGTTCCTCTGACCTGCTGTGGAGATAGCTGCTCGGGTCTTGGATAGGTGGCTGCCCTGAGGGCAGAGAGAGGTTTTTCCGTAGGTTTTCACAGTTTGTCACTTTGGAGGGATTTTAGCTTTTCCCAGGGCAACCATGAGGCTGTCCAGATGTTATCTTCCAGAGGACAACAGAGGCTTAGAAAGGTCCAGCCTGGCTGGCTACTCCCCTGTCTGAGGCTCTTCAGTGTGGGCACTGCCAAGAAACTGACCAGAAATGCACACTTCCAGATCCACCCACACCCTCTGAGCCCAAGTGGGTCTCTGACATCATCCCAGGGGTTCCTGTGTACCCAGAATGCCAGACTTCCCTCCTGTTGGTGTGGGGACAGATACAAATTTTATAACATCTAATCATTGGGATCAATGGTATTTGTTTTGTTTTGTTTGTGCTGTGATAGAATCCAGGGTCTCCCACGCACTAGGCATGCGTGCTACCCCTGAACCTCACCCTCAGCTCAGCCAATCAGTTTTAATTGAGTTCCGTTCCTCCATTATTGATACCGACTAATAAGTGCTGTTACTTGTTGGAGCTTGCCAACAGGGACCCAGGTCCATTAGAACCCAGCACTCGGGAGGTCTCCTCGAGGCCCAGCTGTTTTTTCCCCACCCCACCCCGGCTTTTGCTGGGATTAAAGGCATGTGTGCCACACCTTTTTAGTGACCTTTGAGACGTGGTTAAAATTAACAGCTGCTCATTGTCCTGCTATATGCCTGGCCCAGTGACAATACTTAACCACATTACTGTTTGTAATCACCTCCCCGGGAGGAAATCTTGTCCCAATCTACGCATGCAAGAGAAGATGGAGGCCAAGAGGAGGAAGGGGAGTTAGCTTGAGGGCTGCTGGGACTGACCCTGGCAGCAGGGCTCCGGAGGAGTTTCCTGGAGCTGTGTTGAGGACCAGGGATGGAGGGATGGAGCTTGGCTTTCTCTCACACCTGCCTCTGTTGTACTTTGTAAATTGTGCACACTGGCTTCCTGGCTGGCTCTTCACAGAAAGATGCAGCCTTGGGAGGGACCTTGGGGTCATTATCGTAGGTTTGGTGCTACTTCTGGGGGACGGAGGATGAGGTAGCTCTTGGCTTCTCTTCCCTATAAGATAGAAGGTAGGGCTTAGAACGGTATGGGGCCATCACCATGACTCTGGAAGCTCACTCACTGATGCTTGGTCTGAGGGCTCCAGGGATGGAGGATGAGGTAGCTCTTGGCTAGCTCTTTTCATGGGAGATAGACAGTAGCATTTAGAAAAACAAGGGGCCATCACCCGGTCTCAGGAATACTCTTCATTATCAGTAAACCAGATTTAAAAGTTTCATCCAATGGCCCCACGTGAAACCCTCTTTAAGCCCCCGCGCCAGCCACAAAAGTTCTGGGTAGCGGAGGTCCTTGGGAAGTGTACCATCCATTCCGAACACCCTGACAGAAACTGGGCATTCTGCCAACCACTGGTTCTCCCATATCTGGGGTTCGCGGTGGATTATGTTTCTGGGACTGTGGGAGCCAGACAGCATCATCCTGGGTTTCACATGTCTCTAAACCACAGTCATGTTGTTAACAGATAACTCCTGCTTTGAGGGCTAACAGAGGACCATCCTCTCTAGGGTTCCATAGCAAGACCTTGGTGTCTTAGCTCCACTTGTCTCTGCTTTGGGACTGGAAGGACAAGGTCACACCCTCATCCAGAGGCATGAGGGTGGGAATTTTTGCAGGAAGGGGCTCCAGGAAGGAGGGGGACGAGGGGGTTGGCTGAACGAACAGACGTCTGCTTCCCCCCCCCCCCGACATTCACTGCATCCCATTCTCCTGTTTCAGGGCTACCACAGGTCAAACCACTTCATAGCCACTCAAGGTACCTGACCCCTCAGCCTGTGGCACTCTCTCATGATCTGGAATGTCGCCTGCCTGCCTGCCTGCCTGCCTTGCTGACCTGCTCAGCTCCCTGTCTGCCTCCCCATTTGTCTTTCCATTCCCACTGCCTGCCTGGGTCTCTTGCACGTAACTGTAATCTTTATCCTCTATCTGTCTGTGCCTCCGGGTATGATCCATCCCTCCCAGCAACCTGGCTGTGTGTATCTCTGTCGTGATACATGTGCAAGGGCTGCTCAGGCCTGTTCTCACTGTTATGGAACATGCCTCTTGGTCCGACTGGCCCCCCGGGTCCCCTCTAGTCTTGTCCCTTCCTGCTACTACCTCTCTCTCCACCTCTCTTGGAGGTTTGCCCTATGGACCGAGGGTCTACTGTCCACACAGTTCTCTAAGCCTCACTTAGTACACCAGGCTCTCTAGCCTGGCTCTGCCCTGCTATTACCTGTTCTAGGGCCCTGCAGGCATGAAGCTGTGCTTGGTGGGGTATATTGGGGGGTGAGTGAGAAGCCCCCATTGGGGTCGGGTCCTGGGAGCCTGCCAGTAAGGGGTGATGTCACTGGGCATCATGGCATGCTGGCCATAGGGGACCTTGCTCAGGGACAGGCACCCTCTGCGCCCCCAGGGCCGAAGCCTGAGATGATCTACGATTTCTGGCGCATGGTGTGGCAGGAGCAGTGTGCAAGCATCGTCATGATCACTAAGCTGGTAGAGGTGGGCAGGGTAAGCGGGGCTGGAGGGGGGTTTGGGCTGGGGGTAGGGCGGGCTTCACAGTTGGCTAAGAGCCCAGTGAACCCTGTGCTCTGGGGGCCCCAGGTGAAGTGTTCTCGCTACTGGCCCGAGGACTCAGACATGTATGGGGACATCAAGATCACGCTGGTAAAGACAGAGACACTGGCTGAGTATGTGGTGCGCACCTTTGCCCTGGAGCGGGTAAGTCTCCTCTACACCTCTTCCATGTAGAGCCTACATTGCCCCAGTCTGGGAAGCATGAGGGGAGGGAGTGGCCAGCAAGCCCTTCTTGCCGGGAGTATGGCTGAGGGATGGGATGGTGACAGTTCCTGCTGGTCTCCAGTGGGCCTCTGATACGATGAAGATCTGATGACCGCCCTGCGTTGTTCCTTGCTGTGTGGGACACTGTGCTGTGGGCCCCTTACACACCTTGTCTTAGCTCTAGGAAGCCCTGGACACATGTGTACCATCAGACCCATTGTGCAGATGAGAAAAATGAGGGTCAGAGGTTTCCCTTTTGTATCAGGGTTCACATTCCCATTTTAGTTACTCTGTCAAATCCTCAGAGGAGGGCTGGCAGGATGGCTCAGTGACTGTACGAGCATGCTGACTTTGTTTGGTTCCCAGTGCTCACGTCTGTTTACATGACAACCCAGGGGCAAGGTGGGTGGTGCTGGACAGCATAGCTTTAAGCGTGTGGTGGACTCAGTGTGTGCACTTGTTCAGCGTTGGCAGAGGAGATGGTCTTCACTGGCCCTTCATTTTCTCACCTGTACAATGAACATTGCTACCAGCCTTGCCAGAACCTGGCCTGCAGTGGGTGTCCCAGTGTGTGCTGCCGGCAGGTGACTGTTACCACTGCTTTCCACAGAGAGGTTACTCAGCCCGGCACGAGGTCCGCCAGTTCCACTTCACAGCATGGCCAGAGCATGGTGTCCCCTACCACGCCACGGGGCTGCTGGCCTTCATCCGGCGTGTGAAGGCTTCCACTCCACCTGATGCCGGGCCCATCGTCATTCACTGCAGGTGGGGACCCTGGAGATCCCAAGGAGAGGGACCCAGGTGTGGGGAGCTGGGCTGGAGTGGCATAGGTTCATGGTCCCTAAGGAGTTCTGGGCTTGGGTCATCCTGTTTGGAGACAGATGATAGGAGAGAATGTTTCCCCAAGATTCCATGAACTTTGACTCCGAGGAGGTTGGAACCCCACAGAGCCCCTTTACCAGAGCTGAGGAATCCTGGAACTGCAAGCCCAGTTCCTGTAGCCTGTCCTGGCTCCTCTGCAGGGACTGCTCCCAACTCACCACATGCCACATGGCTGTCTTTTGCCCTGTGGCCTCCTGGCCTGCCCCTCTCCCCACCCCCCTTCTTTTCTGTTCAATTTTTAAAATTGAATTTTTAAAAATATTAATGATATGACTGCTCTATTTACATGTAAGCCTGCATAACACAAGAGGGCATTGGACCCCATTACAAATGGTTGTGAGCTACCACGTAGTTCCTGGGAATTGAACTCAGGACCCTGGAAAAGCAGTCAGTGCTCTTAACTGCTAAGTCATCTCTCTGGCCCCAAGACAGCATCTTTTAAGGATGAATTCTAATCATACAGGAAGTCTATAATGTAAAGTGTAATTTATATCACAAACAGCGAATGTTTATTAACTGAACTCCTAGCTTAATCTTCTCAGATTGAGAGTTAGAACATGGGCTTGGGAGATGGTTGGCTGAAGTGTCTGCTCCCCAAACCCAAGGAGCTGAGTTTAATCCCCAGCACCTATATAAAAAGCTGGGTGTGGGGGCATGCGCTTGTAATCTCCGCCCTGGGGAGACAGAGATAGGAAAATCCCTGTCTCTAACTGGTCAGCCTACCTAGCTTAACCAGAAAGCCCCAGGACCCAGGGTGAGACCCTGTCTCAGAAGGAACAATGTGTTCCTGAGGAATGGCACTTGATGTTGACCTTTGACCTCTGACATGTTTGTATACACACACACACACACACACACACACACACACACACACACACATGCACTACTGCCCATATGCACTCACACGGCCCAGTTCTGGAATGTCCCCTGTTCCCAGAACTTTGTGTGAATTAGGTCCCCCAATGTGAGGTCCATCCACACAGCATCACATTCCAGGGTGCATCCATCCACCTTCTGTTGCTAGGCACCAGAAATGATGGTGCTAGAATAGAATGGCAGCTAAGGATGCTCAGAGGTGCGGCTTCTGCGGACCGTGCGTAGGGACAGAATGGCTGTTTGTGAACATTCAGCCCCGGTGAATGCTGCCCAGGTCTCCTGAAGTGCTTGTGTGATTGAGCTGGGTAATCTTCAGTAAGGCTTTAATGCTTCGGTGGCGCCATATTGAAGTTGGAGTCTTGGTGGCACCCTTCCCGACCCTTCACCCCATCAACACTGCTCCCTGTGCTGAGCACACACACCAACGATGGGTCTGACACAGCCCTTCTCTCGCTGTGCTCCTGGGAGAGTTACGCAGACAGCCACATCCCACATCAATAGGGACTCTGTGGCAAGTGTTTAAACAGAAGGAAGCCATATTGCTCTGAGGGTTTGGAAGAGGGCCTGGGAGTGTTGGAAGCTCCATGGGGATGTGGGTGGGCATGAGTCTGTGGGGTTTTGAAGGATATACAGGAGTCTGAGCTATTGAGGGGAGAGTGTGCTCCTGCACTGAGCTCTGAGCGTACCTCTCATCCCTCTCCCTTAGTCCCTGTTGCTCCGCTGAGGAAGTCATTTCCATGTCCTCCCATCCTTTCCTGTCTTTTCCTTCCCCATGCCTTGCTCTCTGCTCCCCCTCTGTCCCCTTTGCTCCCAGCCCCTCCTTGTCAGTGTCCCTAACTCCTGAGTTCTATAGCAATGGCAGACACCTGGGTCCCTGCTTCTTTTTTTCTCCCTGGTCTCAAGCCCCCGCTCAAGGCTCTGATGTGGCCCTGGCCTTCCCTTCCCCTCAGTGCAGGCACTGGCCGCACAGGCTGCTACATCGTCCTGGATGTAATGCTGGACATGGCTGAGTGTGAGGGGGTCGTGGACATTTACAACTGCGTGAAGACCCTCTGTTCCCGACGGGTCAACATGATCCAGACGGAGGTTCGGACCAGCCCTGTCCCCGACCTCTCCCCTCCATTTAGGTCTCTGTCATGGAGCCCAGAGCTGGAGTAACACATCTCCAGGACATCCTAGGCCCCTCCTCCCCTGACCATCTCAGATGTGATAGGGGTTGGGGGTGGTGGGTGGAGGTGGCAGATGGGGGTGGCTCTTAGGTCTCTCCAAACTTCATTTCAGCATTGTGCAGGGAGGGGATGCGAGGGGGGTCTAGAGTCACGTGTACTAGGGTCTGGGTCCTCACTAGACCTGGGATCTTGCACTGTCCCTCGCCACCCAGGTGATCTGCTGGGGATGTTCCTGGGTACAGTAGAGATGAGCTAAGGGGATGGTTGAACTCAGCCTGGCCTTCTTTGTCCTTCATCTTCGGCAGAGCTTCCAGTCCCCTTACATTCCTGTCTCCTGTTCCAGGAACAATATATCTTCATCCACGATGCAATCCTGGAGGCCTGCCTGTGTGGAGAGACCACCATCCCTGTCAACGAGTTCAAGGCCACCTACAGGGAGATGATCCGCATTGACCCTCAGAGCAATTCCTCCCAGCTTCGGGAAGAGTTCCAGGTAGGGGGATGAGTTTGTGTGTACAGATGTGGGGTGTGTGAGTGTGTGTGTAGGTGTGAGGGTGAGTGTTCCCGCCCACGGAAACACTCCGGTCTGGGTTCGTCCTGAAGGGTGGGAATATGCTAAAAGGGAATAGGCTGCGAAAGGATATTGAGCCTAGGCAATGTCACACTGGTCAAGGCTCGAAGTTTAATAACCGGACTCTGTTTAAGTAACATAGAAAAATTCCCAGCCTGCCCTTAAGTCTTTTGAAGTTGCCAGCGGCGGTCAGATTGTAGGCAGGTCCAAGGGATCGTAGGTGGGTCCGAGGATCGAGGCGGGGATGAGTGCCTGTTGACGTAGGCGGTCCAAGGATGCTGCATTCTGGGAGATCTGGGGAGGTCCTCTTGGTAGCAACTCTCTGGTATGCCTATGCGCCTGTAGGGGGCTGGTGTTTTGAGGGAGAGTGATTAGTGGAGGTGGGAGACCCCAACCTGAGGGTATATGTGAAAGTTGGGTATACAGGGACATGGTTGTGTATATATACATACATATATATATATATATATATATATATATATATATATGAGTGGAGTGAATATGTATGTAAGAGGTATGTGACTTTATATACACATACACACAACCCACACATATATATGTATATGAATGGGCTGTGTGAGCATATATAGAGTTGTGTGTGTGTGTATATAGGAATGGAGTTTGGGGTGTGTGAGTGTGTGTGTGTGTGTGTGTGTAGGTGTGTGAGTGTGTGTAGGTGTGTATGTGTGTAGGTGAGTGTGTGTGTAGGTGTGTGAGAGTGTGTGTAGGTATGAGTGTGTGCGTAGGTGTGTGAGTGTGTGTAGGTGTGAGTATGTGTGTATAGGTGTGTGAATGTGTGTGTAGGTTTATGTGTGTAGGTGTGTGAGTGTGTAGGTAGGTATGTGAATGTGTGTGTAGGTGTGTGAGTATGTGTGTGTAGGTGTGTGAATGTGTGTGTACGCATGGGGGCCTGGGGGTCTGGGGGTCTGCTTTTCTTCCTCTCCCATTACTGGGATGACAAATTTGTGCAGTCAAGCAGAGGCACCAGCTTTTTATTTTTATTTCTTAAATGTGGGTTCTGGGGCTTGAACTCTGATCCTCACGCTTTCAAGGCAAATGCTTGAGCAACTGAGTCATCAATCTAATTTTTGCCTCCATTCCCTTTTATAAGATAGCAGTCTCGCTGGGCGTGGTGGCACACGCCTTTAATCCCAGCACTTGGGAGGCAGAGGCAGGCGGATTTCTGAGTTCGAGGCCAGCCTGGTCTACAGAGTGAGTTCCAGGACAGCCAGGGCTATACAGAGAAACCCTGTCTAGAAAAAAAAAAAAAATTAGCAGTCTCAAGGTAATCCTCCTGCCCCAGCCTAGTGCTGGGATTATAGGCTGGTACGATGATGCCTGGCTTCTGCCTTGGCTCTGGCTTCACACTTGAACCTGCACCTGGCCCGCAGCTGCACCAGGATGCTGTTACTCTTGCTGCCTCCAATGGTCCCAACAAAACACTAGCCCAGATCCCACACAGCTAGCCTTAGGTGTCCTGGAACTCACTCTGTAGACCAGGCTGGCCTTGAACTCGCAGAAATCCTCCTGCCTCTTTGTCTCTACCTCCTGACTGCTGCGACTAAAGGTGTGTGCCACCACCGCTTGGACCACACAGCTATTCTTAAGCCAGGCACTGGGGTTAGAGGAGGAGCCCATGATAGTCCCAGATTCTGGCGGTCTGTTTGGGGTGGAGCTAGGCTCATCATGCTGCAGGCTGCTCTCCAAAGGAATCTGTTGATCTCTGGGTACCAGAGACACAGGGGTTCCCTCCACTCCGAGTTTCTATGTTCCCTCAGCCATATGGCACCTGCTGACTGGCACAGTCTGGAGCCAGCATAGGGTTATCTGGGAAATGTGGCTGGCTGGTGATTCCTGAAGGGGCTATCAGCTTTGGGGATCATGACAGACTTGGGGTCCTGGGAGGGATCCCCAAGAATAAGAGAGAAATTAACATTTCTGTATCCTAACACTGAAGGTTTGGTGTTGAGATAGATGTCATAGCCCTGGCTGAGCCTATGTCAGGTGCTCAGGGTTGCATTCTGTCTAGACAGAGCTGTGACCAAGTCCTGGGGTTGTCTCTTGGGAAGAGGTGGGATGCAGGCTTGCATCTTTGAGAATGCTGACCATCCGATGCTGACCCTCACTGGGCCGAGCCCTGGCGCACCAGGCTCTTAGTGCCTGCCATGATCATACTTGGCTTTCCAGGAAGCCCTGTGAAAAAGGCACACCATATTCCCATTTTACAAGTGAGAAAGTAAGTCACTTATCCAAGTCCACACTGGCTCAGGGAGACAGGTGCTAGTCCCAAAGCCCAGTCTAGGCCCTTTGTGGCATCTTGACTTCCTAACTTCTTTGTCCTTGGGCCTCAGTTTCTCCATCCATCGTCCAGAGTTAATTATCTAACCTAACATCCTTTGAGGAGGCCCTGATTGGGTCTGTTCAGTCTCATCTCTCTCTCTCTCTCTCTGCAGACGCTGAACTCAGTCACGCCACCGCTGGACGTGGAGGAGTGTAGCATCGCCCTGCTACCCCGGAATCGAGACAAGAACCGTAGCATGGATGTGCTGCCACCAGACCGCTGCCTGCCCTTCCTCATCTCCAGTGACGGGGACCCCAATAACTACATAAATGCAGCACTGACTGACGTGAGAACCGAGACTGCAGTCGCTCTGGAAACCCCCTCCTGGGAGGGCCCTGGAGTCGATGGAGCATAGCCAAGGCCTCTGGAGGAGGGACATCCCCCCCCCCCCGAACCTCCCATGATGCTCATTCAGTGGGACGGGCCCATGGGAGACCTTCTTAGCCTTCTCAGTCTTATACTCTGGACACCCAGCATTCCATTCCATTTCTGCTATTACAGTCAGCTTTAGCGAGGGTCTGGATGGTGGGCTTCAGGCAGGGTTGTCTCCAGGCCCGGTCCCAGCAGAGCCTGGCATGAGATGAGGGCTTTGCTTGGGGATCCCTGAGGATTTGAGGTCAGGACTTGACACCTGATATTTAGAACTGGGGGAGTCTGTTTTGAGAAGATGGGGCTTTACCTGGCCTACAGTGGTGATTAGACCCCCAGTCCTTACCTAATTGTGGCCTGGGGGGCCCAGGAACCGATGAGCAGACCTGTCCCTGGCCCAAGGGTCTTCACCTCCTTGACCGGGCATTGCAAACAGAGCAGGATATAGGGGCTGGGGCTTGGGGTGACGCCCTCTGAGGAGGAGGAACTGTGAGCAACGCTCCTGTTCTACTCCCTCTTAAAGCCAGATGGGAGAGAAGCACAGGAGGCGGACAGGCAGAGAACCAAATGTTACAGAAAACTCGAGAGAATATGGCTTTAGCCGTGTAGCCACATAGGCTGTGTGTGTCTCGGGCCCTCTGTCAGGCTGACTTGCTCCACATCAGGGGCAGGCCATCATGGGGACAAGGAGCAAGGCACTAAGAACTCAGTGTTGCCGAGAGCAAAGAACCAAGGGCAGTGAGTGGTCAGGGAGAAAGAAAGAAGAGAAGAGAGCCAGGCCAGGCTCAACACAACTGGAAGATCTCCACCTAGGGAGGAGAGAGCCCTGTCCCCAAGTTGGTCTGAAGGAGGTAGGGTTTTTGTGGCCTAGTTCCTGGCCCAGAGCCACTCTGCAGGACAGCACAGGGCGCAAGGCACACAGTGAGAGGGACACTTGGTGTTGCCTGTGAGCTTCTTGGTGTGAACTGAAGCTCTATGTCTGAAGCGAGGCACATGGGAGAGGCTCACAGTCACCATTCCTCAGCCCAGTGCCATGTGTGTGCGTGTACATGTGCCCACTGGATCGCTTAGTTGGGTGTCTGGGCCTGCTGAAGGGTCCTAGTGAGTATCATAGTTTGTCACGGAAGCTTGGGGTTTCGTGACCTCCTCTCTATCCATGACCTTTCACCTCAGTGTGCTCTCTACATCCTGGAGGCTGGAGAGGTGACTCCAGTGTCCAGCTAGGAAAGGTCATGGGTGGGAATGGACTGCGGGTTGGTCTCCCCTGGGTCCCTGAAGCCTTGGATACTTGGTTCCAGCCATGCGTAGTGGGTCTGGTATTCCAGAGGACTGATTCTTAGACACCAATGTGTTGTCTGAGGGAAGGGGTTGGCTGGGGTCCATTTGGGGTGGTCCAGTCTGTAGGAAAGTCTCTGGTGTGCGAGCACTGGCTTCTGGGAGGCACTGCCCAGAGCCATCAGAGGGTCCTTCTAAGAGCCGTTTCCTCTGCAGAGCTACACACGGAGCGCTGCCTTCATTGTGACCCTGCACCCGCTGCAGAGTACCACACCCGACTTCTGGCGGCTGGTCTACGACTACGGTTGCACCTCCATCGTCATGCTGAACCAGCTTAACCAGTCCAACTCCGCCTGGGTGAGGCTCTGGGACCTCCACTGATGCTGTCCCCAAAGTCATCAGCTCTGCTGTCACACTCCCTCCCAGAGCCAGGCTTTCCTAATCTATAAACAAAGGTTTCATGTGGAACTAACTCAGCTCCTTTTTAAGTGAGCACCTGGGACTGTTGTGCACGCTTGATCCCATTTATAGTTGACAGTGGCTTCTGGATAGAGGCTTCAGGGAAGAAAAGGAATTAAGACCAGTAGAGAAGAGGTGCTTTCTCCAAGGTCACACAGTGGGAGGGGCAGTGCTGTGCTCCCCAACCCATTCAGAATTTCTGCTTCTGCAGTGTTCCCCCCAAACTACCTACCCTGGGGCTTTTTGAGGTAAAACAAATTCAAGGCTCTTGTTTTCTCTGTGACTTAGGGTAGGCCATGTTACCTCTTTATGCCGAAGCACATGTGTGCGTATGTGTGTATTGGAGGGGCCACCTCTGCCCCTCTCCCATCTCTGGTGCTGTCTATAGGAGTTGAGTGGGGGAATGAAGCCGTGTTTGAGCGTCGGGACCATCTTATCTCTGAGCTGGAGCCGGGCTCAGAGGCAGCCAGGAGGAGGCATTGTCGCTTTGGAATAGGTGGGGTGCATGCCTGCCTCTTCCTGGAGAACGGTAGCGTGATGCAGGAGTCCACGCACACATGTGTGTGGGATGCAGCTACCATGTTAGGGGAGGTTTCCAGTCACATAGCCGTGGGGATCACGATGCTGTCTGTGACGAGTCTGCTGTGACCAGTCTGAATGTGCCAGCGCTCTGGGCAGCTGTCCTTGTGCTCTGATGTGTGTGTGTGGTGGAGAGATAGGTCTGCTGCAGGGGAGTCCGGAGTCAGGCACTGAGCCAGGCTGGAGCCCCCAGAGCTGTCCCTGGAGTGGGGACCGGCTCTGTTCCACTCAGCTTCCTCTCTGTGTCCCAGCCCTGCCAGCAGTACTGGCCAGAGCCAGGCCGACAGCAGTATGGGCTCATGGAGGTGGAGTTTGTGTCTGGCACAGCAAACGAGGATTTGGTGTCCCGAGTGTTCCGGGTACAGAACTCTTCTCGGGTGAGTGTCCTGAGGAGGCCAAGGGTGAGCGGCCAGGGCTGCCTTTACTGACGAGAGGTCATCGGGGGTTCCTGTGACCTTCGTGCTTATGTTTCTCTGCCTGGCTGCTGTGTCCCCAGCTGCAGGAGGGTCACCTGCTGGTACGGCACTTCCAGTTCCTGCGTTGGTCTGCTTATCGGGACACGCCTGACTCCAGGAAGGCCTTCCTGCACCTGTTGGCTGAGGTGGACAAGTGGCAGGCAGAGAGTGGGGATGGGCGCACCGTGGTGCATTGTCTGTGAGTGTTCCCTGGCGTCTGTGAGTGCTCCCTGGGAGGGGGTGGTGGGTGAAGGACAGGAGACTGACGGGGCTCTCAGGGCTAACAGAGTCCAGGCTCCAGGGGCTGTCAGAATCCCTCACTCCATGACATTACAGCATGCTTACACATGTTCTTCATTTGTGTGTGCACGTGTGTGAGGTATAGGTATGCACATGGGACAGCCCATGTCTAGAGGTCAGAGGACAACTTCATAGAGTTGGTTTTCTGTTTCTACCTTTTCCCGAGCTCTAGGACTCAAACCCAGGTCACTAGGTTTGTGTGTGTCTTTACTCCACTGAGGCATCTTGCCGTCTCTATATAACATACTTTAAAAACTTTAAAAAATTATACTTCTTTAATGTGTGTGTGCGCACATACATGTGTGTGAGCATGCATGTGTTTTTGCATGGCAGTGTGTGTGTGTGTGTGTGTGTGTATGTGTGTGTGTGTGTGTGTGTGTGTAGGGCACAGGACAACAGGAACTGCAGGAGTCAGCTCTTTGCTTCCATCATGTAGGTCCTGGGGATTGAACTCAGGCCGTCAGTCTTAGCGGCAAGCACTCTTACCCACTTAGCCCTCCTGTTGGCCCCATGTAGCACATCCTTTATGCCAGTGGCATTCTAGTCTTTATGTATGCATGTACACACGCAAAGTTCTTTCTCTCTCTAGTGTGTTTATTTAGTCTCCATTTGTTTATGTGCACCTCCACCCAGAAATGCAGGCCTTCACTCATATCTAGGCACACTCACTTCTTTTTCATGCATTTTGCCCTCTGTGAGCCTTCCAGCACCAGCCTGGGCCCTGTCCTCTGAGGTCTCGCCTTCAGTTTTAGTGAGAGACTCCTGCAGCAGGAGGCTAGTGAGTCTCCCATTCCCCAGGAGGCTCCTGTTGGGTCACAGGAACAGAGGGAAGTGGGAGGAGGAAGCTGGGACGCCTGGCGGCCACGCGCTGTGCCCAGCGCCTGTGTATGGCTTGTGTGTCTGCACTATTGGCTCTGGCTGGTGTTCGCACTTCTCATCTTGCTCTGGGTCTTGTTTGCCTCTGTCACTTGAAGCGTGGTTGGCTCTTTCCTCGAGGCGTCTACAGGCCAGTGCTTCTTGAGGACATCTCAGACACGATACACAGTTCTGGATGTCAGTCTCAACCCTGAACTGTCTTTAACCTTCTGCTCCTAGGTCTAGCTCCTGGGTTATGCTTCTCCTCTCTCATCTCCCTAGCCACGCTTACGTGGCTCTTCAGTGTTACCCACCGCCTTTGGCCTCTCTGACCTTGCCCCTGCCCTTAGATTGCCTAGCTCCATTCCCCACCCTTTTCCCCCCACCCCAAACCTCTTCTGTGTTTCCTTTAGCAATGGGGGTGGCCGCAGTGGCACCTTCTGCGCCTGTGCCACGGTCTTGGAGATGATCCGCTGTCACAGCCTGGTGGATGTTTTCTTTGCTGCCAAAACGCTTCGGAACTACAAGCCCAATATGGTGGAGACCATGGTGAGGAGCTGTGTCCCAGGCACGACTACTTCAGACCCCCAAACAACCCCCATAGAGTTTCTCAAAACCTACGTACTCTTGTCTGATCCCCAACTTTGGGCCTCCCTTCTAGTCCTGGGTCGTTGGGGTGCCTTTCTCATTGCCCTTCTTCTGGAGGGTGGCCCGGGCTCAAGGCGCTCTCTTTCCTCAGGATCAGTACCATTTCTGCTACGACGTGGCCCTGGAGTACCTGGAGGCTCTGGAGTTGAGATAGCAGGCACCTGGCCTGGGGCGCCCAGTGAACACCCAGGGCATGACCCATCATCCCAGACTGATGAGAAGGGCCTGTGGCCCCAACTTTGCTCAGCCATAATTCCACAGGGACAACACTGGAATGGACGGATGCAGCACCATCTTGGTGACCTCCTTGGGAAGGCTGCAGGCCGAGGAGAAGCTTTGCAAGACTGTATCAGCCCCACCTCCAGAGGGCTCTGCAGACCTGTGCAGAGAAACTCGCCTGGACCAAAATAGTTAGTGCTGGGGAGCCCGGGCCAGGCCCCTCTGCTCCATCACAGTCCTTGGCAAGAAATGAATGAGCGTCTGCAGAGAGTGGCCAAGGTTTGCACCCCGTGTGGTCCATTCTGCACATGGTAGAGGCTCACTGGGACTTGGCAGGGGCTGAGTCTTAGCTGGCTGAGCCCCCGAGAGTCCTGAAGCTGGGACTCCTCCCTGTCTCACCGGTGGAACCCGCTGAGCATCCTGCAGCTCCGTTCTCCATCCCACTGCCCCTACAGACCTGGGGTGCTTTGCTCGCTTTCCTCCTGCTTCTGAGCTTTTCCTGCAACAGGACCCGTGCCTCCCTCCTGGGCTCCATCCCTGCCTGGCCCAGTATATGCAGAATGATACACTTCAGCTCCCTCTTCCCTGGCCTTCAGGTCTCCATGGCTCGGTCCTGCTCAGCTTGGGCCCGTGACAATCCACAGGGCTGAATCACAGCCCCTGGGGTTGAGGTCCCTGTGGCTCTTGGTGAGGCAGCCACTGGAAGGGGGCGGGCTAGAGCAGGGCTGGTGTCGGCTCCTAGAGTACAGAGGAAGAAGGGTGCTTTGGGATGGAGGACCAGTGCTTTTTTTGTTGTTGTCATTTTGTTATTTTTTTGATGGGAGGGTGGGAAGTTCTCTTTATAATGGGGTAGGCCACACCCCCATTTCGTGCCTCAATTTTCCCATCCGTAAACTGTAGATATGACTACTGACCTACCTCACAGGGGGCTGTGGGGAGGTGTAAGGTAATGTTTGTAAAGCGCTTTGTAAATAAATGTGCTCTCTGAATGCCACCCTGTGACTCTGTGTGTATGATAGATGCCTGCCCAGCCTCCTGGGGCAGTGTGGGTCAGAGGCCTAGATGCTAGGCTTGTTTTGGCTTTTCTGTTCACCAAACAGCAGATATATGGACCAGGGCATCACTCAGAGTCCTCCCACAGAAGTTGTTCCTGCAACACAGTCCTTAACAAGAGTACCTTAAGGGAGGACAGGGTGATTCTGGGATTCAGCTCAAGGGTACAGTCCACTATAGTGAGTGCTCTAGTTTGGCTTCTGTTGCGATGATAAACAGCATGACCAACAGCAATGTGGACAGAAAAGCGTTTATTTCATCTTATAGGTTGCAGTCCATCATAAGTGAAGCCAAGGCAGGAACTCAGAGCAGGACTCGGAGGCAGAAGCCAAGGAGGGACACTGTTAATCGGCTCACTTCCCGACTCATGTTCAGCATCTTTCTTCCGTAGCTCAGGTCCACCAGCCTAGGAATGGTTCTGCCCACAGTGGGATGAACCCTCCCCCATCAACCATTAAGTAAAACCAGTTCCTTGGAGACAGGAGCACAGGCCAGTGTAGTGATGGAGGGGAGTCTTCAGTTGAAGTTCTGTTTTTCCAAGTGCATCAGATTGACAACTGGGATTAGGCATCACAGTGGGGATGGGGAAGAGGAAGGAACAGGGAGGGCGGAGCCTCAAGCATCTCTTCACATTACATTCCAGTCAAGAGGCAGGGAACAGGGGCTGAGGAAAACCCTTAACAGGTGAGAGTGGCTTGCTAGGCAAGCATGAGGACCCGAGTTCAAGACCCATATAAAAGTTGGGCGTGGCCACACATGTCTATAACCCTGGCATTGGACAGTGAAGATGAATGAGTCCATGGTGAGCTTCAGGTCAGTGGAAGAGGACGTAATGAGGTCAGCAACAGAGGAAGAGACCAGATGTCCTCCTCTGACCTCTGCATGGGCACACATGGATGTGTGTTGTCCCCTAAAATAAAATGATGGCTTTTGGTCTCAATTCCCTTTCTTCTCTTTGTTTGGTTCAAGACTCCAGCCTTGGAATGGTACTTCCCACCTCCTCAATTAACTCAATCTGGGTGTGCTTAGAGGCTTGACAAGATTAAGCTTCGGAAGCCATTCCTCAACCAGTGGGCTTCATCTTGAGGTCTCAGGCTGCCTGCTAACCCCCAAAGTAAGAGCTGAGTCAGGGTCAGCTCTGTTGTTGTAACAGTGGGGGCTTAGCTGTCTCATTCAGAGCTGACCTGTAAGCCTTACCTGATGGACTCAGATGTGTGTCAGAGAGACTGGTCAAGCCATGGCATAGAACACACTCCCACCAATAGAATGTGGTGGAAACGGCAGAATGCGGAGTTCAGGTCCCAGACTCAAGGCGCTCATTTTGCATTGTCCTAGAACAATGCCTTGTAAGTCAGCCCATGTAGCCTGCTGGGTGATTGAGAGAACCTAGAGGGGACAGAGCACATCCCCTAAGAGTTGGTAGTAGCTGCCAGACCTGTGAATGAGGAGGCCATTAAAATCCTTTCAGCCCAGCTGATCTGTTGGGTAAATATGATAATCAGAAGGGGCTGCCTGACCAACCTCTAGAACCCAGAGTGACTCTAAACACATCTTTCTTTTGTCGGGAAGTATGGGCATTATTTGTTACACACCAAAAACTAACTGATGCATGTGTGTTACGAGTGGTGTAGGCATTGCTTTTCTCTTTGCTCCACACAGGGTTGAGCTCCTTGCGGACCGGGAAGGTTTCTGTGTTTACCTTGCTAATTCTATTGCCTAACAAAGGGTATGCTAGTGTTCCAGAATTCTTGGCTTTTGGAGGGAAGGAAGGGACAGAGTATGGGTTTGCTCACCTGAGCTCATAAAGCCTTTCAGAGGAGTTAGGACCCAGCTGGGTATTGAGAGGAGAACCAGCTCAGTTCCAGAACCAACAAGCCAAGGATGTTCTTTTCGGCCTCTAAGTCAGACACTAGGAAGTGACCACGCATGATCCCCCTAAACGGCCCACAATGAATACAATGGTACCTTTTTTGCAGGATTGGCTATGAGGCAGAATATTCAAAAAGACTGAGTATGCTTCGGTCTCTACTGACACAATTGTCCTTTGATAAAGGACGTTTTACCTCACAATGTAGGCTGTCCCTGGCTTGCAATAGTTCAACTTAACGGTCTTTTGTTATGCGTATATGTGTGGGCGAGAATGTGTATATGTGTGGGTGTGCATGTGGGCCAGAATGTGTGTGGAGGTCAGAGGACAATTTGCAGGAGTCAGTTCTCTCTACCAGGTGGATCCTGGGGTGGAGCTCAGGTCACCAGGCTTGGAAGTAACCGGCCTTATCTGCTGGCTACCTCACTAGCCTGTCATATATCAGTCTATGCTCTATAGTGATGCTGGGTGGTAGTCATGTGTCCAGAGGGCAAGACATCCATACTCTCTGGGTCCTGTGACACTAGGTAGGTTAGGTGGGTGTCTTAATTAGTGTTTTACTGCTGTGAGCAGACACCACGACCAAGGCAAGTCTTATAAAGGACAACATTTAATTGGGGCTGGCTTACAGGTTTGGAGGTTCAGTCCAGTATCATCAAGGCAGGAACATGGCAGCATCTAGGCAGGCATGGTGCAGGCAGAGTTGAGAGTTCTACATCTTCATCTGAAGGCTGCTAGCAGAATACTGCCTCCAGGCAGTTAGGGTGAGGGTCTTAAAGCCCATGCCCACAGTGACACATCTACTCCAACAAGGCCACACCTTCTCCAACAGGGCCACACCTTCTAACAGTGCCAACCCTTGGGGTGAGCATATACAAACTACCACAGTGGGTTAAAGGCTCTTTTGGCTTAGGAGTTTCAATTCATGATGGGCCCTAACATAGTAGAGGTCAAGAGACTCTGGAACCGAGACTCCTGGTGAATAAAACAGTGCATGCTCACACACATATACGTGTACATGAATGTTCCAGGTCACACAAAAGAATTCATCAGGATTAGAACCCATGACATAAGACTTCAAAGTCATGGCTCTTGTAATCGGTTCAGAAATTCCCACAGACTTAGACTCAAACTGCATCAGTTACTGGACACTTTGCTCATTCTCGATACTCACGGGAGTTGCTTAGCCGCAGACACAGGCAGCAGGTTTAACTGAGGCTCACAACCAAATGTACTCCTGGGCTCAGCGTTTGACTCCTTGAAGACAATGTTGCCGAATGAATGAATGAAAGCCTCCGATCTGCAGGGGCAGCCTGACTCAGCAGGAGCAGAGGGGCTGGGAGTCTTTTCAAGAAAATAAAGTGCACCTCAACTCACTTCCCACTTATCCCCAGGGGTGGGAAGAAGGAATCTGTCCAGGAATTTTATTTTCTGTTCATTTGGAAGTGGAACAATGTGGCTTTCTTGAGCTGTGTTTGGTACGGGTCTGCATTTTCTTTTTTAAGCGAAATGGAGATGGCGTTGACTCCTTGGGGCCCTAGCCCAGACAAACCTCTCTTCCAAAAGGCATAGAATGCATTTTTCTGGAGTCTTCCTTGATAACTGCTTGTCCACCTCCAAGCCTCCATATCTCTATCCCTCTCCTCCCCCACACACCCTACCCTATCTGCCCCGTCCCTGTACCATCTACTAGTTTATGACTCCCGAGCTCTGAATAGACCCTTCTCTGCCCCACTTTTGAGATTTTGGAGTTGGTCCCTTGACTCTGTTGTCAGAGGGAGCAATGCTAGACTCAGTCAGTAGAGGGCGCTATTCAGATACAAGGGTGACTGCAGTAAGAAAGGCTTCTCCCATCCAGGGTGGGATTCTCCTTCCACAAAGGCAAAGACCCAGTTCCCATCTCCTCTATGACCCATGTGGGACAGCTCCAGATGTCCCTCCAGCCATCCCTGTTTCCACTTGGAAGTCTCTTTTATAGATCAAACATACAAGGCTTAGATTGTGCTCCCGCTCTGAGGGTCATTTATATAGGCCAGGAAAGCCCACATGGCCTGGGCAATTTCTTAGCCACTGTAGGTTGTATGTTCCAGTGGTATGTCTGTCTCTCTTGGAGTAGAAATCTGAATTAGCTGAATGATGGAGGATAATCTCCTGAAGCCATCCTTTAAAAAATTTTGAACATCTGTCTGTTTATCTGTCTATCTATCTGTCTGTGTTTTGCCATGGCATGTGTGTGGAGGTCAGAGGACAATTTGTCATAGTCACTCCTCTATTTACACCATATGGGTCTCAGGGATCGATCCAAGATCATCAGGTTTGGCAGCAATCACCTTTTTCTGCTGAGCCATCTCACCGGCCCCTCCATCTGTTTCTTATTTACTTTGCCCCTGAAGAGACTTAACTGTGTTTCCTCATTTGCTGTGCCTGGGTCTTTAGGGCTTTCTTTGGCTGCATTAGTGATTAATTGTCCTTTACTGAAATATTATTCTTGATATTAAAAACCCTCAAGTTCATGCTCATATTATTATGGACATGAGCTCTGTCTCATGACTGGGTCCTAATTGATACTGACTAGGGCACAGGTGGTCCCAGGAGACAGAGGCAAACAGATGGGACTTTGATTGATTTCACTGTACCCTTGGCCTCAAGCAAAGTGTTGATCTCCTTGCCAACAGGAAACCAGAGACTCAAAATCTATAGCATGGTGGCACTGTAATTATGCCATCACCTGTGATGGACTTTAATTCAATCCCAGCTGAAGCACACGTCTTGGGTGCCCTGGTAACTTCTGTGCTTGGCCATGACCTCAGTCCTGGTGACCGTGGGACACTTATGTGATGGGGGATGGATCCCTGAGTGCACTAGGACACGCTCCCTAGAAAGCACGTGACAAAGTCGGGTCATTTAATGCTCAGCTTAGATGAGAGCTGGAGAACTGTGGTGATTCCCACTCACATGCAAAGGCATCTTTGATTCTGTGTAGCCACAGAGATGATATTGCTGAAAAAAAATGAATCATAAAATTTGACTATGTGGGTTGCATCGTTAAAATTTACAATGCAGGCAAGTGTCTTATGAGAAAACTTGGGGATGAGTCAAGGAAGACCTCAGCCCCCACACTTGGAATGGGGACATTTGATTGGATTCAGTGGCACGGAGACTCTAGGATCCCTGAGTCACCCAGAGGAGCCTCCCCTGCCAACAAAAATGTTTGTCAGTGTGTGTGTGTGTGTGTGTGTGTGTATGTATGTGTGTTTGAGGAGACTAATTTTTCTTTGTCTAGAAAACTCTGTGATGACCTTAAATGGGGCAGATTCCTTGAAAGGAGATGACAGACCCTTTGAAGACAGGTTATAGAGACACTTGGTTACAATGATTACATCCATAAATAAGGCCAAATCCCATTGTGCTTCAAGGGGTACGGTGTACTCCGGGACGGGAGAGCAGACAGTTTACACAGAAAGGGATGCAAACGTTTGTTAATGGCTAGACTAATGTAATCCTTGGGCGTGGCATGTGTGTGGAGGGTCATCCTAAGGATGGAAGGGCTCACACAGTCATTCTGAATGTATGGGGGCCCAGCAGGGAATTCACATGATAACTGTACAGCTGAAGTTGGTTCTGACATCCTTCTTGGTTGCTTGGCTGAAACAGCCATGGAGGTGTCTTGGGCTTTATTCAGTTGAGACGTTATAATGCCCAATGACATACTGTGGAGGAAGGGCTTCAGAAGCTTAAGGAGACAGGTATCCCAGGGGCGTTTAATAGGTGTGATGTGCATAACCCCCTTCCCAAACTATGGTGCATAAAAACTCCAAGAAGATAGACTCATAACTAAGGCTTTGGGGAATTTATGGAGGAGAGGGAGAACTTGTGTCTTTAAAAAAAAAAGATTTATTTATTTTATGTACATGAGTACACTATAGCTTTATAGATGGTTGTGAGCCATCATATGGTTGCTGGGAATTGAACTCAGGACCTCTGCTCTCTCTGGCCCTGCTTGCTCCAGCCCAAAGATTTATTTATTGTTATATGTAAGTACACTGTAGCTGTCTTCAGACACACCAGAAGAGGGCATCAGATCTCATTTCAGATGGTTGTGAGCCACCATGTGGTTGCTGGGATTTGAACTCAGGACCCCTGGGAGAGCAGTCAGTGCTCTTAACCGCTGAGCCACCTCTCCAGCTCCTGAGAACTTGTGTCTTACTGAGATTCTGTGGGTGTTCACTTTCGCAGTCCAGTGTATCCCTAGCATGCTCTTGTCCGTATAGGCTTCCAGATTTCACCGGAATGACAGGGCCTTGTATTAGCAGAGGCTGAATGCTTTCTCTTAATAGCCCAAGGCAGATGGGAGCATTCCTCCGGAAGGCAGCACGGATATCCCAGGACTTGAAAGTGTTGGCTCATTGGGATCTTTGGCAACAACTATCTGGTCATCATGTCCCAGGAAAGAAATAGACAGATCGCCAACTGAATGATCTTAAATGGGGCCACTTGCTTTATATACAGAAAAATCAACCAATGTACTAGTAGTGCATTCATTGGCCAACACCTGACTTGAATCACATACCTGTCTCCCAGTTCCCAGACATAAACCAGTTGGCTGACTAGAGTCTCTGGGTTGGAGAGGATGCCAGACTCCTGCAGAAGCTTCTGTGGCAGTGCCATAAGTACAGTCCATGTGTCTCCCTTACAGGGTCCTGTAGTCCTTTATTAGAAAGGCTACCCTTAGGGAAAGATGGCCCCTCTCCCCTTGGAGGTTACTAGGTACTTATTCTGGATCATGCGTGATAATTTCTAGGGCAGAGAATATTACTGTAGCCACCCCCATCAAGGTGGTGACTTAGGTAGTTCAGTGACTGATGCTTGGCTTAAGTGAGCAGTTTGTCGTTTCCTGTTTCTGAATGGATAGTTGAAATGGGCATGCTTGTCGCTGGAAGAAACCCTAGTTTGGGCCACTGACTCATGAAGTAATGCCCATTACGGAGGAAGAACCTAAACAGAAGGTTTTGGATCTTTCTCTCTCTATCGAGTGAATGAACTGGATCTCTCTGTTTCCCTCAGAGACCCGCAGAGATTAACGAAGGCCTGACATGTGGAAGTGATGAATTCTGACCCACTTCCATGGAACTTGCTAGTTTGGCCTTGGCTGGGTGTGTGGGGAACTTGGAGAATGACTGGATTATTTGACACCAGCTGTACCCACAGTCTCAGATTAAAAGGAGGAGGAGATTTGGGAGAGAAGGGAGGTAGTGGGGAGGGCCTGGGAGGAGAGGGGGGAGGGGAAATGGTGGTCAGGATGTAATATATGAAAGAGGAATAAATAAAAAGACCCTCCCCCAAAACAAAACCAAAAATAAACAAAACAAACAAAAACAAAACCCAAAACAAAAAAAAAACCAAAAAATATTTTAAAATTTTAAATAAAAAAAAAAAAACCCAAACAATCTCACATGTGTACACTTAGCAAACTGACGGACTTTCCACATCTACCCCCACCTCACCAGCCCTGATCCTCTCTCCACAACCCCTCCCCCCTCATTCATGACTCTATACTTTGTTTTGGATCTACCAAGATTTCCCAGGGCCGCATGGGTTTTTCAGATCTCCCCTGGGGTCTAGTGGTCTCAACAGAGGGAGCATAGCTAAAGACAATGGTTCTCCAGACTCTATGGATAGCCAATAGTTCAGAGGTGAAGGGTGAGGCTCCAGGAGCCTTCCTCCCTGATTGATTGTTGATAGGGCTAGCTTTGTGTGAGTCCAGTTTTCGCAACTGTGGTTGTTGCGAGCTAATGACCTACAATCCTTGAGTTCAGTCTAAGGAATGGGGTGTCACGGCCCTTCACCCTATCTTCCAGCGCTCACGCGATTCCTGTCTTGTTTGGCAGTGTTCCCCAAGCCTAGAGAGGTGGTGGTGTGAGTGACTGGTTTAGAGTTAAACTCCTATCTGTCACTTATTTTCTAAACCTTTTAAAGATTTATTTATCTTTATTTTACATGTATAAGTTTTGCCTGCATGTATGTATGTGGACTGTGTGCCCACCTGGTCCTCTGTGGTTCAGAAGAGGGCATTAGATCTCCTGGAAAGGCAGGTTGTTAGCAGCCATGTTAGTGCCGGGAACTAAACCCATGTCCTCTACAAGAGCAACAAGTGATTGTAACTGCTGGGAGGTCCTTTCAGCCAATGTTTACATCCCGAGCAGCCATGAGCCTCTGCATTCACTACGGTCCATCGTAAGCAGGGTTTTCTTCTGGCTACGGATGCGACTGCTTTTGTCTATTGGAATAGCCATGGGTGTTTAAAGTTCTTTTTTAGATTGATTATTTTATATGTGTATGTGCATTTTGCCTGCATGTATATATGTGCATCATAAGCACACCTGGTGTCCACGGAGGTCAGAAGCAGGTATCAACTGGATTCCCCGGAACCTGAGATACAGAGAATTGTGGGCTACCATCCAGCGCCTGGGTCTCCTGCAAGATCAGCAAGCGGTCTTAACTGTTGAGCCATCTCTCCAGATCCCTCATCCATAATTATTTAGAATGTAGTTTGCCACTCTGTCCATTTAATTAACCATTAAAGATGTATTCACTGCGTGGGTTCACGACCTCTCCAGATCTGAGTTGGTAGCCAGGCTTACAATGCCTTTACAGGGCCCACACAGTGGACCCAGGCTTTGTAGCCATCGATCTTTCTACAGAATTTTTCTCTGCACCAATTCCCACTTGCTGTGAAAAAAACCGTGATCTTTTTACCTGGAAGGGTCAACAATTTGCAGTCCCAGTCTTGCTTGTCGCTACCCCCCAATCTCTTGCCATTTCCCTTCCATTAAACTGACTATAACTAACATTCTCATCTTGAGAATCTAAAAGCCTCATGGCAGCATACTAGGCCAGTGGCAAGCTGATCAGACCCAGCAATTAACAGGTAAAACATGTAAACAAGAGTTTGTGTCTTAGAGTTTCCATTCCTGCACAAACATCATTACCAAGAAGCAAGTTGGGGAGGAGAGGGTTTATNCAGCTTATACTTCCACATTGCTGCTCATCACTAAAGGAAGTCAGGACTGGAACTCAAGCAGATCAGGAAGCAGGAGCTGATGCAGAGGCCATGGAGGGAATGTTCCTTACTGGCTTGCTTCCCCTGGCTTGCTCAGTTTGCTTTCTTATAGAACCAAAGACTTCCAGCCCAGGCATGGCACCACCCACAAGGGGCCCTCCGCCCTTGATCACTAATTGAGAAAATGCCCCACAGCCAGATCTCATGGAGGCATTTCCCCAACTGAAGCTTTGTGATAACTCCAGCCTGGGTCAAGTTGACACACAAAACCAGCCAGTACCAGCTGGGCGTGGTGGCACACACCTTTAATACCAGCACTTGGGAGGCAGAGGCAGGCAGATTTCTGAGTTTGAGGCCAGCCTGGTCTACAGAGTGAGTTCCAGGACAGCCTAGGCTACACAGAGAAACCCTGTCTTGAAAAACCAAAAAACCCCACAAACAAAAACAAACAAACAAACAAAACCAGCCAGTACCGGTTGGGAATCAAGTTCCACAGAATCTCAGAGGCTTTGCTTTCTTGGGGAAGTCCGCAGGTTTAGTGGTGTAGAAGACATGGAGATGTCTGCCATAAATGACACTGTCAATCGTGAAGAAAGGCACAGCACCTGATGGGCTTTTTCTTAAATGCATACTTTATGACACAGGCGAATTTTAACTTTTTTGCATTGTGCTGTGGACTGAACACCAGACTTTGCACGTGTTGTTCTACCATTGAGCTACACCCCCAGGCCAGTATTTGCTACTTGAGTTATTGGTGAAACCCCCTTTTGGTTTTGAGTTTTGAGGGGAGATCATAGCAAAAATCTCCAGTCAAGTCCTCGTCTTGTGGTTTTAATGATTGAGAGGAGCCACTCGTGATTCAAATGTCCTTGGAAAGTAGGGATGTTGTGAGGTCCCTGGCAAGTTCCCAAAGGTGAATCACAGGACAAGCAAGCCTCTAGGCTTTCAAAGTGAACTTCCTCCTTTACATAGAACACATTTTCTTCTGGGTAGTATCAAGCTTGCTACTTGATGCAGTAGAGGCTAGCTGTCAAAACATGGAAACTAGGTAGCTATATGACCTGTGAACCCATTTAGGTTTTTCTCTCTCTCTTTTAAAGACTAACAAAAGAAATTATGTGTGTGTCTGTGTTGGGGCATGTACGAATGTGTACAGGTGTCTGCAGAGGCCAGAAGAAGGTGTGGGATTGTATGGAGCTTCAGCCAGAGGGTTTGTAAGTCACCTGATGTGGGTGCTGGGACTTGAATTTTGGTCCATAGCAAGAGCAGCAATTCCTCTTAGCTAGTGACTCATCTCTCCAGCCCCTTATTTAGGACTCTCTTTTAACAACTAGTTATAAGGTTAGCGATCAGAAGCCGGCCTTTCTCATCCTCCGAGAATGATATTGAAGGGACCTCACTACAGTCAATCTGGATGCTTATGTGTGAGTTAGGGGTTGAAACCCCTTAGCATCGACTTCTTCTTCATCCCCCCCCCCAAATCCAGCACCCTTTTGTGCAGAGTTCCTCATGACCAGCTGACTGAAGAATGAAACTCCAAGTCTGCTCTGCTTCTGTAAACCTTCCAGAAGATACGGTGGAATATGATTGCCGCATTGAGAGGACTTTAGAGTACCGTGTGAAGGAAATTTCTTCTTGGTAGTAGATCCTGACGTGGAGTGCTTGGGAGGAGAGATGGCCAGGAAGCACGATATCTCCACTGATTTTAAAAGCAGCTAATGGTATGGTCTGTCTGGAAGGTTAGGGACTTTGAAGCTGCAGGAGTGGAAGGCCACTGACAAGGAATTCTGGCAAAGACACGCACAGATGGACTCCTCAGGACAGGCTTAGAAGTGTAGACTCATGTCTCAAGCAAACGCTCACCGAAGTGCATCTACTGGAACGACGACAGGCTCCATATCAGCCAGCTAACTTCTCTACACAGCTGTCCCTGTTCTTGATGGGTGCGGGGGTGGGGGGGGGAGAACTGGGGGGCAAAAGGAATGGGTATCCAATGAGTGAAGGGACTCTTGTGGATGGGGTGTATGATATACATGTTCTCCTAACAACAAACCATCCTTGATGAAGGGCTGCTCTGGATACAGCCACTGCTAGGCGCTTAATCCCCCAATAGAAAAGACAGTGGGAACCCAGAATTTGACTTGGCCCTAGGATGGGACCAGCCAGCTCCCTGGTGTCAGGCTGGCTTCACTATGCTTGTTTCATCAGGGACAAAGGTTCTTTCTTACTGGGATAAAATACTTTTCTGGATATGGATTGGCTGCTCCTGATGGTGATATTTATGTCCCCAACACTGTTCATGAACCTGGACTCTTCTCTTAGCACTGCCACGATCTACACAAAATCGCTGTCTCAAAGAATGAACTTCACAACAGAGAAAATTGAATACTGGGCTTATCCATGGAATTAACCAGTCTTACCGCACAGCACATCACCTGCAAGTAGATGACCTAATTAAAGGGTGGAAGGGCTTACCGAGGGCTCAGGTGTGGCGCCAGTTGGGAGATGCGCTTTGAAGCAGACACTGTTGTAAACCGTTGTTTCCCTTCCTCTGAGATTGCATGGCCCACTAACGAAGGAGAGGTACTGGGAGCCATCCCAGGCCCACAAGAAGATAATAGTAAATTCGAGAGCCTATTGAAAAACGAAGCAGCTTTTAATCTATGCCAGCGTAGAGAAAAGGCCAAAAGGGCTGCGTGCTGATTGGATGCTCTACGGTGGCTTTTGAAGTCTCTGCATAGTGGGAACTTGCTTCCTTTATTCCCATTGGCCAGAATTAGCCCCTTTGCTAAATTCCCCATCCTTTTGGTTGACAGCACAAAGCATTATCTAATTTGGGGCTTGTCTTAGTTAAGGTTTCATTGCTGTGAAGAGACACTATGACCATGGCTGCTCTTACAAAGGACAACATTTAGTTGGGACTGGCTTATAGTTTCAGAGGTTTAGTTCATTATTGTCATGGTGGGAAACATGGCAGCGTGCAAGCAGACATGGTGCTGGAGAAGCCAAGAGTTCTATATCTTGATCAGCCCCAGAAGAGGACTGACTATGTTCTACACCAGGCAGAGCTTGAGCAAAGGGGACCTCTCAGCCTGTTCCCACAGTGACACACTTCCTCCAGGAAGGCCATACCTACCCCAATGAGGTCACACCTCCTAATTGTTCCACTCCCCATGGGCCAAACGTTCAAACACAGGAGTCTATGGGGGTGGGGTGGGGGAGGGGCACACCTCTTCAAGCCACCCCAGGGCTTAAGATCACCTTTTCTGATTGTGGGCTCAGTCTCAAAGATGTGCTTTGCTGCTCCCAGGGTTCTGAGACGGTAAGCTCCAGATGCCAGCTAGGGGAAGGCCTGGAGCCGTCCACTCACCCGTAATTCTGATGAATTCTAGGTGTGATGCACACTGAAAATGGACCAGAACAATTTCTTTCTTACATAGTCCGTTCCAACCAGAAGATGGAAACGTTACTTAAAGGGGTGTTTCAAGAGTCCCTTCCCTGAGGAGAGGCAGCAGGCAGTGTCTTCCCTCTTCCTAAGGTCCCAGGGACAAGCCAAAGTACAATTCCACCCCAGTTCGCCCTGGGGATCCCCTGAGTTTATTAGGCCTACTTATAGAGCAAGTGAAGGGCAACTGACAGGAGCCTGGGTAACCCCAAGGCAGCGACACTGGAGAGGTAAAACTTTCACACAGCATGGATAATGGCTTCCCTATAGATTAGTGGTTCTCACCCTTTCTAAGGCTACAACCCTTGAATACAGTTCCTCACACTGTGGTGACGCCCCCAACCAGAAAATCATTCCCACTGCTACTTCATAACTGTATTTTTGCTACTGTTATGAATTTTAATGTAAATATTATTTGGAGATAGAGGTTTGCCAAAGGGGTCACGATCCACAGGTTGAGAACCGCTGCTTTCGACGCGAGATGGAGCCCTCCTCAGTGAAGCTCTCTAAGCCTATACACTTCGGCTAGAAAGCATGGCTGGATGGGCTCTCAGGGTTGTCTATGATTCCCTACAATTCCCTTCTGTGATCTGATGAAGAGGGTAGTTTTTTTTTTTTTTTTTCCGCTTGTCTACAGCAGGGGAATAAAGAAAACTCTAAAAAGTACCACTGAGATTGAGATTGTTCAAGGACTAAGATTTGAAGGGAGGGAAGGGCTTGCCCATGGAAGTGATCCAGACCGTTGCAGTTCATTGGCTAGAGATGAGCACAGGCTAGACCTGGCCCAATGGCCCAATGGCCCAATGGCCCAAGGCCTGTGGGCATGGTACAGTCTCCTGGGGCACTGATGACATTGTAAGATACCTGTTGGGATTGTGACTGAAACTCTGGGAAGCCACTCCTGCTGCTGAGAAAGTTCTCAGCATGTTAGGGGTGGGAGGATAGAAAGCCATAGGAGGTGGTGAATGGGAGTGAGTTGAGGTCCCTGTTGATCTTGCCTTGGAAGCAAGATGTAGGTTTGCTGTTGCTGTGTAGGGAGGTGCTCTGGGGTATCCTGCCTAGCACCCGATGTTGCAGGAGTAGCAAGAAGCAGGGAGCCCTGGGATGAGATGGGACTGATGATCACAACAGCGCCATGTGTACGTATAGCTAATAGTTTGAGGCCTGGGAGCCCTGGGAAACCGCTCAGCATCCAGCCCCACAAGTATTTACCTGGTCCGATGTTGTCAGCACTGAGGATAAAAAAACCCCTCAAATTCACAAATGTAGAAACAGGTAGCCGGGTGTGGTGGCACATGCCTTTAATCCCAGCACTCGGGAGGCAGAGGCAGGCAGATTTCTGAGTTCGAGGCCAGCCTGGTCTACAAAGTGAGTTCCAGGACAGCCAGCGCTACAGAGAAACCCTGTCTTGAAAAACCAAATAAAAGAAAAAGAAAAAAAAACAAAACAAATGTAGAAACAGATGTCCCCAAAGAGGAAGCCACTTGAGGGGCTTGCTGGGGGGGTCATGGAACTTGCTGATAATCCAGGCCCCCAGATGCCTGGTGTGGCCTTTCCAACCCTGTACAGGAGGTGAGGACAACTCACCCATAGGTGGCTGGGATTCTCTGAGCATCCTGCTTCCCCCATCTCCGTTTCTGTTGCTAATGATCTAACACAACACCACCCATGAAGTTGTAATGAAAAGAGGCTCATGTTGCTCGTGGTCCTGGAAGTCCAAAGTGACGATAGCTTTCTTGCTGGCAGAGGCCAGAGGCAGCCCAGATGTCTTAGTTATCGTCTCCTATTTTCCAATAAACGTTCCTGACACAAGCAAATCAAGGAGCTGGACATGATGGTACATGCTCATCCTAGACCTTGGGAGGTAGAACTCTGTGAGTTCAAAGCCAACCTAGCCTACAGTCTATTCCAGGGCCACTCAGGACTATATACAGAGAGATCATGAGGGAGTTAAAGAAGAAAGGATTTATTTTGGATCATAGTCCAAGGTCCCAGTTTGAGGCATTAGTCCTTCATAGTAGGGAAGCCACAGCTGCAGGAGCCAAAGGCAGGTGGCCACTGCAGCAATAGTTAAGAAGTTTAGATCTGTAAATGCATGTGCTCATCTCATTCCTACTTTTTATACAGTCCAGGATCCCAGCTGCCACGCCCACTCTAGTAGTGACTCACAACAGGTCTGAAAACCTGGACGAGTCCTGAGAAAAAAGAAGTCTCAAGGAGACTCAGCCTCCTGGAGTCCTGGCATTTCCAATAATCTATATACACGAACCCTATCCGCATGTTAGTATGGTGTATGCTCGCTCTCAGTATTATTAATGCCTCTAAAGATTGAATTTTTACCATAGGTAAAGTTTCTGCCAGTGTTCCAAAGTCCTAAAAAATTCCTTAAAGCCAGGAGCTCGGAAATCAATGAAAAGGTTACTTTCATATGCAAGTATTTACCAAGGCCTAGGAAATAGGGGAGTTGCGGTATTGCATTATTCATGAGAAGGTCTGCTAGTATGGAACCCCCTGGTGCTAGTGTTCACAAGGCTCAAAGGAGTAGCACAAATTGTGACTAGGGTGTGAAGTCTTTAGCTGACTCCAGGCAGAGCTGTTCTACCTTACTGTAAACATTACCTGGCGGCCTGTAAGTCCTTTTGAAATCCTTCCTCTGTTTTGTGTCAAGTAACTTCAATGCACTTTGCCTGCTGTAACATCCTACCCCTTTGTTCTCTGTACTATATAACACTGGTGCTCATTTTAATCAATACATTCAGTTTTACACTCTCTCGTGTGGACTGTTTGTCACTCATTCGCCAAATCCTCGCTTTCCTGCAACCAGAGACCCAGTTCCACGCAGATCAGGGACCCAAGTGAGGTCTGTCTGGGGCACCCAGCCAAGGGAATGGTGCCACCCATAGTGGGTGGGCCTTCCCACTCCGATTAACTCAGTTAAGCTAACACCCTTACTCGCATGTCTAGAGGCTAACCTTAATCTAGATCTGTGGCTCTCAATCTTCCTAATGCTTTGAACCTTTAATACAGTTCTTCATGTTATGGTCACCTCAGCCATAACTTTATGTTTATTACTACTTCTTGACTGTAATTTTGCTACTGTCATAAACAGTAATGTGCCTTCTGATGGTCTTAGGTGACCCCTATGAAAGGCTCATTCCACTTCCAAAGGGACTGACACCCACAGGTTGAGAACAGCTGATCTAGATAATCCCTCACAGGTACACCTAGAGGCTTGTCTCCCAGGTAACAACAGAGATTAACCAGTACAGCAAGGCCTCACATAGCAAATGATGGAGAACTCGGGTGTCCACGAGTCTCTTCCTCTTTTTCTTCCTCCTCTTCTTCCTCTTCCTTGTCTTCCTCCTCCACCTTTTACCTTTTTTTGAGTCAGAGTCTCATGTGGTCCAGGCTGGCCTTGAATTAGCTATATAGCCGAGGATGGTCTTTAACTCTCAATCCTCAGGTTTCCATGTCTCAAGTGCTGGGATTATAGGCCGGCCCAGTCTGCTGCTCCTCTTATACAGCAGTCAGAATCCAGTCCTGGGGCCTTACCCTGATGGCAGAGTGCAATCTCTGCCACCCCTCCCTCACACACACACACACACACACACAGGCCCATGGCTGAACTCTAGAGTTGGATTATGTCCAGCCTCTTCACACCCTGCACTGGAGATTACATTTCAGAGCATGAAGCCTCGGGGGGGGGGGGAGGGGACACGCTCATCCCACATCCAAACCATAGCACTTATGAAGTCCCAGCCGTTTCCCACTGCAGCCATCCGAGAAGCCACCGAGAGAACTGCACCCAGCGTGCACTGGTGATATCACCGAGGGGCCAGCTGGCTCTAGCACCATCCTTCTTCCATCCAACCCTCCTGCAGGCTGCTGGCTCCCCTCACCGTCAGAGGCAATTCCAATCCCCCCTCCACCCTCCTACTCTGTATTCCTGCCTCCCCTGTCACCCCTGAGATCACCTTCCGACTGGGACTGGGTAACTTGACTTCTTCCAGAGCCCCCTCCTCCCCAGCACCTGTAGCTAGCCTGGGAACAGGCCATTTAGCTGACAGGGAATGGCTCTGCTCCCCTGGCTGAGACCCGTGAGTTTCCATCCTCTGGATAACTTCCTTGCTGCCTCTTCAGGGCTTTGTCCAAGCCCTGGGTACCTTTTCTCTCTCCCCACTCCCTTTCCCCTCCTTCCTCTCCCTCTCCCCAACTTCTCAGTTCCCCATACATTGTGCTTTCTGCATAAAGGGGGCCCCAATTCTCCCATCTACTTAATTTTAATTGAAATTATTTCCTTGAAACCCTTAGGCCTGTGGAGAGCTTTCAGTTGGTTCACCCCGCCAATCTGGACTAGCACTGTGTTTGCTCAGCCAGCAAGACTCCTCACACCGCCTACCAGCTCCAACAGCAGCTTTTGCAGAAGCCATGAAGATGCTGCCAGTGTCCCCGTGTCTCCTCCTCTCTCAGTGCTACGGCTGAGGACAGTGTCTGGATGCCCCCCACCCCAAATGCCTGCATTTCTTTCTCTCTTTCTCCAGCGTGGGGGAAACCTGCTTGTTTGTGTGGCAAACCCATACACGGATGGGAAGAGTTAATGCCTCAAGTTGGTGGCTAAATGCACATGGCGACTGAGAGGGCCCCAGAAGAGCAGATGTCAATGCTCCTTGTAGCCATGTGGATTCTGGCTTGTCCTCCTGTGCTCCCGTGTCTCCTCTCAGATGCACAGCTGGCTCCAGAGCACTTGTCTCAGGGCCATAAGCTGTTCCGGATCATCTTGCACCCATGCTAGGTATATGGGCCTTGCCTAGCAAGCGGTCCACAGTGTGGTCCCCTCAGTGCTGCCTTTCCTTGGACGGCACTACCACCCTGTCCTGAAACTCTGCCCTTAATGTCTCTGTCCTTTGAGATGCTGCCTGCCCAGGTTGTCTCCTGCCAGGAAACATTCCCAAACAGGGAAGTAAGAGGCCTCTGCAGGAGATTCTGACTTCTGCTAAATAAAGGTTATGGGATGGACTAAAATGTACTATCAAGCAACGTAATGCAACACTGCCTTCTAGCAGACACTGCTTCGGGGAACAGATTTGTCCTCAGTGGACTTGTTGGGGATTTGCTCTGAAGGGCTCAGGACTGACAGCTGCTGCTCCTGATGTGAACAACCACAGGGAACTAGGATTTCAGCAAATCCATTCATTTAGCCTGGCACCTGGGCCTGCCAGCCAGCACAAGGAATTAGGATTTTCTGAGATGTGGAACAGTGGCGGCCAGGCCAAGCAGTCCTGTGGCTTGTATGCCACCTCCTGCTTTGAAACCCTTATGGGGGCATAGGACACTCTGGGCACATCTTAGCATCAAGCTGAGTATCTGGTCTTTTGAAAGTCCCCTTCTAGATGAGGAGATGGAAGCCATGGGTGACAAACTCGTGACCTTCCAAGTTCATACATGCTGGGTCGGAGGCAGCCCTGGGCTTGGATCCCTGAATCCAGGTAGCTCTGCCCCCTCCAGAGCGATCTGAGGAGTTGGAGGGACGAATCTCATGTGGAAATAAAAGCAAACAAACACAAATCTAAGCCCAGTGCGGAGGTGCAGCCATGCAGTCCCAGCATTTGGGGAGGGGAAAGATGCAGGAGCAGGAGTGGGTGGCCGGCTTGGGCTACATAGGGAGTTCTAGGTCAGTCTTAGTCAACGGGAAATCCCTTGACTAGCAGATCCAGTCCTGGGCTATACCCATTTCCTCGGAGGCACTGGTCAGCTGGAGAATTAGACTCCTGGGATCCTAGCTCTGTCCCTTCTGTGCTTTGCATCCTCACTTTTCCCATTCAGGGTTCACAGTAAGTTCTCCATCCTAAGATTCTGTGGCAGGAATGTGAAGACTAGAGGAAGCAGAGGTCCCGTCCCTTCCACTTCTGTGGTGACCAGACACTGGGAAGCTGCCACAAAGAGGGAAGGAGAAACCATGGTGCCACTTCCCAGCCAAGCAGCTGGAGCTAAGGGAGACACACAGGTGGGTAGCCTGTTTTG
This sequence comes from Mus pahari, assembly GCF_900095145.1. Lineage (NCBI taxonomy): Eukaryota > Metazoa > Chordata > Mammalia > Rodentia > Muridae > Mus > Mus pahari. The sequence goes on along the minus strand of NC_034595.1, from coordinate 82,668,429 downwards.
GGGGGGGGCTATAATTTGGGATGCTGTGGAGGTTTGAAAAGAATAGCCCACACTTGGCCTACAGGGAGTGGCCCTGTTAGGAGGTGTGGCCTTGTTGGAGTGGGTGTGGCTTTGTTGGAGGAAGTGTGTCACTAGGGGCGGGGCTTTGAGGTCTCAGACGCTCAAACCATGCTTAGTGCCTTCCAGCTCTTTTGAGGCTGCCTGTGGATCCAGATGTAGAACTCTCAGCTCCTTTCCCAGCTCCTTGTCTGCCTGCATGCTGCCATGTTTTTCTGTCATGACGATAATGGACTAACTTCTGAAACTCTAAGTCAGCCCCCAGCTAAATGTTTTCCTTTGTAAGAGTTGCCATGGTCTTCATGTCTGTTCACTCCAGTAGAAACCCAAACTAAGACAGATGCTCTGAAGGCAAATTTCCTTCACTGTCCCAGAGAGTGACAGAGCATGCCAGATCATAGGGTGCCTGCCCACGTGATCTTGTCAGTGCTGGGCTGTGGGAAAAGAGTTCACAAAGAGGGAAAGAGAGAAAGGAAAGGTTTATGAGAGGATAGAAAAGAAGAGAGAAGAGGAAAGGGCAAAGACTTCTGCAGGAGGATTGCTTCTAGTCTGCAGTGCCAAATGCACTGGGAACCAGGAGCTGTAGGACCAGAAAGACCTGAGATGAATGCTGTGACCCCACTTATTGTGGGTGGATGCTGTTGACATGGAGACCTTTTCCCATCTGCAAACTTAGGCTGCTTCTTCCTTAGGGATCACCTTGTAAAGACCTCATCACCATGTCTGGCCCAGAGCAGGTCTCCAGTGTGGAGTTGCGGAAGAGGCAGTAGAACCAGGAGCTGTCCATCTTCAAGTTGGCTTGGTCTTCAGGGAAGAACTGTGAAATCCATGCCACTGGATGTAGGCAGATAAGAGAGCCACTCATGAGGGGAAGCAGGTGAGTCTGTTCATGCCAAGAAAGCCTGAAGGGCTACAGAAACCCAGATCCCACACTGTGGGGAAGGAGGCAGGTTCATACCCTCATGGTACTGATGATATCAGGGATTCTTCTTTAATGAACATCAACTACGTTGATGCACACAATAGTTCACATGTGAGCAGTGGCTGAGCCCATCAGTACTTAGTGGAAGGCAAGTGTCATCCTAGCAGATCAGTCAGAAGAAACATAAATGGCCAATCTGGGGAAATGACTGTTTATGTCATCTTTCATAAGGGCGATCACAGTGACAGGTCCCCATTAGAGGGCAGCTGCCCTGGGTGCTCACTGGGCTCTGCATTGAAGATCTCAGTAGGCATATCAGGTAGAGCAGCCACACTAGTTCCATAGCATGAGATGTAGAGCCATAGAGGGCTGTGTAGAGGACTTAGTGGGGGGAAGCGCTTGCTGCACAAGTGTGAGGGCGTGAGTTCGAATCCTCAGCACCCACTTAAAAAAGCTGGGTTAGCAGTGTGCACCTGAACCCTAGCCAGTCTATCCGGGTGGCTAGCAGGTTCACTGAGAGATTCTGACTCCCCCCAAAAGGTAGAACTCGGTGTGGTTGTGCATACCTCTAATCCTAGCATTCAGGAGACAGGCAGGGGAATCTGTTCAAGGCTAGCCTGGTCTACAAAGTGAGCCCCACACCAACCAAGGCTATATAACGAGACCCCACAACACACACACAGGTGGAGAGAAAAAGAGAAGATGCTTGAAGTTGACCTTTGCTCTCTATGTGTGCAATTGCTACATAGACATGTGCACACACACATCATGTGCAGACACATGCAGATACACACACACACACACATACCTACATACCTACACACCATGCAATACATTATATTACACCCATCCTACCTACATGAATGCATACAGTATACTACAAAGACACACACACATCCATCACACACATTATACACACACATATTCACACATTACATACACTACACACACATTATACACATACATACATATGCACATCACATACAAATACAGACACATCACACCCAAATACACATACATCAGACACACATTACACGTGCACACATACACACACATCACACACACATTACATACACGCATATACACACCTTACACATACCACACACATTACACATATACATCACACACATCACACACACATCACATATACATTACACACATTACACACACACATTGCACACACACCACAAAATGGAAACAAAACAAAAAGACTCTGGATTCTAGCTCAGCTCCACCTGTGGCTGAGCCTTTGATCAAGTCTCACAGTTAACTCATTCTGTCTGTGTCTGAACCTAGGTGGCTTCCGGACCCAGCAAGCTTGGTGACAAACAGAGCAAACCAGGGCTGTATAGACACTGGGGGTAAAGGGAGCTTTCTGCTAGTCCTGATGGGCCAGACAGGAACCACAACCAAAGTCACGCCCATGGAAGGCTGGCTGAAGATCCCCATCTCCCTGGAGGCTTGAACCCCGTGCAGCTTTCTCCAAGTTTGGCAGCAGCTCCACCACGTGGGCACCAGAGTTTTCTGTTCTTAGCAGATGCTACCTGGGTGGCTGGGACCACGGGGCTGTGGGTGGGGATGAAACAACGCAGGATGTCTGCGTTTTCCAAGTGGGCTAAGATACAAACTAAATATTTGTCTTAGATTTGCAAATCTTAGGGTGGGCTCTAAGATGCCAGATCTTTTTAATACAAAATACATATCATCCCACCAAGTTGGTCACATCCATGTGCAGGCATGCGAGTAGAAGGAACAGGAACATAGATGAACATGCATACATGGCATGCACCCAAACAGGAGGTCCTTTCAACTGTTTTCCTTTACATTAAAATTCATATTTACCTGTTGGGAGTGGTGGGGGAGGGTGTGTGCACATGGGTCCCAGGACAGTTAGCGGGAGTCGGTTCTCTTCCTTCTGCCCTCCGTGTGGGTCTAGGGATCAAACTCAGATCCTCAGGCTTGGTGGCCACTGATGTTATCACTGGGCTATCTCACTGTCCCTGGTTTTCTTTTTTCAAGAACCCCAAAGGGGGCGAGTGAGATCGTCCAACTGACAACCTAGACCTTCATAAAAAGCTTGATGCAGTTGATACAATAAAAATACGTTGTACACATGTAGAAAATTCTTTAAGAATGGATAAAAATACCTCCAAAAGCTGGATAGAGTGGTTTACATCTGTAATCTCGCCACCAACACCTGTAGGGTCAGAAAGTCATGTGACCCAGGGGAGCTGGTGGGAGGCAAGAGTGAGTCGAGATGTGTCCAAACCCTGACAATCTCATCCAGAGACTGGGCCTGCCTGTCCCAGCACACGAAGCTGTATGATCTCCTCCTCCACTCTGAAAACCCTTACCCACTCCCCAAAGTTTATATGGGACTTGCTCACCCCCAATAAAGAGGGCTGTTTCACTGAAAACTCTCTGGAGATGGATTTTTTCTCCCACACCCTCGACGTCTGAAATCCTGTCTAACTCACCCACCCAGCCAGCTAAACTTTATTTCTTCCAGTTCAGCGGGGTGCACAATGGTTCCTGGATATACTGAGGGGAAAAGTAGACCTGGGAAGGCAATTGCCATCATCATCATTATCACCACCACCACCACCACCACCATCACAATCACCACCATCACAATCATCAAGTCTTAGCTTTCTATGACTTTGATAAAACCACGACCCAAAGCAACTTGGTGAGGAAAGGGTTTATTTGGCTTGCACATTCTGATCATCGTCTATCCTGTAGGGAAGTCAGGGGAGGAACTCAAGGCAGGAAGCTGGAGTCAGGGGCTGAAGTAGGGACCATGGAGGAATGCTGCTTAGTGGCTTGCTCAGTCTGCTTTCTAATAATACCCCAGGTCTACCTTCCCAGGAGCAGCACCATCAACAGTGAACTGGGCCCTCCCTCATCCATCACCAGTGAAGACAATGCCTCACTCATCCACAGGCCAATCTGATGGAGGCCCACTTATCCACAGGCCAATCTGATGGAGGCCCACTTATCCACAGGCCAATCTGATGGAGGCCCACTTAT
>NC_034595.1:82652997-82664355 GCF_900095145.1 Mus pahari | reverse complement strand
ACTTATCCACAGGCCAATCTGATGGAGGCCCACTTATCCACAGGCCAATCTGATGGAGGCCCACTTATCCACAGGCCAATCTGATGGAGGCCCACGTTTTTTAATTGAGGCTTCCTCCTCCCAGATGACTCCTGCTCCGGTCAAGTTGACCAAAATGTAATCAGTCCATTCAGCACCATCTATGTCATCTTCCCTGTCGCCTCTCTTTGTGTCTTGCTATGTGGTCCAGACTGGCCTGGAACCCCAAGGTTCAAAAGATCCTTCCACCTTTAAGACTTCAAGCATGAGCCACCACCCCAGCTGTCTCCTCCAGCTCCTCTCTTGTGTTCAGCTACCTGATATCTGACTGGCTACATCCTCAGTCTGAGGGGAGAAGGTAGCAGGTGCCTTCTGGAAGCTTCCTTCAAAGATAGAAGTAGTTCCTCTTTTCAACAACCCATAACTCGACATATCTTCACCTTTCTCTAGTCTAAACAGTTATGTGTTTTTCCCTGAACCAATCACTGTATCCGGCAGAATGAGATAGACTGACTGGTTACCCAAATGGAATCCTTATTTGGAGCTAAAGGTGGGCCGTCCAGTCTGTGTGGTGAGCGACAGGGAAGTTCTGGAAAGGTGAAGTGAAGGGCAGGGTACTAAACTGAGAGATTCTGTCACCGTAGGTTACATGACCCCCATCAGTGAGCGCTCCCTGATGCTCAGCCTCCTCTTCCTTACCCCATCTTCTATCTCAACCTGTTAGGTACCGCACCCCCCAGGTGTGCGTGCCTTTGCCTTGCTATACTCCCCGATGGAGGTTCTCAGCCTGTCCTGTCCTTAGATGACAGCCCAAGCCTGAGCTTTCACAGCTACAAAGTGCACGAGTCTCTGCTAAGGTTTCCCATCCTCTGGCCCCACCCTCAATCCTTCAGTACAACTGTAGACTGGCTTCCTTACCACACCCAGTGACTTGCCACTAACCCACAGTCTGCTGATCCCTTGAGTGGTTTGTTTTGAGCAAGTCTTACTCAATCTCTCTGTTCCCAGATTCTAGGTACGGGTGGCTTAAAGAAACGACTCAGTAAATATTTATAAAATTAAAGGAAACAAGTTTGTTTTAAAGACACGACTTCTGGGAAGTTGATCACATTTTGACAAATGACAGAGCCTGGAGCCTCGGGAAGAAGCCTTGGCATTTCAGGCACCAGTAAGCTGGGGACAGGAGCTTCCTCTGTCCTTTGTGCCTTGGGGGAGGAAGGCTGTCTTGGCAGGTAGAGTTTTCTATTCTTGCCTCTTCAGTGGGGGGAAAAAAACAATTGCACTGTCTCCTGCAAACACAAGTATGTCATGGAGACAAATGTGTTTTCATTTGGTTGTGGGGTGGGAGGAAACCCGGGCTGATCAAGTTTCCTGGCCTGGTTCTGGTTCACAGAATGCTCCTCCTCCTCCTCCTCCTCCTCCTCCTTCTCCCCCTCTGTGAGTTGTGATGGCCGTGTCCTGGCTGACTCAACTCTGACCCCACTTGCCAGCCTGGCTCTGCCTGGCAGAGATACCCAGACATTAGTAAGGCATTTGGGGGAGATGTTCTAAGTCACAGATGTTCCCATAATGAGCCACTGGCCTGGCTGCTTCTTTTCCTGATCCGTGTTGCCTTTCCTGATCCTCTGTGCCCTCCATGGTCCTTGGCTGGGTGTCCTTCCTGACCCAGGTCCACACACCGCTGGACTGCCTTCAAGTTTCTCCCTCCATTCTGCTCCAAAGAGATTATTAAGAGCACACAGTCTCTAGGTCCCTGTCCCCAATTGGAGACAACTTTGCAGTGACTATTACCTTGGGGTCACAGCACACATAGTTACTATCACCTGGGTAGATGCTAGTCATGCAGAGGTGTGGGCATCAGCCAGGAGCTGCCCCTGATTTTGCCTCCACCTGTCTCTCTGCCTGAATGGTGTTCCTTTCCTGCTGGTCTGGTGAACTCTTTTCAATATTTTGTCTGTGAAGCTCCAATTGTCCATCCTGTGTCTGTGTGCACACAGCCTGAGCTGCTGATCTGTTTCCTGGTCTGTTTCCCTCGACGATCTGTGAGCAGGTGGGGATGTAGGTGAGAAAGAACAGTGGTTTTTCAGTGTTTCCAGCAGCCAGCATCAGCAGAGGAGCCAGCATGTGTTGATGGAGGGAACAGCCGGCGTGAATGGACTCACCACTGTCACGTGAAGAGCAAGCAGCACCATGCTATTTGTTGATTTTGGGGCTAGGCAGTTTGGCTGTGTTTGCCTCCCAAAAGCCCCCAGGAGTTGGCATGAAGGTCAGGACTGCTTACAGATGACACACACTGGACTTAGAGAAGGGGAAGGGGGGATCCAGAATCACGCTGGAGGGGGATGGATGGAGCCTGGAGAACTTGGTGCTGCAAGTGTTCGTCTCAGAACTTCTTCATTTATGGAGGACCTACTGTAGACAAAGTGCTAACCCAGGGTCGGGGGGTGCCCCCGGAACAGGTGGAGTGATTGTCTTTCTGGAGTTCAGAGTCTAGCACATGTGGCAGAAGCGATGAGCTGCAAATGAGTACAGAACCGATGTCGGGATATAGCTAGCGGAGCGCTAGATGCAACAAGGTAGTTGGGAGGTGCCTTGGTTCTCACGGGCTGTCTCAGACTAAGGTTCTTACGAAGCAGAAACTGATTTTCTTGGGGCTGGCTGGAGGGGGTCTTCTGTTTCTCTGGGGTCTCCCCTTCGCTGTCTAACATCCACCCTTTTGCTTGTTGCTCTGCTCACCTGTTCCTGGAAGGACCTGGACAAGCTCCAACTTCCCTGGCTCCTCTCTCTGTCTCTCCCCTGACCCCAGGCTACTCTCCACACGGAAGACAGAGAGCCCTGAACACACTAGACTCAGCTGCTCTTGAACTCACCCCTCATCTTTGCCATAGCCCATGAGGTCCTGCCTGACTGGTCCTGGGGCCTGAGAGGTTCCAACCACATAGAGCCTCCATTCCAGTGTGCCCAAGCTCCCTCCTACCTTGGGGCCTTGACTCAGTCAGTTCTTTCTACAGGAAAGACCTTTCCTTCCCATTTCGCCCACCTGGTCCCTCAGCACTGTGGTCTGGGTTCTCTTCCTCTCTCCCTCTTTCACAGTAAGCATCCTGGTTGTGACCCACATCTGCTTACTTACAGCCGCTCCTCCCCTTAACTGAACGATCACTGAGGACAGGCTCACTCAGTGGGCTTACTCTAACACAAAATGGGTCTTCAATAAGCCTGAAGACACAGGGAAAGAGGTGGGCTCCAGCCCAGGCAGGTGGAGTCTGAGGAGCTCGGACCCAGGACCCACAGGAGAGTTGTACAGGCCTCAAGGCACTTGGGATCTGGCTTCTGTTAGAGCAGCGGAAGCAACTGGAGTCTGAGAGACTGAAGGAAAGGGTGAGGAATTCACTGCTACACCAAGTCCACCCATTGACTCCATTGGTTTGGAAAGCTAGGAGAAGCCGCGACCTTGTATCTGCCCCAGCAGGTACGTCTCCCCTTTACGCTTCCAAATCATACCTCTATGGTGAAAGATGCCCAGGTTTCTGTGCTTTTTTGCTGCTTCCAGAGGAAGCAGCTGCCTCTGTCACCTGTCCTGTGGGCCTGGAATGTCCCCAAAGGCCCATGTGCTTAAAGCTTGATCCTCAGTGAGGGAGGTGACAGAGCTTTTAAGAGGCGGGGCCTAGTGGGAAGTTTTAAGTCACTGGGGTAGGGGTTGCCCTCAAGGAGGATTGTGGGAAACTAGTGTCTTTTCTCCGTTTCATTCCCTGGTTGCTATGAGGTGGCAGCTTCCTCCATCACAGCGCCTTGCCACAGGCCCCAAAAGCCATGGGGTCAAGAGATTGTCAGGGATTGTCAGCTCAAATAAACCTCCCTCTTCTGAGGTTCATTGTCTCAGATATTTTGTTCCAGAAAAAGATAGGTGAATGATAAATTCGGGAGTACACTCTCTTCCCTCGACCCTGGGCCTGTCGCCTGTATCTGTTGAAATATTATGTACGGACCATTGAAAGTCCAGCTCCAGGGCTCTTTACCACGGACTCCTACCCAGGTCCCAAGAGTTGTGTGTTGCATCTCCCCGCTTTGCTCCAAAGAGTGGAAAGAACACGGAGAGCGTGGATTGAAAGCCAGCAGAGGGGTTTGCCTGGCTGTGCAAATTAGGCCCATCTTGTGCCCCAGTCTATGACCTCTGCCTCAGGCTGTGGGCCTGACTCTCAGTCAGGGCTCACTGGATCTGATTATCCCTCTTTGGGGACAGTCTTGTTACTCATGACTTTTGGCATCCAGGCTCACTGGGAAGTGAGGTCCTAGAGGGAAGGACTCTGTTTTGTACTGTGAGCTGAATTTTCCAGAAAAGAAAAGAACCTTCATTATCGATCCCACGTGGCCTAAGGACTGATCAGAACATTCATGATTGGGAAGACCTGGAATGGCACAGGTCTGGAGCCAAATTATCTGGCACTATCTTTAGCCCCTTAATAGTTATTTATTGTTCACCTCTGCCTGACCTAACATTCTTGTAAAATCCTTTTTTTGGGGATGCACAAATAGATCTCTAGCCTCCACCATCCCAAAGGCCAGGAGAGTCACAGATAACATCTGAGCACTGTAGTGGAGACTTCCCCACTCAGATGCGACCCACTGACCCGATGTTCCCACCAGTGTATTTGAACAACGTATTTAATTTATGGCTTTCTTTGTTCTGTTACTATAAAAGCCCCTGAAACTGTTACCAGAGTGCTATTTGGTGTTTACCCTAACTCAAATCTGTGTCCCTGGACTACAGTCACTTGTATTTAGCTCCAGAATAAAATATCTCTTTACCCCTTTTGAGATGCGATCTGGGTCTTCTGTTGATGGAATGTCTTCATCGGCTGGGCAGTTATTAACCAAGAGTTTCCTCTGCATGGCTACCAGGCATGAGAACGTGGCACATAACCCTAACTCGACTTTGATGTACTCATGTTGGAGTCACAGTGGGGTATGTGAGTCCCTCTTTACCTTAGCATAGCCATAGAAATAACATCTCGAACATCTGCTTCCAAAGGCAAACTACTGGGGTGTGATCTGTACCCCATAATGCATGTGAATGCCGTGTCCCTCCTCCTCTGAGAACTGCAGTGCACACCCTGAACCCAGCCAGAGTCTGCAGGGCCATTCTCTTTCATAACTCCCTCCCCATCTTCACTTCATGGAAAGGCAGTGCACACCCTGAACCCAGCCAGAGTCTGCAGGGCCATTCTCTTTCATAACTCCCTCCCCATCTTCACTTCATGGAAAGATCAGCTTCTTTCTTTCTGGTCTCTTCTCTGATTTTCTTTTCACGGCAGAATCTCCTGGTTCAGCATTGCGAGTATGCAGGCACACGCCAGAAACCCAAGATAATATTGCAAAGATAATATTCTCATTTAGAGGGCAGGGAAGGGGAGAAGCTGAGTGGAGAAAGATAAAGTCTCCTGAACGAGTGAGTGAATGCGTGTGTGTGTGTGTGTGTGTGTGTGTGTGTGTGCATGGTTGCAAGCACATGCACAGTCATAAATCCATTCCTGCCAGGCAGGTTATCAGTAAGTGCCTAGGAAAATCCCTGCAGCCCCAAGATGCTGCGAATCTATGAATTTTAAGATGTCAGACCTCAAGGGGATGGACTTGCGCTAAAAGCCATTATTCTACCATTACCTCTCAGATCCAACCGAGGCTACAGTCGCCTGACCGCTGGAGAGCACTCCTCAGTTTCTCAGTGCTTTCTTTTGTCATAGTAGAGAAAAATGTCAGGAGACCGAGCTCCATCAAGACTCAAGCCCTTCAGCCATTGAGTGCACCGAGCCATCTTGTTTGCTGTGGCTCGCACAGAACTCGAGGAGAGTGACCAAGCCTGCCTCATAGATTCTCCTGAGGAGTTCCCACTGGAAGAGCAAAAGGTTGGGCACACAGAGATTTTATCACAACTGAGGCGAGGCTATGCAGGCAGCGACTCCGTCACTTTGACAAGATAGCATCCAGTAATCATATAGAGACTAGACTTGCTCCAAGGATGTGATGAGGTGCCATACCTACCAGCGTTGATCTAAGGACAAAGAAGATACGAATAAAGGTCCTGTGATAGATGGGAGCTGGTGCATTCTGGGAGAGAAGACCCTAAAGACTAGAAGGCAGAGGGAACAGTGTGTGGAAGCTAGTGCCTGAAGGAAGCTGGGGAGGTAGGGTGGGTCAGACTGAGGGGTGCTGGGGAAGCGCCCCCATTCTGCTCCCATTGCTTTGTCATCCCAGCATGCACCACAGCCTTAGGGAATGTTTGCCTTGTGCTGCACCCAATGCTGGATGTTACAGCTCCAGGGGATGGGAGTGGATGTGAAGTCCTCTCAGCTGACCTCCCAGAAGCTCCAGAGGTAGAGCTTGCCCTTGGTGTATACACTCTGTGTGTTCTGATGATTTCCAAACAAGGCCCTGGTGTGACCCTGAGAGGGTGGAGGTGCACAACTGATTGTGTGGCCTGGGGCAGCTGCTCTTACCTATAAGTGGGAAGGACACAGTGTGAGGAGGACAGGAGACTGGAGGCAGAGGACAGAACCCCAGAGCCCTAGCCACGAGTCTCCACCATCACCCCAGAACAGGCCCTTAAAAGTCCTGTTCTCCTTAGACTCATCACTGACCATGTTCAGAGCACACCCTGGGGACACTGATTAATCAGGGACAGGGTGGGCAATGGTTGGTCTTGCAGGTGATGGTTCCATCTGTCCCTGACCAAGCCAGGCAAGATAGGGTTTCCTGACATGCCCATTCCTAGTAGCGTGGAGAGGAAGATAAAGGATACCTGTGGGATGATGGCTGAAGGCTTCCTCTCAGCTGATCCTGGGGCCAGGATGCCCTTCGCATTTGTAAAGCACAGTGGACACCCATATTACAAAATGTTTAAAGTGAACACACACACACACACACACACACAGATACACACACACATATATAGACACACAGACACATACACACAGATACACACATACATAGATACACACATAGATATACACACATAAACACACACACAAAGACACACACACATAGATACACACATAAACACACACACATACACATAGATACACACACATAAACACACATACACATAGACACACAAACACACGTATAGATACACACAGACACATATTGATACATACACATAGATACACATACATTCACACATATACACACAGTGTTACACACAAAGATACACACATGTGCATGTGCACACACATCATTTTTTGCTTTAAACTTTCCTACTTCAACAACTTTGCTACAGCCTAGGAGACCAGTTTTTATTTTAATGTTCTCAGGTCTCCTGGTGCCCCACTCTAGGGACACGGCCAGCCTTGGTCAGCCCCTGATGCAACCACTGGTTTCCTTATCTGTAGGTGCTACTTTTTTGGTTACTAATTTATTGGGTTCTTATATCTACCACCCTTCCAACTCCCAACACTAGGTAGGAGAGAAAAAGGGTTAGAGGGGAAAGGTACATAGTCTCTCTAGACTACTTCCTGCTGATTAGAGATATTGAGTTCCTTGGGGCAATCTTCCTCAAGATATCTGATTTCTTCTTCTCTTTGCTCATGACCACATATCAAACTGTAACAACAGGAACCAGGAGCAGCTGCCACGGAGCACCAGCATTTATACCCTCTGAAAAGTTCCCAGAATCCCAAATGTAAATTATCTGCAGCTGGGCAAAGTCACGCCCCTCCTAGAACACAAGACAAATCATAATCACCTGCTGTGAAGCAGCCTCTTATCCCACACCTGGGATTAAAACAAAAACATATTCACATGACATAACAGGGCTTTTAAAGGAATCAAAATGCTCATCACACCTATCTTTGCCTCATTGCTCACCTTGAGAGAGCCACACAGGCACACAGTCACCACCGAGCAGACCTCCAACCTCTGAGCGTTCCTGGGGCGCCCCTGCCCCAGACCTGTGCTCACTCATGGTACACTCCACCCTTGGGGGGGGGGCTGCACCCAGTGACGATGCTCACTTAGGTATACAAAGTGGGGTTCTGGCTTTCTCAGCAGGGGATTTTAGGGTCTCAGGTATCCACATCACTGTTGAAATGTTCAAGTTGGGGTTGGAGAGAGGCTCAGAGGTTAAGAGTTCTTGTTCTTGCAGAGGGCGGGGCTTGATTCCCAGAACCACGTGGTAGCTCGCAACCATTTGTAGCTCCAGCTCCAGAACATCTGGTGCCACCTTCTGATCTTTTTGAGCAACAGGAACAGACATGGTGCAAGCATGCATGCAAGCAACATATCCATATATGTAAAGATAAAAAATAAAATCTTTAAAAAAAAATTCCACTGTAAGCCTGGCATGGTGGTGCACGCCTTTAATCCCAGCACTCAGAAAGCAGAAGCAGGTGGATTTCTGTGAGTTCAAGGCAAGGCTGGCCCACAAAGTGAGTCCAGGACAGCCAGGGTTGCTCCCATATCATACATAGCACACACTGATGTGTGAGTATCACATATGTGATGTGTTGACTTGGAGGCCGTTGGATGAATACTCATGAGTCATGGATGATCGTGTGTGTGTGTGTGTGTGTGTGTGTGCGTGTGTGGTGCGTGTACATGTGTGTGTATGTGTGCATACGCACATGTGTGTGAGGGTGAGCATGCCCATGCATGCATACAGAGGCCAGAGGAGTATGTCAGGTGTCCTCGCTCACTCTTTGTCTCTCCCTTGAGACAGGGTCTCTCACTGAGCCTGGAGCTAGGCTGGCAGCCAGGAGCCTTGTGTCACCAGACACAGGGCTGGAGTCACAGGTAGGTATGTGGCCACACCTGTTTTTGTGCCCCATTGCTGGAGATTCAAACTTAAGTCCTCAAGTCGGGAAGCAAGTGCTTTACACACTGAGCTATCTCTGCAGCCCTGAAAGATTTGTTTCAAGTTTTGTTTGTTTGTTTGTTTGTTTGTTGTTTTTTGAGAAACTCCACACTGATTTCCACAGTGTCTGCACTATGGAAGTGTCAGCTCACGTCCCTGTAACTTTCCTTTTTGTTTGCCTCCACACCAGCCTTTGTTGTCTTCTCTCTCTCTCTCTCTCTCTCTCTCTCTCTCTCTCTCTCTCTCTCTCTCNTCTCTCTCTCTCTCTCTCTCTCTCTCTCTCTCTCTCTCTCTCTCTCTTCCCCCTTTTCTTTTTTCTTTCCTTTTCCTCTTTTCTCTTCTCTTCTCTTCTCTTCTCTTCTCTTCTCTTCTCTTCTCTTCTCTTCTCTTCTCTTCTTTTCTTTTCTTTTCTAAGACAGGGGTTCTCTGTGTAGACCTGGCTGTCCTAAAACCCACTCTGTAGACCAGGTTAGCCGGGAACTCAGAGATTGAAGGAGTGTGCTGCAGCCGCCACCACTACCGGGCTTGTTCCGTTTTCTTAGTGATGGCCATTCTGACTTGGGTAAGATGGATTCTCGCTGCCCCTTCACCTGCTGGGTGGCCAGAAAGTGACACCCAACCGGTTGCCCTTCACCTTCAAATCATTTATCCCTTGGCTGCCCTAACCTTTGAGTTAGATCTGCCCAGCTCTGTCTGTAGATATGGACATTCTTGTCTGTGTACTTAGTGTTTTATTTTATTTTATTTTATTTTATTTTATTTTATTTTATTGAGATAGGGTCTCACTGTGTAGCCTTGGCTGACTTCAAACCTATGGAGTTAAGTTACTTCAAACTTGTAGCCTCGTTTCAGACTCAGAGAGATCAGCTAGCTCTTCCTCCTGAGAGCTGAGATTACTGTCCCTGCCCCCTCCTGGCCCCTGCAGCACCCCTAGCTCCTACTTCCCTTCAGCCTCCCCATCAGACCCAGACTGAGCCTCAAGGCCAGAGGGTTTGCACAGGCTCACTTTGAGAGCACCTCAGCAGTTCCTGGGCACAGTCCCTGTTAACCACAGGCTACACGGACACAAAAAGGAAAACGTCATTTGAAAACATCCTCATGGCAGCAGACACTACCAGACCCTCCCCTTCTCCAGCAAGGTGGCCCCTTTTGCTCTGGAATGAGACCACTTTCTCTCTTCTGCTGCTGAGCTGAAGTCTCAGACAAGCCTTGGCCTGAATCTGTAGTTTTATCTCCGGGTCCTTTCTCTCATTGCCTTGACAAAAGAGCCCATCTCTAGTAACAAAGGACTGGTGCCAAATGCAGCCCTGCTCCACTTGCCCTGCTGCATGCCTGGTTACGCAGTAGGAAGGCCCCCAGACGTGAAAGGACTAAGTTCTTAGGGAGAGCGGGACCCATGAACCCAGCACTAAGGCCAAGAACAAAGATCCCGAGGTTGCACTAAGCGTAAGGATGGGAGAGGCCCAAGGGTGGAGCTGGCTAGAGAGGGAGTCTGGACTCTAGAAAGCCATGCAGGTGAAAGGGTAGTGAGCTAGCTGCTTTGCAGGACCAGAGCTGAGCTGAGAGAAATAGCGGGACCTCCACCGTTTCTCTGAATGCCCTGATGAAAGCAGTTGCCATGGGACTAGTTAGCAGGTGGCAACCACAGAAAGGTTGGCGGTAAACCAGTTTATCTTGGGGCTGAGGAGATGGCTCAGCCAGCAAAGTGATTGCCACACAGATAGGAGAACCTGGTCTTGATCCCTGGAATCCTTGTGAGAAAGTCAGCCCCGATGGATCATGAATGTCAGCTTAGCTGATGGAAAATTGAGATGGGGATTCCTGGAGCTTGCTGGCTAGCCACTGCAGGAGGAGCGCCAAGTTCAGTGAGATCCCATTTCCAATGATGGAGGAAGACACCTGATGTTGACTTCTGGCTTCTCTACATATTTGAACACATGTGCACCCATTTACTTGCGTGCGCACGCACGCGCACACATGCGCACGCGCACACCAACCCAAATTAAAAAAAAAAAAAAAATCCCTGTTCATTCCCCTCCCTAACAGCCTGGTGGGCACTCTCATTTGAAGCTGTGCTGGCTGGTTTTGTGTCAACTTGACACAAGCTGGAGTTATCATGGAGGAAGGAGCCTCCCTTGAGGAAACGCCTCCATGAGATCCAGCTGTAAGGCATTTTCTCAATTAGTGATCAAGGGGGAGGGCCCCTTGTGGGTGGTGACATCCCTGGGCTGGTAGTCTTGGGTTCTATAAGAAAGCAAGCTGAGCAAGCCAGGGGAAGTAAGCCAGTAAAGAACATCCCTCCATGGCCTCTGCATCAGCTCCTGCTTCCTGCCCTGCCTGAGTTTCAGTCCTGACTTTCTTTGGTGATGAACAATGTGGAAGTGTAGGCTGAATAAACCCTTTCCTCCCCAACTTGCTTCTTGGTCATGATGTTTGTTCAGGAATAGAAACCCTAAAAGAGAGAGAGAAAGAGAGAGAGAGAGAGAGAGAGAGAGAGA
>NC_034595.1:82645166-82652883 GCF_900095145.1 Mus pahari | reverse complement strand
AAAGAAGCCATACAGCCTTTTAAAATACAATCGTGCCTTTTCAGGAGGTCATGGGTCCTTCTCCCCACACAGGTCTTTCCCAAGAATAAATGCCACAGCCAGTTTAGATTGTCCTAATGAAAGGCCATTGCCTAACATAAGGCTTAAACTACCAAGAGTTATTATTATTATTATTTTATAATTTTGGGGTCTTATGCTTCGATCCCGTAATGGGGCCCCATGTTCATGACCTCATATACACCCAATTAGTTCCCGAAGGCCCCCCTCTTCAAACATAAGACCCCCCCTCTTCAAACATGAGTACCACAATGACCAACCTTCACTGTCAGTTTTAAAATCAGCCAGGAGACAACCCCTGGGCGTGCCTGTGACATTGTTCCTAGAGAGCTTTAACTGAGGAGAGAAGATCCCAGATACAGATGGCATCATCCCACAAGCTGGGGACCAAAGAAAACGTGAGGGGAGGAGCATCAACATTCCTCTCTCTCTGCTTCCTGACTGGGGACTCAATATGACCAGCTGTCTCATTCTTTTTTCTTCTGCTGCCCCACCCTCCACAGCGCTGTATCTCTTCTTAAACCAGAAGCCCAAATAGACCTTGCCCTCCTGAAGTTGCTTTTGTTAGGTACTCTGTCAAAAGCAACAAGAAAAGTAGCTAATACCATTACCTAGGGAATTACAGCTACTGCTGTAATGTATCAATTTGGAAGGCTGTAGCAAGGAACCGGAGCGCTCCGGTTTGAAAGGAGGGAAAAGGAGAAAACTTAGCAGGCAGTGGAGTGGAAACTGCTTTTAACACAATGTGGTTTAATGGTGGGGAGAGCACATTTCCCAAACAGCTCTTAATGAGCCTCTCAGGTATGCAGGAGCCTGCTTGCTCAGAAGAGCCTAACCGTAGACTATGGGTGGGTTTTTTTTTTTTTTTTTTTTTTGCTTTCATCATTCATCTGATAGAAGATATGATCATTTTCTATGAGATTTTTATGGGGACAGAAAATCCATTTTCACCCAGAACCAACCCAGCCCTGTCAAAGCTAGATGGGGAGGTAGGAGGGAGAGGGTATTGGAGGGGGAGGGGGTGACTGTTGGCCCCCTACAGTATTCTGGAATGGACTGGGAACACCGGAGAGCTGTGAGATTAGTCAGTGTCACTGTGGACCCTGGGTGAAGACCCACTTGCCTGAAGTGGCAGATTGCCCTCTGTGCCTGGCTCTGTACCCAGAGTCCTGAATAAAGCTCAGAGGGAAGAAGAGCTCCCACTGCTCCCCCACTTCACAGATGAGGAAACTGAGGTGTGTGGAGAAGTACAGTTCCCTCCGCATCCCAGGGACATACATCAAAAAGGAGCACAAACCTTGGATGTGTGGCTTTGGGACTCACACCCTTGGTCCCTGGGGTATTCTGACCAGTGAGAGTCCGGGAGAGGCCCTGTCTATCAGCTAATGGTACTTCCCCACTGCGGCATGGGAGAGGGGGTGCTGAGCCTGTTCCCTAGCTCAGAGCACTGAGGTAACTGGCCTGTGGTCACTATGATGTGTGTGGAGCAGATTCAATGCTCTCTGTTCACTGTGTGCCTCCAGAGCCCAGTGGTCCTCAGGTAACAGTGCCTACCATGCACCCCACCCCTCATCCTCAACTTCCCTTGGGCTCCTGGTACTGCCCAGCCCCTGCTGGTCTCACCTGTCACCTCCACCACAGTGTTTCTGACTAGCTTGAGATGGAGCTGGGACCAGCAAATCCCTTCCCTGCAGTGTGAGCGTCAGCAAGGGTGTACTGGGACAGTGCACACTGCTAGAATATCTAAACAGAGATCCTTAGGAATTACGCATCTGTTGTGATGTTCATAGATGTGCTGGTTGTGTGTGAGTGGTGGTGGGTAGACTCAGTGCTAAGGAACTTTGCCCGTGTTCTCTTCTCCCTCTCTGGATAGCACTGGAGGGAGGGAAGCTTAGCCAGGCACAGGTAGATGCAATGCCGCCTGTTGTTTGGCAGTTAGTGCTCAGGCAAAGAACACAGCCGGGAACAGCTTCAGAGAACTGGTTCAATTTATTAGGGGGAAAGGAAGGTATTTATGTCTCTGAGGAGATGGCCAGGGTCTCTGGGGCAAGCTTTGTGTGGTTGGGCACCATCGGTCAGGGCAGGGGTGTTGGGAGATGCTTCATCTGTATGCTCAGGGGCAGAAAGGGCCGGGGAAACCTTACAAGGTTAAACAAGGAGTGGGTCCTGGTAACTGTGAGGGTAATGAAACCTTAATAGGACTGATGGTG
Organism: Mus pahari; assembly: GCF_900095145.1. Taxonomy (NCBI): domain Eukaryota; kingdom Metazoa; phylum Chordata; class Mammalia; order Rodentia; family Muridae; genus Mus; species Mus pahari. The sequence goes on along the minus strand of NC_034595.1, from coordinate 82,650,616 downwards.
GCAGAGCTGGCTTTTGGCGCCAGGTTGGGAGAGGGGAGGTAGTCAGCTCCTGCAGCCCTCATTTGAGGTATCTGGGGTTGAAACTCACCCCACCCTTCCTCCTAAACCCTGGGTTATTATGGTCCCACAGGGAAAGAGTTTTTTGTTTTGTTTTTGTTGTTCTTTTGTTTTGTTTTTATTCTCTGTGGTTTGCCTGGCATTGAATCTAGCTTAGCTCACTTTCTGCTACTGTAACAAAATTCCCGAGGCTGGGTAGTTTATGAAGGAAAAAGGTATCTATTTAGCCCACAGTTTTGGAGGTTGGAGGGCAAGGCACTAGCACCAGCCTTGCCCTAGTGAGGATTCTGGATGGCTTAACAATAATGGGGGTGTGTTCTGGATGGAGAGGTAACATGGCAAGACAGTGGGGGGGGGTGTTCTGGATGGAGAGGTCACATGGCAAGACAGTGGGGGCGTGTTGTGGATGGAGAGGTCACATGGCAAGACAGTGGGGGCGTGTTGTAGATGGAGAGGTCACATGGCAAGACTGGGGGTGTGTTCTGGATAGAGAGGTCACATGGCAAGACAGTGGGGGTGTGTTCTGGATGGAGAGATCACATGGCAAGACAGGAAGGCAGAACATAGGTCAGGTTTACTCTTTTAGAAGAATATTTTGAATAACTAATGGAGGCGTTGCTGCTGACACTAGAGCCAGCCTCTATGGGCTTCCAACATGGCCAGAAGACCAGATGTTCTCTAGGAATCCTTTGGGTCTTCAGTTCCATCATCTCTGTGGACAGAGCAAGTACTAGGTTCTTGGCCTTCTTGGTATGAGACAGCCATTGTTGAAGGACTCTGATTAACCACATTGTTAACATACTGTGTAACAAATCTTCCTTTTATATATGCCCATTCTGTCAGTCCTGATCCTCTAGGAAACCCTGCCTCATACACCTTTTTAACTTTTTGTGTGGATAAGTCACATCCAAACTACTACAGTCCTGGATATGCTGTACAGCTATGCCTGCAGCCATTGCCCTCTCTGTGCTGTGACAAATGCCACCACAAGCCCAGCAGCTTTTTGCAGTCTCTTCCCTTGCAAGCAGGTCAGGGCCATATTACTCTGGGTCTGATATAGACCGTCTTGGCTGAGGCTCTGGGTTCCCGAGGGTCTCACCTTCTGTGCAGCACACACTTCAAATGATGTGCTTTTCTGAGCCACAATGGTGCAAGCACCAAGGGCCGTATAGCTCAAAAGGTGGGGCTGCCTGCCGCCTGAGGACATAACTTAGAATGAGCAGCCCCTGTGTGTACCCAAGGTCTCTTGTCCCATGTGCATCACATGGCCAAGGGTGGAGGAAAACAAGCTTCAACAGCAGTGGTAGGAGGAATCTTTGAAAAAAGAGGTCACATGGTCTGGGCCCTTTGGGCATCTCACATCATCTTGGGATTCATTGGGCATGGTTATGGAGCTGGGTTGCTTCCAAGGACTTCCCACCCTGGTACTGTTTCTCCAGCCCATGGCTAGGGTCATTACAGGTCTGCCCTGGTGCCAGGAGACCCAGGAACTCCACCAAGAGTTGGGTCTGGGATGAGCATTGAGATCCAAACTCTTATGCCTTCACAGACCTGTGTCCATCTCTTGCTGTTACTGCCCCAGTTCAGAGCCTTCCCCTTGGGGCTCCCCCTGCTTGCTTCAGTTCTTCCTGTCCCCCAAACTGTCACTTACAGCCAAGTTCACTCCCAAACTCTTTGGCACAGCCATCATAGTCCCAATCTTCTTTGTTGTTGGGATTCTGCTGCTTCTTCACCTCCAGAGAAAATCTAGATCACATCAGTCCTGAGCCTACCTCCCCTGTCGCAGACCCAAACACCACACATGGCTCATTCTAGATGTCACCAAACAAACAGATAAGCCAGCCCACCTAGCCATAACCTGCAGGGATGAACCTGTTTCTTCTCACTGGCAGGTCTAGACACCCACCTCCTGGGTCCTGCCACAAGAATGGAACCCAGCCCCTGCTTTGGCTTTCTCCAAATTGTTCTTCCCTAGGCCAGTTCCTCCCTCCTCTCCCCAGCCTCCAGCTGCCCACAGCTGAGCTCTCTCCCTAATGCATCCTTTTGTGAGGCTGCAAATTGCTTTCGGTTCCAGTGAAGTAGCTCTGGAGCTCTATATAAGTCAGACCCTCAGGCCTGGAAGACTTGCCTTGGCCCAGCTTTCTCTCCCTGGGAGCCAGGTGCTCCCAGGTTCATTGTCTGAGCCTCAAAGGAAGATGGGATGGCACCTTGAGTGTGACAGGAAGGCCCCTCCCTGTGACTGCATATGCTTCAGTCTGTGAGAGCCAGCCAGGGAGGCCACGTGATCGTTAATATAACCTGAGCGAAGCTCACTGGCACTCAGTTCTTCCTCAGGTCCAGACAGAGCAGTGGAACAATTCTTCACTCCAGGTCGTAGTCTTCAGGAACTGATGAAGGCGTCCACTGCAATCCCATAGAGAAACCTTATTCACTAGTCTTCACTGGGGCGGGGAGATACCCAGGGCATTGGACTTTGGATGTTTCTAACTGCCGCATATCATGCCAAACCAGGGCCCTCATACCAGTGAAGGCCCAACATGTTCCAGGGAAATCATTCCTTTGCTGATGAGCGGTGGCCTGTGTGATCCTCAGAAAGCCTTCCGCGCACAGGGATGTCCTGTGAGTGGTAGCAACGCTGAATCTGTGCATACACCAGATGCTTCTCTGTGTTCTCCTGGCCAGAACCCCTGTGCGGGCTCAGCAATGTTGGACCTTACTCTTAGAGATATCCATAGGCATTTTCCAGGACCCCTTCCACAGACAATGTGACTGTCTGCAGAGCCTTTGTGAGTTCAGCTTCGACCCGGTATATCATCCAGAGGCACCATGTTACAGGCGTGCTCCCTAGAAAGACAGTACCGGGACAGGGCAGCTCCTTTAAGTGGTGGGTTCTGCTGGGGAAGATCTCAAGTCATCAGGGATGTGTCCCTGTAGGGAGCAGGGCCACCCAGCTCCTTTCTTTTGCTATGTTCTGTTTCCTGCCAGCCGAGGTGAGAGGCTTTGCTACTTTCTCTAACCCTGCCACAAGGTTCACCTTCCCAAAGCAAAAGGGATGATTCACTGGGAGCTGAAATCATCTCCAGGAGCCAAAGCAAATCTTTCCTCCCTGTAAGTGGATCCATCTCAGATGTGTGCTTTATTGATGGCAGGCTGTCCCCCCTCCCCACTCATGGACATGCCCTCCGTGTGCCCCTAAGGTCTCACAGCCTCTTCCCTCCACTGCTTAGTCTGATCTGTCCGTTACACGCTCCCCCCCCCCCCGCCCCGCCTGAGGAAGCCAGCCTTCCTCCGTGACAGAGGATGATAATTAACTGCCATCATTCGGGCTTAATCAGCTCGAGGTGGGGAAGGAGCTTCTGATGGAAGAGCTGGGATGTCGGGATGTGAATTAAGGGTTCACAGCACTTCATCACCCCCCATTACTGTCTTATGCTTATTCATTCTGGCAAATTAAATTAGCATTGTCTTTCCAATCTTGCATCCCAGGAGGAACTGAACAACGGTAGCAGAAAGAGCTGCCCACATGTGTTTGAGGGACTTTTTAATATCTTGTGCTGTAAAGGTCCACGGATCTGGAGACTAGCAGGAATCTAGATCTCCTGGGGGGGGGTATGTGTCTTTTGGGGGTATCACAGCTGGGCGTTTGCTTTTTCCATATGTAACATATTATCTGGGGTGGCTGTCATTCATCCGAGATCCAGTGTGGCCTTCTGTGCCTCAGTTGTTCCATCAGTAAAATGGGTGATATCGCCATCTATCCTTGATGGAAACTCTGTGATTACATTTGACAGTATGTCAACAGACGCAGGAGAGGCCAGGGTGTTTGCAGAGGAAGCTCTGTGACCAGAAGGCTCGTCACTCTAGCAAGATGCTCAGGACATTTTGAGACACAAAATTATAGATCTCCTGGACTACAGATGATAACTCTTCGGGTGGGTGGCTGAGGCATCAGAATTTCCCCAGAGACGCAGGGGCAACCTGGTTAAGCGAGTTTGCCAAGCAGAGTTGGGGCTCAGCCTGCAGCTCTAAAGTCCTGCCCCCTTTTTGCAGAAGGCTTGCAGACATGAGCAGTGCTTGTCAATATCCTGGCCTTCCTTTCCTGGTCACATGGAAGTCTGTCTTTCCCACCTTCCCTTGCAGTTAGCTGAAACATGTGACTAGTTCTGACCAATGGATAGTGAGCTGTTGGGCAGAAACACTATCTCTTTTGGATTGTCTAGCTTCTTCTTCTTTGTTTGATATCTGTCTGTTTGTCTATCTGTCTATCTATCTATCTATCTATCTATCTATCTATCTATCTATCTATCTATCTATCTATCTATTTATCTTTTACCTATCTATCATCTATCTTTCATCTATCCATCCTTACATCTGTCTTTCATCTAATTATCTTGCATATGTGCATGCGTGTGTGTGTGTGTGTGTGTGCAGTGTGTGCACTTGCTGCAGGATTATAGATATACACTGCTTAGCTTTATGTGAGTTCTGGGCATCTCGTTAGATCCCCGTGCTTGTGCAGCAAGCATTTTTCCTACTGAGCTACCTCTAGAGCCCTCTGTTGATCTTGAAGGTGGCCAGCTGAGACAACTGGGGCTCAAGATCAAAGCAGCCTGGATCTCAGGGTCTCACACAGAGGATAAGCAGTCTTGGAGAGTTGCCTGACCCACACTGCAGCTTGTGAGACACAGCAACATGACATCACAGCCAGTGAGATTTGGGGCTGTTTGTTACCACAGCAGGATGATGCTAGCCTAGCCTGACTAATATAGTCCTTCTTGATAATCTGGTGGAAATCACAGATCTTCTCTCCAGGAAAATGCATAGAACCATTGCATTTGGGCTATTCCCCTGGTCTGTCTGTATCTCTCTCTGTCTCTCTCATCCCTCAGATTCAGGAATCATGCACATTTTATCACTACTCCTTCCACACTCTGTGACTGATTGGTGATAGTGTGGTAATCCCCTTGGTCACACTGCCTTGCCCTTGATCCCTTTGCTGGGGGCCTTTGGAGCACCAGTTCTTTACCCCTGCCTTAGAATATCTAAACACATTCAGATGTTCAAAAGAATGAATGCCTCGGTGGGCAGTCCTCTCTCCTCAGAGGTATGTGGGAATTGAACCACAGTTATCATTAGGCATCACGAATGTGCACATGTGCCTGTAACATTTACCCCCGCCCCAGTTTCATAAGTTAGATCTCCCTGAGTATACTGGGATCATTTTGTGCCAACTTGACACAAAGTAGAGTCCCTGGAGAGGAGGGAGCCTCAACTGAGAAAATACCCAATAAGATAAGACTATAGGCAAGCCTGTGGCCGGTGTGTATGTGTTCTCTCTCTCTCTCTCTCTCTCTCTCTCTCTCTCTCTCTCTCTCTCTCTCTCTCTCTCTCTC
>NC_034595.1:82588104-82645008 GCF_900095145.1 Mus pahari | reverse complement strand
TTCCTTCCTTCCTTCCTTCCTTCCTTCCTTCCTTCCTTCCTTCCTTCCCTGCCTGCCTGCCTGCCTTTCTTTTTTTATTTTTGGATTTTCAAGACAGGGTTTCTCAGTGCAGCCCTGGCTGTCCTGAAAAACTCTCTGTAGACCAGGCTGGCCTTGAATGTACAGAGATCTGCCCGCCTCTGACTCTGAGTGCTGGGATTAAAGGTGTGGGCCACTAGTGCTCAGCTAGAGGGCATTTTCTTAACTAGTGATCAATGGGGGTGGGCCCAGCCTATTGTGCCTGTGGCTATCCGTGGGTGGGTGGTCCTGGGTCTATAAGAAATCTGACTGAGCAAGCCAGGAAGAGCAATCCAGTGAGCAGCACCCTTCCACGGTCTCTGAATCAGCTCCTGCCTCCAGGTTCCTGTCCTGGTTGAGTTCCTGCCCTTGCTGCCTTTGATGGTGACCTGTTACATGGAACTGTGGATGAAATAAACACTTTTCCTCCCCACGTTGCTTTCGGTCATAGTGTTTCATCATAGCAATAGTAACCCTCACTAAGACACCAAGCATCACCCTTTCTGTGTTTAGGTTTTGGAATGTAGAGAGCATGCACAGCTGTTGTGGCCACCGGTGGGAACAGGCCCAGGGTGTGAGCAATAGGGTAGAACAAGACTGCCTTCAGAGCCTAGAGTTCATTAGAGTTGGGATACACTCACCGACAAGTGTCTAAACACAGATCAGTGATCCTCATTCTAACCCAAGGTCAGAAAACTCCTGAAGGTTTAAGGGAGATTCTCTTGTACCTCATCAGTAAAGGATTTTGCATTTGGGGCCAGATCCCTGCCTTTGAACTCGGAGGTCAGTTAGGTGATTCCTTCTTGCCCCACCCCGGTTCCCTGCACAGGCTCCTGCTCCTTACCCTCCTGCCTGAGCAGCCAGGGATGTCAGTTGTCAGAAAAAATAAACTTTGATGATCTGAGGTTCTCTTGCCTGCTGGAGCCTCTGTATTTGCCTTCAAGTTACTGACCTACAGCTGGGCGAAGAGGGGGTGCCTGGGGTACCCAGACTAGGGTTCAAATGCTAAGTTGAACCCTTGGACACATCGATCCACTTCTGGGCCTCAGTTTCCCCATCTGTGACACTTGTCGGTGAGTGTATCCCAACTCTAATGAACTCTAGGGTCTGAAGGCAGTCTTGTTCTTACCCTATTGCTCACACCCTGGGCCTGTTCCCACCGGTGGCCACAAGAGCTGTGCATGCTCTCTACATTCCACGCCTTCTTCGAATGTAACCAGCAAATTGGCTACAATGGCCTCTCCCTCCCCAGGACAGTACACTCTGGAGTACTTGTCTTGGCTGCCGCTCGTTTTCTACCTTTATCTCCAAGTGTTCCAGATTTTCCTGGGGAGACAGATTTTGTGCAATACTGACCTATGCACCTGGTTCCCTCACCAACCTGAGGAGGAGGGGTGTGAGTATTCTTGTCACCGAGGTGTGCAGCAGGCCAAGGGACCGATGCCAGGCTTGTTGCAGCCAGTAGAGACAGCATTTGAACCCAGACCTGATGTCTCCCGTGTTGGGACTCCGTGGACATCTCATCCTTGTGGGCATTTTGGATTGTGCTGCCCTCTAGCAGTCTTAGCTAGAAACCTGCAGGTGGGACCCTGTGGCTCTAAGTCCGGGCAGCTCTCTCTGTCTCTCAATGTGCCTGGTTCAGAGCCAGGACTGAGAAGAGCCCTGTGCTGACCATCTTTGTCCTTGTGGGGACTCAGGTGGGGCACAGAGCATGTCTGGTTGCTAGTCTCTGGAATTAGTTTCTTGGGTAGTTCAGTGAGGTAAGGAGGAGGGACAGTCAGGAGCACTGCAGGGGCAGCCTGGAGCACTGCAGGGGCAGCCAGAAGCACTGCAGGGGCAGCCAGGAGCAGTGCAGGGGCAGCCAGGAGCACTGCAGGGGCAGCCAGGAGCACTGCAGGGGCAGCCTGGAGCACTGCAGGGGCAGCCAGGAGCAGTGCAGGGGCAGCCAGGAGCACTGCAGGGGCAGCCAGGAGCACTGCAGGGGCAGCCAGGAGCACTGCAGGGGCAGCCAGGAGCACTGCAGGGGCAGCCTGGAGCACTGCAGGGGCAGCCAGGAGCATTGCAGGGGCAGCCAGGAGCACTGCAGGGGCAGCCAGGAGCACTGCAGGGGCAGCCTGGAGCACTTCAGGGGCAGCCTGGAGCACTGCAGGGGCAGCCAGGAGCACTACAGGGGCAGCCAGGAGCACTGCAGTGGGTGGGTGGGGGTTCGCCTCCCTCCTGCCTCAATCTCTGCTTTCTCCTGTTCCCACCCCTGTTCTCTTTATCTCTGGTAGCATGCCTGCCCTAATCTTGTCCCTCGGTAGCCTTTCTCATATCCCTGTCCTCACTCCTCTATCCTTCTGCATGCCGTAGCGCGCCTGTGTCTCCCTGTGTTTGCCTCCATCTCTGTGGGGGTGGGGTGATGGGCTGTTAGTCTCTCTACCCGCAGACTGTTCCTCCCTCTAATTTTATCTCCTTAAAGCTCTCCCTCATCTCTTCCTCCTCTCTCTTTCAATCTGTGTTCATATTTTCTATTTTTGTCTCCCCTCAGGTATCCCTTGTTTTCCTTGTCTGTCTCTTCTTTCCTCTTTTCCCTCTCGTCTTCCTCTTTACTCGGTGGCTCATTTCCAAACCACCCCAAATCCTTCCCCATTTGTGCGTTCTTTCCTTCCATGAAAGAATGTGTGTTTGTGTGTGTGTGTGTGTGTGTGTGTGCGTGTGTGTGTGTGTGTGTACGTGAGAGTACAGACATGCCTCTGGCTTAGGGTGTGCACAGACCCATCCCCGTGGCTCTGTCTCTGTTTCTCAGTGAATTAATCAATCTTTCTCTTGCTTGCTGTTCCCCTTCCTGGTCTTTGCTGCTGGCACCAACATGGACATCTGGCAACTCAGACTGGGGCCTCTGGTTCCAAAGAAGCATATGCCAGTTTGGGGGCAGCAGGCGGCTCCCAGTTGGATCTCAGGAAGGCACATGCTGCAGACTCAAAGGGGGGCTGAGTCACCTTGTCCAGACGCAACGAGAAAAACACTGGCGGCAGCAGTAGGTCAGCAGAACACAGGTCCTGGTTTCTGCTTCCTGTGTCACCTTGGCCAAGTTGCTTAACCTCTCTGAACCTGTTTCCTCACTAGTGAGAGAGGCTGCCCTAAGGATGAAATGAAGCCATTTACTGTGACCAATTTGGGTCACAGTAAATAGAGCGACGAGCCAAGACCCACACTGCCCCCGTGTGGCTGGAGGCAGCTGGAGTTCACTGGGTGAAGAGCCTTTCATAGCAGGGATATATGCAGTGACAATGGCAGTACGCGAGCAGATTTTGGTAGTTCTCCACCGTCCTGATGTTGCGACCTTTTAACACAGTTCCTGATGTTGTGATGACACCTCCCCACCCACCCACCCATATAATTATTTTGTTGCTACTTTATAACTACAATTCGCTACTGTTAGGAATCGTAACCTACAGGATGGAACCACTGGTCTAGAGTTTAAAGTCTTGTGTCAGGTGGACCTGAGGCTGGTTCTGAGATAATGTGGAACGGATGTGGATGGGGGATAGGTGTCTTCCCGTTCTCTTGACCGTTTGTGGAGAGAAGATACAAGATGGTATGAAGAAATGAAGGGACTGGCAGTGCCACGTCTGGGCCATCTGGGTCCAGAATGGTGGTTCTGTAGTGGCAGGAGGAAGGGCAGGGATCAGCTTGGTCCTAAGACAGAGTCAGCTTGTGTAGAGTCAGTTGGGGCTGGGAAGAGGGAGACTGGCTTAAGCCAGGCACCTGGAAGTCCCTTCCCAGGTCTCCTCTCTAAAACCTTCAATACTCCCCAGGGCAGGGGAGGAAACTGGGGGTTGGGGAGGGTAGGATGTGGCCAAGGCCTTATGTGGAAGTAGGAGAGGGCAGGTCTGAAGAGAAGACAGGCTAGGTCAACATTGTGTGTTTGTCTGCATGGCCCCAGTATGCACATGGGTGCATACACACACACACACACACACACACACACACACACACACACACACACACACACACACAGAGGCAAAGTTCCTTGCGGTCTGGATGCTGCCTGCCCCACCCACCCCCACCGAGCACACTGACTAGCTTCCAGGTTTCTGCTGTGCCATGGCCCAGGTTCAGGAGCTAAGGTGGAGCTGCAAGAGAGCAGACAGGGCTCAGTAGGAGCTGCCTGACCTGGGCTTGAACCCGCGATGGTTTCAAGCCAAGGCCTGCTGAATGTTTGACTTTGAAATGTTCCTCCTTCCTTCTCACTGGCTGGTATCCGCTCCCACCCAGGTCACCAATGGTCACCGCACTGAGAGCAAAGAGGTGAGGAGCAGCAGGACATGTCTCACATACGTGTGAACGTGACACTGTTGCCACTGGCAACCAAGGCAATCTCAGAGGCTGCAAGGGAATTGTCTGTGGCCACAAGCGTATCCCACTTCGAGGAGTCCTGACCTGGGGACCCAGCTTCTTGGGAGCGTGGTGGGGGCGGAGGGAGGCTTTGGGTCCCAGGGACTCTAAAATAAACTGTGTGCTTTATCTGTCAGACAGTGACAATCTGAACACCAGGAAGGAAGCTGGTGGCCTGCACTAAGCTGGGCAAAAACTCATGGGAAATAAGATAAGGAACTGACATCTGACCTCCCTCCAGGAGGGAGTCCAAACTCCAGAACTTTCTCTGACCTGTAAAGCCCTGGCAGCTCCCTTTGTTACAAGCCATTAATCTTGGTGGCTTTCTTTCTTAGGTCCTGATGTCCTCCCTCAAGTGGCTCCAGATCCTTCCTCAGATGTATCTGCTGTTCACAGACCCTCCCTTGTGTGGCAGCACTCTGGCCCTATGGTCCTAACTCGAATGGTTCAGTCTGTGGGGACAGCTCTGGGGACCCTCCGGGGACTTCGAGGGAAGGCCAATGGGAGCACATCTTTCTCCTTGCAATCAGGATCTGGTCATCACAGCCCATGAGAGGTACAGGAAACTAGAAATGGAGAACACTCTGAGCATTTAGTCTAGCCCTCGCTTGGCAGTTCTCAGTTACTTGACTTTACAATGGTCAACCTCACAGTATTCTCCGGATAGGATGGATGGATCAGGAAGTAATCCCATTATAAGTCAGGATCCCCTGTAGTTTCTATCTCTTTGGCTCCCTGTGGGCAGTACGTGCTATGATCCCTGTGGACTTTGTGCCTGGCATTTAGATGGGAATTGGTGCCTGAGTTGGAGACAGGGAGGGTTCAGAAACCAAGCATACATCGGCCACTGCCACTCACCGGCATGCCTTTTCAAACCCCCAAGTTGCAGGATGACACAGGTTGGGGGAGTGGTTGGAGCTTTGGACTTCCTGTCTCTGGCATGCATGCTTAAGTTTTAAGGTTTGAAGCAGGAGAGGACATCGCCACCTGGAGACAGTGACTCAGGTCTCTGCGTCTTGCAGAGATACCCGGAAGGGTCTGGGTAGCAAGAATCCGATGGTGAAGGCTGGGGGAGGGGAACGTGGGACATCCGACCAAACTCCACACTTTCCTCCCACGCCATAGATGCTAGCTCTAGGAACAGCAGAACAAAACATTGGCGTTCAGCATCCCTGTGCTTAAAGACAAGAACACAGGAGGGGAGGACCTTGGTCCAAGGTCATACAGAAAACCCTGTCCACCCTGGGCTGAGTATTCCATCCCCTGGTTTCTTGCCCACTACCCTTTTCCTTTTAGACAGTCAGAGAAGAAGGAGGCTGGAGGTAGGAGAGATCTTCCCAGGCTCCTCTGGGGCCATCACCTGGGCATCTCTGCCAGCACTTCCGGACCTCATCAACCAGGCGGCTTGGTTATCCCGGGCCAACATTAAGGGGGCCTGGTGGGCTGTAGACTGTGGTCTCATTGTCAAGCAGTGGTGCAAAGATTAAGTTAAGTTCTTGTCCCTGAGCCCAGGCACAGCCCCCAAGTTTATCCTGTTCATTTAAAATCTCACCTAGAGCTTTGGAGGAAAAGCCGATTTCATTACAGCGTTCCCGTTTTCAAGGAGTCGTGCCCACACACCTGTCGTCTTGTGATTATTTTCTGTCTACAGAGCCTGTGACTCCCCCGGGTTCCTCCAGCTGCTCCTCCCACTGACTGGGTCCTCAGAGCTGGCCACAGCGTGGCACAAGGTACCTGCATTATTTACTTAACAATAAAGAGCCAGCTTGGGTGACCCGGTTGGAGAGTAAGTGGAGATTTACTGTGAAGTGATTAATCATAAAAGCGCAGGTCACACCCGGCCTCAGACCAGGAGGAGGAAAGGGGTGGAGGGAGGAGCTGCAAGCTGGGCTGTCATGAAGGGTTGCCTTGTTTGTATGATCCAAAATGACTATGGCTCCCATCTTTGCCAGGCTTCTGCCGGAAGAAGGCTGCCGGGAAGACCCGGACTAGCTTTTGTCCCTCTTGCTGTGTGACACCACGGAAGTCTCTGGTCCAGTTTCCCTGTGTATTTGATGCAGAGACAGGAGAAGTGGCTTCTTGCTTCATACAAGTAGAAAGGGCATCTTGGTACCAGCACACTGGGGCACAGACCCAGGAGAGGCTGAGATCTCTTAGTTTCTTCTCTAGGGCTTGGGTTAGATGGAGCGAGCAGCCTGGACTACACTTGCTCAGCGTTCATTCATTCTGGAACTGGTTAAGTCTTATAACTGCCTTAGCCTATTGCTTTCTCTAAGCACAGAGGGGGATCACCCAGAAGGTGTCCTGCTCCCTCGGGAACAGAAAGCAGCAAGCTTGCTTGCACAGCGGGTGGGGGACTTGGGGGAGGGCCGCTTTCTGCCGGCTAACCTCAGCCTGTGAGGTGACAGCGAGCTTCCTCACTGTATCTACCACTTTGGCAGGGAGGCCTGAATCAGAGCTCGGGTTGCCAGGGTGGGGGACGTGGCGGGAAGTCTTTTAAATTTGTTTTTCCCTTGGGTGCTCTGCCTGCACTCCAAATATTGGCCCTTTCGGTTTCATTTAGGATTCTCTTTAGTCTGTGGTAATTAATCCCATTAGTAGTTAATAGCCCTTTATATTAAACTTTCCTCAATAAAATTACCATGTGATCTTGTCTTCTGACTAGATCCTGATAGATACAGAACTTGTGTGCTGGCCAGGTGTGCACGCCTGTCATCCTAGCACTCGAGAGACAGAGGCAGGAGGATCAGGAGTTCAAGGCCAGCCTTTGCTACACTGTGAGACTCTGTCTGAATCATTCAATCAATCAATCAGTCAATATACAAACAAACAATCCACCAGCCATACATAACAAAATTGGTATTGGTCCAAGGTACAGCCCAGCAGAGGTGTGGATGGCTTTGCTGTTGTTACTGTTAGGACAGGATCTTCCCACGCTGCCCACGCTGCCCACGCTGCCCACGCTGCCCACGCTGCCCAGCTTGGCTTTGCCTTCCACCACCCTCTGCCCTCAGCCTCCTCAGAGCTTGGGTAATAGGCATGCATAGCTGTGCCTAGAAAGATTTTTTTTCCTAAGTATAAAAACCACTCTCAACAGCTCACAGGACATGCAAAAATAAAAGACATGGGCCCGGTTTGTCTCAGCAGCCCCAGCTTGCCAATTCCTGGAATGGAGTTACTGTCTGCCAGAGAGAAGGAAATGAATACTGGGCTTTTCAGAGATGCCTGCGTGGGGCTGTGGGTTGATCCAGCACACCATGTGGCTGCTTGTCAATGTGGGGGTATAATGGCCAGGTGGTGGATGGAGTCTCAGCTCATATTCATCACACGGAAGGCCAAGGAAGCAATTCTCTGACTTTTTCTGAAATGTAACCGGAACAGACAAACACAGAACTGGAGCCTCCCAGGGGCTTGACCGTCCGGGGTGAGGGTGGGGTGATGGCAACAGTGGTAGGATGGCTAAGGAGGCATCCCCACACTTCCTTCCTGTTCCCACGAACACGGTAGATTAGGTAATGCTCCCGGTGCAAGGAGAGTTTGTAAAGATGAATGGCGACCTCAAAATTCAAAGAAGCTGGGAGCTTCTGAAGAGGGGTGCTCACCAGTCTGACCAACCGAGAGGTCAAGGGTCGGGAGGACTGTCGGGAGGACTGTTGTGAACTTGAGCAGGCAGCTGTTGCCCTGGCTCCAGTCTGTCTCAGACACACGGTCTTCCCAGGACAACCTTGTGGGCCCCAGGCATCCCGCACACAACTGGTGAGTTGCTAGTGTCTCTCTTATTATTCTGTTTTATGAGTGATAGGAGGCAGTTTGCTTCTGTCTGGGAGGGCCACTGTCAGAATGTCACCTAATGGGTCTGGGGAGATGGCTCAGTAAAGTGCTCTCTTTACAACCACGAGGGACAGAGTGTGGTCGCCAGCATTTGCATAGAGTAAATGGAGTATGTGCAGCCTGTGCTTGTAATCCAGTGATGTGGGTTGCTGGGACCACTGGCCAGTCACCCTAATTAATATGAGTTACAGGTCAGTGAGAGACCCCTGTCTCCAAAAATTCAGGTGGATATTGCCTGAAGAATCACAGTTGACGTTGTCCTCTGCCCTCCCCTGACACCTGTACCTACCTATCAACCTACCTACCTGTGCACTTGTGCACATGCACACACACACACACACACACACACACACACACACACTCACCCTCAGGCCAAGTGACCGGTCTCTTCCCACTGTCTCTCACAAACAGCACACACACAGTCTGGAGACGTCAGCTGTCTAGACTGTGTATGGATTGGATAAGAAGAAAATAGCTGCCTAAGGGGTGGAGGTAATCCTTCCATTCACCCAAGAGCTCACTGCCTAAGTGAAGTTTCTGGGCTCTGGTAGTCAGCAATTTGTGGAGATGTCCCCACTAGGTAGAAAGATTATCGGCTGCATCTCAGCCGCAGCCGCAGCTGTGGAAGAGGCAGGACGCTGGGCAAGCATTTTGGACTGGAGATGATGTCACAGTACCTTTGAGCGTGTTGCTTCTACTCAGCAAGAGGACATCTGTAACTCCACCAGGTATGGGTGGAGAACAGAACAAGGCCTGTCTATTACTTCCAGATTGAGCCAGCTCTCTCTGCTTCTTCCTTGACCTTAGGATACAGTGGAGCCAACGATGCTTCAAGTGTCTGGGGGCCGGAAAGGGGTGCTGCTTAGAGCCACAGGCTAGCCTTGATGGCAGAACCAGTGAAGATGAGTAGGGTTTGTAGTTAAAATGTGTCATCCAGCATCTCATGGTCTCTCCTGACTCCCTTCAGTGTCTGCACAATCCGGCAGGGGCAGGAATTATGTTGGGCGGACAGCCTAGAGGTTAGGGGAGCTGAGTTCCACATAGGCAAGAGTGTGGCTCAATATCCTGGCACTCACTAACTGCATGTCCTTGGCACTTTCCTTACTGTAGTGGGAACAATTTAAGCTTAAACCTGACTAGCTTACAAATAAATGAGACTCAGACTATGGGTGCTTTATTTGGCCTTGACAGTTACTGGGGGTCACCCCTAATCTACTCTTCTAACGGTAGGCCTAGCTATCTCTCCTGCAGTGTACCCTAGATACTTGCAATTTCTCCTGGCCATGTACTCATGGTTCCTCTCCTCTCCTGGCATCTCCCTCCTCCTCCTTCTTCCTCTTTCCTTCTTGTCTCTTTTCCTCCAACCAGGTCACTCCTAACCTACCTACCTCCCATCCCTCCAGTAATTGGCTGTGGACAATCTTATTTAACCAATAGTTTTAAATCAAGGAACAAGGGTGGTACAACAAAAGCTTGTAAGCCGGAGAAGTCGCTTGTAGGCCTAGACCTTCGGGTCTAGAATTTAGCACTGCAATTCATAGCAACAGACCAAACCTCAACCCTTTACCTCTGTGCCGTGGTCCTTCTCTGTGGAGTGGTATCTGTGGGTTGTGGGTCTGTTTAGGCATCTGCCATCGTGAGGCCTCCAGTCATGCAGGCATCTAAGTCCTGGGTTTGATGGTCCTTGGGAAGACCCGAGATGTGAGGACTGCTGTGAGTTACTGTTTAAGGGATGATGACCCCAGGCCCAGAACAGTTGGGCTCCTTCCTTAGTGACTGAGTGGAAGGGGTGGGGTGTTCCTTGGCTCCAGAAGAGATGGACACACAAGTCTGACCTTAAACATTAGGCTATAAAATGTCCACATAGTGTCTGGGTGGACCTGGTCCTCCCCAGGCTGGCGAGGATGGGCTGCACACAGTCTGCCTGAATCACCTGTTTAAAACACAGGTTCTTCGACTAGGCATGGTGGCACACACCTCCGATTCTGCCAGTCTGGAGCTTGAAGCAGGATGACCAAGAATTCAACCCCAGCCTGTGCTACTGTTTTGTAAAAACAGGGCTAGGGATGTAGCTCAGTGGTGGAGGGCTTGCCTGGCATGCACAGGGGCTTGGGTTCTGACCCCAGTGCCCTCAAACAAATTCCAGGCTCCTCCAAGATACACTAAGTGAGAACGATCAGAATCTTGGGTGGGAACTTAAACGTTCGGCAGACACCTTCCTGCCTCTTCCCAACCCCAGGGGATTCCTCTGCAGCCTGAACCATGAGCCCAGCTCAGGGAAATCATTTCGTTTCGATTTTGTGCCTTTTCAGGAAGAATGCTGAGGATCCAGTTCAGAAAGCCAACAAGCTTGGGGACCAGACATGGGCCTCCTGAAGCCTGGCCATGCTTTGACTTTCCTGTCTGGTCCTCAACTCTCAGGAATGCAAGAGCATGGCCATGACAGTGGCTGCTGGTGTCCTCTGGCCCTAGGAGGGGCATGAGGTTCATCTTCACTGGAGGTCAATGTAGGCTCTGTTCCTGCTCATGTGGCACAAAGATGATGGTGTCCCAACTCCCTCTGGGCCTTGGTTCCTTCCTTGTGAAGATGGAGTTGGCAATGCTGATAATGGTGAGGTTTAGGGGTACAAATGTCATGCCATGTGGCCCGTGAACTTCTGCCTCCACAGAAGTGTTAAATTATTATGACTTTGTTCTGTTCTAGTTTCCGAGATGTCTTTGGACCTCCAAGACTCACGGATGAATCTGATGCCAGCACTGGCTCTCAGAGGTGACCTCTAATATCCTCCTTTCCCCAAGCCCAAGGCAGCAGGACAAGGAGCTGTGACAAGTAACTGTCACTCCAGGTGCTGCCACAGGCTGGGGAAGCACATGACTTGGTGAAGGAATTCGGTGTAGATCAGGCTGGCCTCAAATTCACCATGTAGCCCAGGCTGGTGTCCTCTGGCTGTAGGATAGGCACCAGAGTCACCTTGACTGGTGGCTCTGCTCCTGCTCATGTGACCCAAAGATGATGGTATCCCAACTCCCAAGAGCATGGAGCTGGTAATGCTGTTAATGAAGAGGTTTGGAGGGGAACAAATATCACACCAAGAGCAAACCATGATCTTTCTACCTCAGCCCCCTGAGTGCTGGGTTATGGGTGTGTGCCACCACCTTATGATATACAGTCAGCTTTTACCTATCGAGATCATTCTGAAAGGAGTGTGTGCCTCTTGTGGTACATGGTGAAACTGAGCCTTAGGGACGATCCCTGAAGTCCTGTGGCCCATTTCTTGCCATGGTATCTTCTGTGCACACTACTGTAAACCAAGTCCTGTCTGTCTCTGCCTGCCTGCCTCCCTGTCCATCTGTCAGTTCATCCATCCATCCGTCTGCCTGTCCATTCCTCTGTCCGTCCGGCTGTCTATCTGCCTGCCTGCTTGCTTGCCTGTCTATCGTCTAAGCTGGCAAAAGCAGCTTTGAAGATTTTCATTAAATGTCAGACTTCTGGGATGGTCTGTCTTAGACGCCATGGGATGTCTTTGGAATTCTCTGGTGGGGGTCAGGGGCATCTTTATGAAGAGCACAGCAGGCTGGGGAGACAGTTCAATGGGTAAGGGCTTGTGTGCCTGGTGGTTGATTCTATCACCAAAATCCACGTAGGGGAAGGAGAAGAGAGGCTCCTGCAAGTTGTCCTCTGCATTCCAACATACTACTTTGCACGCATGCATACCTATCCCCTAAGTGAACACAGGCTAAAAATGAAAGAGCAACACAGAGCCGTCAAGCAGGGAGGTGGAAGCAGGGACTTGAGAGGCGGTCAGGGACATTCCTGAGGAGCCTACTGCACATGTTTGCATGCGGTGGGTGGAGGACAGAGATATGACTGGGGAAGTTTACGTTGCCCATCATGATGCCCATGGGGTGGGTGTGCTGAGCTGTGGTTATTTAATGCTGAACAGCAGCAGGGAGATTTGCCCAAGTAATGCTGGGGAAACAGCTGCTGCCAGTGTCTGTGTGCATGTACACATACATGCACACATGCATATTCACACTGCTATGTGTGGGGTTTAACATATCTGAGGCAAGTTTAAGCCCTGAGTCCCCTCATTCTATAACACTAACATTTGCCTCACCTTATAGGGAAGGATGGGCAGGAGCTGAGGCTGGCTTCCCAGACACTGGTCACAGGTAGGAGGCTGGGACCCAGTGTCTGGGAATGCATGCCGCCATCATAAGTGACTGTGGGTACAGGTCACATACACACTGTATATCAGGTCCTGTCCCCGATGCTCCACGAAGGAGCTTCTGTCTTCTCTGTTCTACCTGTGAGAAGGCAGGCTGTTCACTTGCTGTGGGCAGACAACGGCTGTTCTGGTTTAGATGTGAATGGCCGCCACTGGCCTGTCTGAACACTTGGGTTCTGGCTGGTGGGATGTTTTGGGAGGTTATGGAACTTTTAGGAGGTGAGGCCCCAGTGGAAAAAATGAGTCACTGGAGGGCAGGACTTACTGTTGGCCCAGCCCCACTTTCTGTTCCAGGTCTGCGCAGATCTGAGGAGGCAGCCTCATACTCCTGCTGCCACAGTGGGCAGCCCTTCCTTCCTCACTGTAATGAACCCCGCTCAAACTGCCAGTCAAAATGAGCACCGCCCCTGGACCCGCCTCTTGTCAGATCTTTGATCACAGCAAAAAGGGAAGCAACCAACAGGGAGAAAACTAAAAACTCTAGCATCCAACTCCTACTCCTTTTCAAGTCAGGAGGGAAGGGCGGCGAGAGGAACCCAGCACGATGGTTATTAACCCATCTTCCAGAGGAGAAGACAGAGGCTTGGGGAAGAGAAACACTTCAAGGGCCCTTTTGATAAATGGTGTCAGAACTGTCAGATGTCCACAGGCAAAAAGGGACTCTCCATCTAAATCTAAGTGTCAGCCTTTATGCAAAAGTTGAACAAGACTGCACACAGATCTGGATGTGACAGGGATGGCCCAAGACTGCACACAGATCTGGATGTGACAGGGATGGCCCAAGACTGCACACAGATCTGGATGTGACAGGGATGGTCCAAGTTTGAAAAGCACATGCAAGAGAGAGAGAGAGAGAGAGAGAGAGAGAGAGAGAGAGAGAGAGAGAGAGAGAGAGACTTTCCCGACTTGGGTTAAGACAGAGTTTTTACACACGGCACCAAGCAAACAAGATCCATAAAACACAATGAAATAAAACAATGATAAATTATACTTCAAAATGATTTCTTTTTTTCTGCACAGAAAGCATTATTAAGGGAACACGGAGATAAGCGAAGGACTGGGATAAAATATCTGAGATTACATATTCAGTAAAGGATTTCTGTCTAAAATATGCAAAGAGATTTCAAAAAAAACCAGCAGGGAAAAGATATAACTAGAAAATATGGACTCAAAGAGACACAGAGGAATAAAAAAAGAGTGGTAGGTAAATGGTAAATAAAAAGCAGCACTTGCCACTGGCAATGGGGACAGGAGTATTAAAGCTTCAATGGGTGCTGGTCAGAATGGCTAAATAAGGCTTCCTGACAATAACCTGTGCTATCAAGGACGTGGAACAGCTGTCGAGGATGTATGAGCCGCTCTCAGCCATTGTGGAAGGGGAAGCGAGAGGGGCCAGTTATTCTGCAGCACGCTTTGTCCGCTCCTTATGTGTTAGACACACTACAGAAGTCAGCAGTTTCACTCTTGAATGCTACTGAAGTTTCATCTTTATTTATTTATTTTTATTTACTTTTTTGGGGCGGAGTCTCAGGTCTCACTGTGTAGCTCTGGATGGTCTAGCACTTGCTATGTAGACCAGGCTGACCTCATACTCACAGAGACTCTCCTGCTTCTGCCTCCTGAGTGCTGGGAGTAAAGGCATAGTCTACCACAGACCTCCAGATCGCAAGCTCCATTCTTCATTCTTAAAATCACCTCAAGTGCCTTGAATTCAAAGGCTTATGCTAAGGAACAGATAACAATACAAGGGCACATTACTCAGAACTCTTTTTTTTTTTTTTTTTTTTTTTGGTTTTTCGAGACAGGGTTTCTCAGTTGCAGTCCTGGCTGTCCTGGAACTCACTCTGTAGACCAGGCTGGTCTTGAACTCAGAAATTCGCCTGTCTCTGCCTCCCAAGTGCTGGGATTAAAGGCGCGCGCCACCACACTCAGCCTCTCAGTACTCTTAAGAAACATTTATGCATTTTTTTCACAAAGGGAAGGATGCCGCATGCCCCCAACCTCCATCCCACAGAGGTGGGGCAAAGACGACACATATGGCAAGGCAGGGGGTTTGAGCAGCTTTCACAGCTTCCAGCTTCGGATTCCTTTATTCTCTCTACAGCTCACCCCAGCTCTCTACAGGAGTTCAGCTTCTCCCCTCCCTGCTTCTCAGCTTCTCCTCAGCTTCTCTTCCTTTATTCTGGGATCACCCAATTTATCCCCTTCTACCCTCTGCACTCGTCTCTCATCACTCATCATCCAATCAGCATTCAGCACGTTCTATACGCAAGCCATGCACGGAGACAGGGTGGGTGTTGATAGGCCAGTGACGCAATATCATGCCGTATGACACTATATGTCAGGCGGGCAGCACGTAATCACTCAGGTGCGCATAATCAGGTTTTTGGTAATCAAGCAGGGAATCACGGGGCTTGGCAGTGAACCAGGGTGCCGTCTTGGCTCACAAGGCTGCAACCACGGCCACACCCGCTTCCCACAGAAGAAGACACAGTTTATCCTGAGGTAAATATGATTGTCCATGGGCTGAGGATGCAGTATGTCCTGAGGTAGATATGACTGTCCACGGGTTGGCAACAAGGGTTGGTGGCCCATGTCACACATTCCACGGTGGAAGAGGTTACATGATAGTCCCCACTACAGATTCTTCAACACCGAGGTGGCCTTTTAGAGGAGCTTGAGCTCTGATACTTGGCCACACATCAGGTCTTGTGCACAGGGAGGTCCAAGCGTTTTAGGGCAGAGGGCCTAAAAAATCTCATGCCTAGGGTCAGCCGGGGATGAGGCCAAGCACACAAGGAAGCAGCAGAGAGGCAAGGTCTTGCTGAGTTACAGGCACACAGAGCTCACTGGCTTGAGGCTGAGCACAAGACCTGGTTTCAAAGTGTTGCTATGTGATTCCTTAAAGGGCTTGTTTTCTTTTAAAATTGTTTTGAGAATATCATATGTGTGCAATGTAGTTACATTATTTCCACCCTTCCCCCAGTTCCTCCCATGTTCCCCTTAAATTCATGATCTCCTATTCTCTATTATTGTTGTTTTGCACACACACACACACACACACACACGCACACGCACGTGCACACACAGTGCATTTAGTGTTGCTGACAGGCATCTAAGGTTGGCTGCTTGGTATTGGATAATCTATTATGAAGCTGATCCCTGGAAAACGCTCTCTCAGCAGCCACTGATTTCACACAGCTCTTCATCTTGGAGGGGACCTTGTTCAGTATTACCCATCCCCATAGACATGCCACCAGGTGTGGTCATTATGGAAGCCTTCTATTGCTATCTTTCCCTATCATGTCTAGACGATACTATCCAGCAGCAGGTACCCTGGCCCTCTGGCTCTTACAGGCTTTCTGTCTTCCTCTTCGAGGTTGTTCCTGAGGCTTAGGGGTAGTAGCTACATTGTTAATATACCACTGGTTGACAGTCACTTACTCTGTGTTTTGACTAATTGTGGGTCTCTGTAATAGTCTCCATCTGCTTGGAAAAGGATGAGGGGTTAGAATTGCATTGCCTGGCTGAGCTCACCTGATTCCTTTTAGGGCTCATTTTTGAAAAGATGAAACTAAAGTGGCTAGAAGCAGATGAGCAGGTACTAAGACATTTGGTGTGGGAGAGGCTGTGAGTAGAAGGGACAGCAAGAGACAGCAAGGGATGGGGTTTGCTGGGGCCATAGAATTGTTCTTTAGCCTATGATGGTTATCACAAATGTACACATGTATCAAAAACACTTGGAACTGGACACCCCAAGAGTCAATTTTACTGCTCAGTGGAAAATAAGTATTCTACACAAGATATGTTCTGTTCCTGGGAGCACTAAATCAGAGAGAGGCAGGGCTGTGGTCAGTCAGGTCCTGCTAGCTTCCATGCCCGGGTTCATAATCATTACACTCTGGCCTCTGCAGCTCCAAGTCCTTCCCTCTCGGTTCCAGAAGTTTCTAGCTGTAGGGCTGTAGCTGCCACCTGGGGCGGAGACTGGAGAGCGATGTCAGAAGAGACGGGCAAGTCTTGGAAAATCTGCCGGTCTCATCATCTCCCCAGATGTCAGTGATGTTTGATGAATACAAGCTATAGAGGAGTCAGACTGTATGTGCTGGCTGGCTCCTGGCTCCTCTGTGCCCCAAAGGCCACCCAGAACAGCCAGACCTCTTGGAGGCCTTCTCCTGATTGCTGGTACTGGCCTTTCAAATGTGCCTGGGGGGGGGGGGAGGAAGATAAATTGGTGGGGCCTCTGCAGGGCAGTTTGACTCCAGTACTAAGAGCTTGGGTCTCTAGAGAGGCGTTTCCTGGAAAGGGCAAAATAACTGTGTTTCTGGGCAGCCAGTACACTCCTCCTCTGGAAAATTGCCCTGAATATGTGCTGTCTTGGGGCTGCTTGATCTGAGGGTCTCTGCATCTCCATCACCACTGCTGTTTGGTACGGGCTTACGTCAACTCACTAGGGCGTCTAAGAAGGAAGGCCAGGGAGGCCACAAACAGATGAACACTGGTGTCGAAATTGTGCCAGGACAATATCCAAAGTAGGGTGGAGCCAGGATTTTGGTGTGGGCCTGCAGGGTTGCAGGGACCAGAGTGTACCAGGGTCTAGCTAGGCACTGGATACTGAAGGTTGCAAGAGAAGAGAGCTCATTTTGGCTGGTGCACTCCAGATCTATGCCCAACTGTTAGAGCCCCAAGGAAGCTGACTACTATCGCTAAAATGTCATCTTTCACTCAGGTGTCTTCGCTTCACACTTGTAATCCCAGCACACAGGGCACCCAGGAAAGAGGATGGCCTGGGCTATGTTATGAGTTCTTAGCCAATCAGCATCCATAGTGTAATTTGGTCGCAAAAGGACCAAAGGGAGTACAGTAGACTAGGTCCCATCCTCCCTCTTTGGTCAACACATACACACACACACACATGCGCACTCACACGCATATGTTACCATGTCATGGGATCCGGCACTGTGTACCTCAGTCAGAGTCTGAGGTCTGCCAGGGTCCCTTCGCTCTGGACCATGTCTCCAGGACCTGGCTCTAAGCAGTTCTGTGGACACTGGATAAACTGGATGAGCTGTTCCCCTCTCTCATTGGTTCACCGGTATGCTGCTCCCCTCTCTCATTGGTCTGCCAGTATGCTGCTCCCCTCTCTTATTGGTCCACCATTACATTGCTCCTCTCTCTCATTGGTCCGTCCCTCCCTCAGGTAACTACCACCATCCCATTTTGCAAATGAGGAAAGTGAGGATGGACAAAGAACCTGTGTTGCTGAGTCTTTGACTCCCATCTCAGGTATCCCCTCCTCTCTGCCTTTGTATCAGTACTGACCTGATCAGGGAAGAAGACCCTGAGCTGAGGACAGAGTGGAATCCTGGGATCCGGCCCAGAGCAGAAACTGTTCACGGGCGTCTGGTCTTCCTGCCCTGGTAGAGGGAGGAGTGGGTGTGTATATGAACATGCTGAGACGGGGAGTTACATGAAGATTATACGTGAAGATCTCCTCCATAACTCCCTCCCCAGGGGCGGGGGAGAGAGGCACCACAGAGGATCAGCATCCCGAAGCTCATTTGCTCCAATTTCATGATTCTTTAGGTCTTTTTTCTTGCTTGACAAGTATAGATTGGGAGATAATCAGAAGATCAATCTTTCTCTCTCTCTCTCTTTTTTTTTCCAAGTTCGCTAGCCTCACTGCTCATCTGGGTTGACAACGTTCATGGGCTCTGCTGGATGGCTCCCACAGTTGGGTTGGTGCTTACAGAGGCTTTCTGGCATGGAGGTGAGGCTAGGGGTTTCTTCTTCCCCTGGCCTGGGGGGAGAGTGGCGGCGAGGATGGGGTGTAGCCATGGAGCTTGCAAGGCTGCAGGAGGTGATTCTTTTGGTCACATTGATGCCAGTACATAGGGCATATGCTCTCAGGACCTCTGCCCCCTCATGCCGTTCGTTCTCTTTGCCCTGGGACCTGGTGCTCCCTGCTGCCTGTGAATAGATGGCTGGCTGTGTGAAAGCATTGGTCTGTGGATGTGCCGTTTCAGAGAGATCTAAGGAGAACCTATCTTAGAACTCAGGCTGTAAACATTCTGGCTTGCATACATCTGTTCTCATCTGAGCCCTGGCTCTTTTCAGCCTGGTGTCAGGTTGATCAGTGACCTCGTGGGGGTACAGGAATCACTCATTGTAGTGGCTGGGGAGGGATGAGTGGGTCATTTGGATAGACAGTGAAATGAAAGACAGAGGAAGGACCTGGGCAATTGGAGACTGCTGGTCATTTTAAGGAGCAAAAGAGCAAGCACGATGCCATCCTTGCTGTGAGCTACACAACTATGTAGACATTTAGTGTCAAGTTGGCTTGACCAAGAATCACTTGCAGAAATTGTCCACATTGGATTGGGCTCTGGGCGTGTCCAAGGGGATTGTCTTAATGAAGTCAATTGATGTGTGACGATCCATCCTACTGTGGGTGGCACCATTCCCTAGGCAGGATCCCGAGCTTGTATAAGAATGGAAAAATGTAACTAAGAACAAGAAAGCAAGCAAACGAGGAGTATGAATATATCAATTTTCTCTCTGGTCTTGGCTGGGGCTGCAGTGTGACCAGTTGTTTGAAGCTCCCACTCTGACTTCCTTACAATGATGGATTATAAGCTGAAATGACCCTTTCTCCCTTCATCTGTTTTTTTTTTTTGTCAAGGGATCTCATCACAGCAGCAGAAACTCAACCATAACAGCACCCTACTTACACTAGGTTCCTTTATTGCCAGGCTAACCCTGTGGGGTAGGCACCAGTGGGGTGACATCACTTGCTGTATTACTCTAGAAGATTAACTAGATTCGGGGCAACGGATGCTTTGTTGAACTTTTAGCATGCGTAGCCTCTGTTTTTCTGCTTTTCTAATAGAAATTAAAAGTCATTTTGATTAAATTTCTAAGTTTTATTACTCCCTAGGTGTCAAATATAGCACATAGAAGCAAGGCTACACTTCATGCTGCCTGCTTACAGTTTTTGAGAATGGAGAAAAATTAAGGATTTCTCATTGAAGAACCAGAACCAAGAAGTAAGCCGACCTATGCTTAGTTGTATAAAATCGAGACCTTCCCTCTCTGGACTTTAGTTTCCTTCTGTGAGTAGCAGAGATATAGTCTGCATGTAACAAGGACTGGCCCAACTCTGGGATATGGTGTCCTCTCTGCTAGTTCCCTGGCTGTGCCTGGCCCACTCTAACACATTGAAGAACAAAACCTTTCTTGTCTGCACCCCTATTCCCTCAGCCTGAGATGCTTTAGCTTCCACTCAGAGTGTTTCAGGGCCAAAGAAGTAGCCTTCTTCATAAAGACCCAGCTAGATGAGGTCTTGTAGGTTCTAAAGCTTCATGCAGGCCCAAGTAAAATCGCATGTAAGATGTGGGTGACCCACATCTGGCTCTCCTCATTGTCTACCATTAGGTATTGCTGTCTCTTTCTGAGCTAATGAGACCCAGGCTCAGAAAGGTTGGCACTGCCCTTCATCAATCGGGAGGGAGGGGCTGAGCAGAGCTTGAGGGGGGCTGCTGTTGTCTCTACCTCTCCTGACCTGTGAGTTCTTCGGGGAGCAGAGCCCATAACTGTTCAATTCTGGTCATTACCAGCAAGAGTACCAAGGCCTACCTGGAAGATGGAGGGAGGAGGGTGTCCCCTGCACACCAGATTCCATGGAAGGAAGATTCTAAGACGAAGCATAAGGAGCACAAATCGTGTCCGGATTCAGCTTCCCCTTTGTCAACACAACTGTGGGCACAGCACCTTTCCTCCCTGTGCCTGTTTCCCCATCTACAAAATGGAAGCACCAGGACCTTGCCTGTATTCTTTGGATTGCTAGGTTGAGTTCCATGATCTCTATTGTGCTGGCAGCAGACACCCTCTCTTTCCTCAGGTTGAATTCTCCAGAACCTCTAACAGCAGGGCCATCAGCCTCACCTCTGCCCTCTGGTATAGTCTCTTCTCATCCCCAAAGGCGGTATGAGGTATTCAGAGACTCTCAGTCCAGGGCAAGCTTACCCCTGGGGTCTGCACTATGACAAGTAGATGATAACATTGCCCGCCCCCATGGCAAATATAAAGGATTTTACTGATCCAAGATCTATTTATAATTATATATCTATTATCTGTTTCTATAGCATCTATAATTTACATCATCTATATTGTCTATACCTATATCTCTTCTATCATCTTTATCTTGAGAGATCCTCTAAGAAATAAAAACATCAGGAATGGAAAAGTTTTGGTTTCCCAGAGAAGACGATTAGGCTCCTCAGAGGGAGCTACTGACAATGAGCTGTTGATCATTGATGGCTCTGACCAAGGCAGGATGAGCTCAGAGCTAAGTCAGTTCCTGGAATTTCCTCATGGCCTCACCAAATACAGTGAAACTAATGTAGCAGACAATCAGAAACTGACCCTTGTAACTTCCCAGGCACCCACCATTGAAGTTGTAGATTACCTAACCTTTGCTAAAATTCCCCTAGTTTCCTATAAAAGGCTTGAGTGCCTTTCTCTGGGGTCGCTATTTTGATGAACAGTTGACCCTTACATGCTGGTAATTTCTTCAGAATAAATGCTCGTTGCCTTTGCATGCTATTTGAATCTGGGATCTTCCTTCAATAATTCTGGGACCCCAATGATCTATATAATCTTTAACTCTTTCATCTCACAAGATTACACGAATTGTAAAGACAAATGCTAACGTTCAAACGGCCTTTCACTTGCCTCAGATTCATTGGTAAGTGCCCCATCTATTCAGTTCATGGAGAAGAAGGAATTAGTGCAAGAGAAAGTTCTGGAAGCACAGGAATGGGAGGGCTTATTTCCATCTCTGCTACCACAGCAGCTGCAATCCTTGGTCCCTGTTAAATTCTTCTTGCAGGGTTGTGTTAAGCCTGTAGATCAATGTGGAGGAATTGCTCTTGTAATTCATGAACATGGTATGCCTTTCTTCTGGGCCAGAGCTTTGATTTGATTTCTTTCATTGCTTTTGTTGTAGTGCTTGTGTTGTGGATCTCGTACACATTAAAAAAAAAAAAAAAAAAAAAAAAAGAATTGATGCCTAAGGGTTTCTCACTTTGAGAGATAGTCTAATCTGCCTTGCTTTCAAACTTCTAACTTACAAGTGGTCATTGTAGTCCTCAGAGAGTTTTGTATGATGAGCCTGTCGCCTAGGGCTCTGCAAGAGCTTCTTGGCTCTGGGAGCTATTTCCATGGATGACTTGGTATTTCCTAGACAGATAGTTATGTCGCCCGGCAACGAGGGCAGTTTATTTACTCAGTGCAAGCTTTAGTGTTTCTGTGCTTCCATATGAATTTGAAGACTTTTTTTCTCTACTTCTGTGAAGACTGTCGCTGGGATTTTGATTGGGACTGCAATCAAATCTGTAGATGGCCATTTTCACAATATTGATTCTGCTACTCAGGGCCACCAGAGATCTTTTCATCTTGTCATGCCTTCCTAGGAAAAAGAAATCAGGGAAATATTCTGATTCAAAATAGTCTAAGAAATACCTTGGAATAAACTTAACTGAAGATCGAAAGACCTCTGTACCACCAACTTTAAAACTCTGAAGAAACATACACGCTCACGCACACACACGCAAACATACATGCACACAAACATGCATGCATGCACACGCAGCATATCTGCACATGTGTGCACACACACATACATTCACACACACACGGAAACACACACACACACACACACACACACACACACATGGAAACACATGCACACACAGCTGCGTCTTTTGTATAGTTAAGAGTAGTGAGATAATGGGAGTTAATGAGGGTGGCCATCTTTATTTAGTTCCATGGCTTGGCAGAAGTGCCTTCAGTGTTCTTCTATAAACCATAATGCTAGCTCTAATTTTTTAAATTACTTGTGTGTGTATACATGACTGTGTGTGCATGTGTGCATGCGTGCACGTGTGTGTGTGTGTGTGTGTGTGTGTGAGTGTGTACAACCTGAAGCAGTTGGCTCTCTCCTTCCACACTGTGAGTTCTCTGCATGGAACTCAGGTTGCTAGCCCTGTCAACAAGAACCTTCGCCTGCTGCGCCATCCTGCCGGCCACACCTCTGAGTTTTCTGTAGGTTTTTTTTTTTTTTGTTTTTGTTTTTTTACCAAGTTCATTCGTTTGTTGAGAATTTTAAAAATGGTTATGAGCAAATATTTAATGAATTAATAGTATTGTTCCAGAGTTTTGGAGTTGGGTATTGAATCGGGCCTTGTGCATACTAAGCAAATATTCTACTACTGGTCTATATTTTTCAGCCCTGGAAAATATTGATTGTCAAATATCTTTTCTGTATCCATGAGTATATGATCTTGCATTTAGTTTAGTATTGAGAACTTATATATATGTTTACAAAATGTTCACAAAGAATATTAATATTTGGGTCTCTTTGTTTCTTTTCTTTTTTGTCTCATATATATATATATTATATATATATATATAAAATATACATACACACACACATATATAAAATTACTATGTAGCCCAGGTTAGCCTCACAAGCCTCCTGAGCACTGGGTACTGGGATTAGAGACATGTACCACCATGCCTGGTGTGGCTTTATATATTTTTCATGGTTTTTTTTCCTCATGGTAATATTGACCCCATAAAGCATGCTAGGAAATTTTGACTCCCTTCTAAATTCTGGAATTGGTTTTATTCTGTCCATTTGATGTTGGTAGAATTTGCCAGTAAAACTGTTTGTTCCTGGAACTTTCTTCTTTTGGGGAGGCTTTTTTTCAACTCTAAATTTAATTTCTTAATAGCTGTAGGGCTCCTCGGGTCATCAATTTCTTCTTGAGTGAACTTGGGTACTTTGTGTCTTTCAAGGACTTGGTCAATTTTATTGAAGTTGTCAGATTTATGGGTTTGGAATTATTCATAGTACACATTCGTTCTCATTTAGTACCTGTGGGGCCAAGAGTGGATTCATTGCTGATGGTGTTGATTCTGTTGTCTTCTTTTTCTTCATTAGTCTGGGATTAGGTATATCAATTTTATTGATATTTTCGCTATGCAAAGTCTTGGTTGTGTTTTTTTTTTCCCCTCTGGTTTTTGTGTTTCCATTTTCATCTCTTATCTTTACCATCTCCATCTTCCTGAACTCACTGGCTTTATTTTGTCTTCCGTTTTCAACTTTCTTTTTTTTTCTTTTCTTTTTTCTTTTTTCTTTTGGTTTTTCGAGACAGGGTTTCTCTGTGTAGCCCTGGCTGTCCTGGAACTCACTCTGTAGACCAGGCTGGCCTCGAACTCAGAAATCCGCCTGCCTCTGCCTCCCAAGTGCTGGGATTAAAGGTGTGCGCCACCACTGCCTGGCTGTTTTCAACTTTCTTGTGCAAAATTTTCGATTATTGGTTGGAGACATTTCCCCCCATAATGCAGTGTACCCTACACACAGCATAGCTACACTCTGAGCTTAATTTTACTTTATCTTTAAAACTTTGCTTTTATTATTTTTTTTTCTGAGACAGGACTTGCTATGTAGCCTTGGCTGGTCTTGAACTTGTAATCCTCCTGCCTCAATCTCCTGAATGCTAGGACCACAGATATGCATGCATGAGTGTGTGTCACCATCCTTGGCCTTAATTTTACTTTTGTTAAATTAAAATTGTTTTTTCTTATTTTTTTAAAAAATTATGTATTTATTTAATGTATGTGAGTACATTGTCATTCTCTTCAGACACACCAGAGGAGGGCATCAGATTCCATTACAGATGGTTATGAGCCACTATGTGGTTGCTGGGAATTGAACTTGGGACCTCTAGAAGAACAGTCAAGTTCTTTTAACCCTGCTGAGCCATCTCTCCAGCCCCAAATTAAAAATGTTTTTAAAACTTGTCTTTTGATAATTTTTTTGAGACAGCATCTAATTATGAAGGCCAAATTCAGCTGGACTAATGGATTTTCCTGTCTCTGTTTCCAGTGAGCCAGGATGGGAGGCATACACTACCATGCCCAGCTAGGAGTCCTTGGTGATTTGTAGGCTAAGAGCTACATGGTTAACCTTCCCAATATTTGAAACTCATCATATATTTTTAAATTAAAAATTGCATTTATTTGTGTGTGTGTGTGTGTGTGTGTGTGTGTGTGTGTGTGTGTGCCATGTCATGGCTCCCTTATGGAGGTCATAGGACAGCTGTGGGAGTTGGTTTTCCCCTTCCACCATGTGAATCCTAGGGATTGAACTCAGGTCCTCAGGCTTGGCAGTAAACATCTTCCTTTACCTGCAGTACAGTCTTAGTCACTGTTCTGTGCTCCGAGAAAATGCCATGACCAAGGTAACTTATGAAAGAAACCATTTTTGGGGGGCTTGGTTACAGTTTTAGAGAGTTAGTTCATTATCATTATGGTGGGGAGTGTGGGGTCCTGTGGTGGCCCATGGTGGCAAGCAGGGACTGGAGAAATAGCTGAGAGTTCACATGTGCTCTATAAGTTATAGGCAGAGAGAGACTAGGTATGGTGTTGGCTTTTAAAAATCTGAAATCCCACCCCCCAGTGACACACCTCCTCCAATAAGATCATACCTTTTAATCCTTCCCAAACAGTTCCACTAACGGGGGACCAAGCATTCAACCACGCGAGCGTATGCTGTTCATTTTTATTCAAATCACCGCATTCCTCTAGGCTTGTAGCCACATCATGGTGCGGAATGCATTCAGTCCAACTTCACAAGTCCCTATAGGCTATCAGAGTGTCAGTTGTTTAAAAGTCTCTTCTGAGACTCAAGGCAGTCTCTTATCTATAACTCTCTAGAAAATAAAAACACGGGTCACATACTTCCAACATACAATGGCACAGACTAGATATTACCATTTCAAAAGTGAGAAAAGAAAGCACCCTAAGGAAATACTGGACCAGAGGAATACTGAAACCCAGCAAGACAAACTTCAAACTCTTAGATGGCTCTTCTAATCTTCAGTTCCCTCCAGCTTTGTCGACTGCAACACTCTTTTCTCCCGCGGGCTGTTTCCACTCCCCGGAGTGCATCTCTCTCTGGTTAGGTATCTCAAGCCTCTGGCGTCTCCGACATCTTAGGGTCTCCACACCAATTCAGGCTTCACCTTCACCCTTTCACACAATGACCTCTCCATGCAAGGACCTCTTGCCATATACTGGGCCTCAGTGCTCTCCTTAACCGTGGAGAAAGATTCCACAACTCCTTTCCTGTATCTTTTTTGACTCTAAAACCATGTGGCCAAAGCTGCCAGTTCTGCTGTCTGCTGAGGCTGGAAACTGGTCCTCTCCAAGATGGAAATTTGCATAAGCTTTGGCTAGTTGGTTTCCTTTGCTGCATAAGCTTTCCTTTCTAGGAGTTGCAGGATTAGCTGGGTGGGGTTTTACACAGAGGGTACAACTCTCTTTATTCCATTTAGCATCAGGCTTTACTTTAATCTCATCATCTCCTTGTGCACAAGACTTGGCTCCAACGTGTATTTTCCAGTGCTCTTTTTTCCTCAAATTGTACATTTTGTATTTCTTTTTGCCCTGCTTGCTCATCTCCATTATAGATCTGCATAACAGTGTTCACTGATAACCACATGACAGTCAATACTATACCGTTCTAAAATCTCCTCTGCTAACAACATTAATCCAAAGCTCTTGAATTTAGTCTCAGGTGGGTTTTTAGGACAAAGGCGGAAAGCGACCACACTCTGCCAAAATGTCACAAGAAGAGTTTCCCATATTTTCCTTCTCCAAAATCTCTTGAACCAGTCCACATGGCTCTCAGCACTACTGTCTTCCATGCTTCTACTAGTCTGGTCCATTAAATCCTGCTTAAAGCATTTAATCATGTTTATAGTTCAAAACCTCCAAGTCTCCCATATTTTTTCAATAAGCATGGTCAGGCCTGTTATAGCAAAAACCCCACTCTTAGTACCAACTTCTGTCTTAGTTACTGTTTATTGCTGTGAAGAAACACTACAACCAAGGCAACATTTACAAGAAAGCATTTAATTGAGGCAATTGTTTACAGTTTCAGAGGGTTAGTTCATAATCATTATGGTGAGGAACTTGGCAGCAGGCAAACAGACAGGCATTGGCTGGAGAAGTAGCTGAGATGTCACATTTGATCCTCAAGTTCCAGAGAGGGGGACAGGGAGAGGGAGAGGGAGAGGGAGAGGGAGAGGGACAGGGAGAGGGACAGGGAGAGGGAGAGGGACAGGGACAGGGACAGGGACAGGGAGAGGGACAGGGACAGGGACAGGGACAGGGACAGGGTCAGGGAGAGAGAGGAGAGGGACAGGGACAGGGACAAGGACAGGGAGAGGGAGAGAGAGGAGAGGGACAGGGAGAGGGACAGGGACAGGGAGAGAAGCCTGGAATAGGCTTCTTAAACCTCAAAGCCTGCCCCTATGACACACCTCCTCCAACAAGGCCACACCTCATGATCCTTCCCAAGCAGTTCTACTCACCGGGAAGCAAACATTAACACATATAAGCTTATAGGGATCGTTCTGACTTAAACCACAACATGAGCTGAGCTATCTCATGGGTCCTCTTTTTTTTTTTTTTTTTTTAAAAAAACTTTTTATTGATTCTTTGTGAATTTCACATCATGTACCCCAGTCCCACTCATCTCCCCCTTCCCTTCATAGTCACCCTGCGTCTTGTGACCTCCTCCCCCCAAAGAAAAGATGGAATAAAAAACAAAACAAAACATCTTGTCATGGAAGCTGTGGTGTGTCACAGTGTGTCACATAGTATATACCCCTTTGTCCAAACATCTTTACTTGCAAATGTTCATGGCAGTGAGTCATTGGTCTGGTTTGAGTCCACTGGCTTCTGCTACACTCTCAGTACTGGGGCCTCTCTTGGACTCCTCTTATTCTGTTGTTGCTTTGTATCATGGAGATCCTGTAGCTTTGGAACTGCAGGATTGATGGGCGCTTTTAAATTTTTATTTAAAAAAAATTAGTTCCATTGTGTGTGTGTGTGTGTGTGTGTGTGTGTACCTGAGTGTATTTATGTGCGTGCAGTACCTGTGAAGGTTGGAATAGGAAATCAGATCCCACATAACTGGAATCACACTGCTGTTAGTTCTCATGTGGATGCTGGGAACCAAAACTGAGCCCTCTGTCAGGGCTCTTAACTGCTGTGCTATCCCTCCAGTTTCTTATGTTTTATTGAAGTGTGTGTGTGTGTGTGTGTGTGTGTGTGTGTGTGTCTGTGTCTGTGTCTGTGTGTGTGTGTGCACAGTGTGCAGGCATATATGTGCAGGGCACATGTGCATACCTCAAAAGTCAAAGACTTTATTCCCTTGGGGCAGGCATCTCGCTGAAACTGGAACTAAGTCAGTAACTGGCAAGCCCAGAGAACCTCTTATCTCCGTTTACCATAGTGCCAGGGTCAGAATGCAGGTAGCCGTGCTTGACTTGATATGTTGATGGCGAGGATTTGAACTCAGGTCCCCCTGCTTCTGTAGCAAGCACTCTCTCCCGCTGAGCCATCTCCCATCCTGACCACATATCTCTCTGTGTTGCTAATTCATCGGCTAGTTCTGTGATGGTCAAAGTACATACGCTGTGTGCCTTCCCTTATTTTAGGTTTGCTCTTTTGCTTTGTGATCCAGGATACAGTGTGATACAGTGTCTCCTGACAAGTGTTCTTTGTGCATTTAAAGTGACATTTCCAGCTGTTAGTGGACACAGTGTTACTCTGCACAGTGATAGGTCCTGCTGGTGGGTGGAGAGGTTTATCTTTGAAGATTTTTTTTTTTTTTGCTTGCTTTGTCAATTAGAGAGAGAAGAGCGCTGAGGTCTCCCCTTCTGAGGTGTTGATTTCCCCTACAGTTCTAGAAATCCGTCTCATCTATTTGAAGCCCTGTGTTGGCCCCACACATCCAAGGCTGTCAAGTCTTCTTGGTAAACCAGTCCTCTGCTCACTATCTTGGCACTTTCCTTTCTCCCTGGTGTCTTATTTTTTTCTGACATTTTCTTTTGGATATCAACGGCACCTCTAACTCACTTTTCTCTTTCCTTTTTATTTTTTATTTTTATTTTTTTAAATTTGAGACAGGTTCCCAACTATGGCACTTTGTTTGGCTCAAACTCACAGAAATCCTCCTGTCTCTGCATCCCAAATGTTGGGATCAAAGTCATGGCCACCAAGTTTAGCCCCAGCCTTACTTTTGATTATTAGGTGTATAGTGTAATAAGAAACGTCAACATACCATTATAAAAAATACATTTCTTACAGACACCATATAATTGGCTCATTTTTATTTGTTTGTTTATTTATCTATGGAGGGTCTTTCTATTTAGGCTGGCTGTCCTGTAACTCACCATGTAGACGAAGCTGGCCTCAAACTGATGAGATTCTCCAGCCCCTGCCTCCTGAGTGCTTGTATTAAAGGTGTGTACCCACAAACCTGGGCCTCTTTGATTTTATTTTTTAAAAATATATAATCTAGTCTGTTCTTTTAAAAATTATACATCTTTCTTTTATTATTTTATCTGTATGAGAGTTTTGCCTACATGTGCAGCTGTGCACCATGTGCATGGCAGGATCCATGGAAGTCAGACGATGGAGTTTAATCCCCCTGGAACTGGAGCTACAGATAGTGAGCTGGGAAGCATGTAAGTGCTGGGAATCGGAACCGCAGACCTCTGGGAGAGCAACAAGTGCTCTTAACTGCTGAGCCATCTCTCCAGTCCAAATCTGTCTTTTAAATGATGTGCTTAGGCTCTTTGAACTCAATTTAATAATTGATATAGCTGGATTTAAGACTATTGGATTAGTTAATTTTCTCACCAGTGTGACAAAGTATCTTCTTGAAGGCACAGGCAAAAGGAAGAGTTTATTCCAGGTGATACATATATACACTGTCACCAGTCTATTTAAAATCAGTATTTTATTCCTTAATTTAAATTTGAAAGTTTTACAATCTCATGAGTTCTTTCTCTTCTTTTCTCTGTTGTCAAATGATTTATAAGTTTGTATATTGACAATCTGCTGGATATTGAAGTTTTACTTTGAGCTCTGTTTTAGTCAAGGTTTCTGTTCCTGCACATCATGACCAAGAAGCAAGTTGGGGAGGAAAGGGTTTATTCAGCTTGCACTTCCACATTGCTGTTCATCACCAAAGGAAGTCAGGACTGGAACTCAGGCAGATCAGGAAGCAGGAGCTGATGCAGAGGCCATGGAGGGATGTTACTTACTGGCTTGCTTCCCCTGACTTGCTCAGCCTGCTCTCTTATAAACCAAGACTACCAGCCTAGGGATGGCACCACCCACAAGGGGCCTCCCCACTTGATCACTAATTGAGAAAATGCCCCACAGCTGGATCTCATGGAGACATTTCCTCAACTGAAGCTCCTTTTTCTGTGATAACTCCAGCCTGTGTCCAGTTGACACACAGAACCAGCCGGTATGAACTCTTCCCTATATTTAAAGTGCTCATGATGTTCACAGCTGTTTGTCTCTCTTCTTTCCTGTTGCGGTTTGCAAACACTACAAATATCACCTCAAAGATGGGTGTGTGTTGGTCTCACTGGCAATAAAGGAGGTCATGGGATTCTTGTAGCTCACTTATACTTGATCATGCAATTCTCCTGCCTCAGCTTCATGAATGCTGGGCTTACAGGTATGGCCATTATGACCAGCTTTGATGGGATCTTAAAGAGGTGCAGCCTGCTAATAGGGAGTCCTTATGTTACTGGAGGCATAATGTTGGGAAAGGAATAGTTGTCTTCTGGAATAAGTTCCCCCATGCTTAAAGCTGACCTCCGAGTCCCACTCTGCCTGTCACATGTTCTTGGTATGACTGTCTTCCATGAACTGTCAGCCATGGAGTGGGGGGTGGGGCGGGGTAGTGGTGCACGCCCGTGGTGGGGGGGTGGTGCTTACAGGAGCCTCTGCCACACTCTTTGAACTTTCAACTTCTAAAACTGTGAGTGAAACATACCCATTTTGTTTATAAAGTTACCTTGCCTGGAGCATTTCATTAGAGTGATGAAAACCAGACACATAATCTCCAAGGCTCCCTCTCCGTTTCTCACTCTACAGTTTCCCTTCCAGCGGAAGAGCTCCCTCTGGCACTTGTTTTGAGGAGGTCTGTGACAAGCTCCCTCAGAGCTCCTTCTGAGCCCGTGTTTATTTTGCCTTCACTCCTGAAGAATGCTTTTCACCCTTCAGGAACAAATTATTCTAGACATTCTGTGCTGACAGTTATTTTCTTTCCATGCCTTAAAAAATCTTCCGCTGTCTCCTGGCTCTCTGGGTTCTGGGTTCTGGTTAGAATTTCACAATCGTTTCCCCGGTGAATGGAACGTGCTGTTCTTTTCTTTGGCTGTTTTAAAGATTTTTTTTTTTTTTTTTTTAACGTTTGATCTTTAGCACTTTGATCACAATATGTCCAGGAATGATTTTCTTCGAGTTTCTTTTTAGGCCGGGGTTGTTTAGCTTTCAAATCCCGAAAATGACATCTTTCCCCATATTTGGAGAGTTTTTAGTCATCAGGTCTTCAGATAAGCTTTTTCGTCAGGCTGTTATCCTCCTAGGAGTCCCCAAAGCACAAATAGAAGACCTATTCTTTCTGTTTGTTTGAGACAAGGTTGTGGCATGCGTCCTAGACTGGGTTTGAACTCATTAAACAAACTCTGAAACCTCCTGCCTCTGTGTTCTGAGTGGGGGGAATTGCAGATATGGCTTGTCATGAGTGGGACAATGTTAGATTTTCTTTCAAAAGGTTAAAAATATTTTATTTTGCTTGTTCATGTGTGTGTGTGTGTGTGTGTGTGTGTGCATGTGCACATATGCATGTGTGTCCATGGAGGTCAGAAGGGGACATCAAGTCACCTGGAGCTGGACTTGCAGTAGCTGTGAGTTGCCTGGTGGGTACTCAGAACCGGACCCTGGGCCTCTGCAAGACCAGCAGGCGTTCTTAACCCTGAGCCAACTCTCCGGGCCCAATGCTGGACTTTCAACACTGCCCACAGTCTCCTGAGGTCCCATGTATTATTTGTCATCTCTTGTTCAAATTTGGATAATTTCTATTTATCCCCAAGCTCTCTGACTCATCCCTCTGTTGTGTGGTTTTTTAACTAGTCTATGTGGTGAACATTTAAATTTCAGATTTTTTTTTTAGTTCAGTTTTCCAGCTTTCATTTGTTTCTTTGCTAACGGCATGTGCTGCTTTGTTGAAAATTTCTACTTGTTTTAAGAACATTTGCCTTTATCTCTTGGAACATTAAATATATATTTTTTTGACAATTTCAATGCTTCTGTTATCTGGTTATCTTTTCCGTCATATGTTGACATTTCCTGCTTTTTTTGCATATTGAACAGTTTTGGATTCTACTCTGGACATTTTGAAATGTTGGGTTCCGTTAATATTTTGTGAAGAATGCTCTTGCTTCCTCCCTCCCCTGCTTAGCAAGCATCCGACATATAAAGTCTAGGCTGTGAGCTCTGACCCGGCCTCTGTGGGCTGTGGCTTTAGTTTCTGCTCAGGTTTCAGGATCTCAGTGGTAACACTGCAGAGTTGTAAAGTGTGTCCCAGAACATACTGCGCTGTGATTTAGCACTCCAAGCCTCTCCTGTGCGCAGCTCGACGGTGGACTCAGGTCTTCACACAAGCCAACACACAGGCTGCTCAGCTTCCTCTTGCCCGGTTCTCACCAACACTCTCTGGCTCCCAAGGTCTCCTGTGCATCCCCAGGACTCAATTTGGAACGGCCACTGTCTCTTCTAACCTGCCGTGCACTGGTTAAGGCAGGTTTTGTAGCCAAGCATATTGCCAGCGGGATAGAAGCCAGTGGCAAGGTCACGTGGTAGAGGAGTCATGGAGTGAGGGGCTGGAACACACTGCAGACTCAAAACCGATCTCTGAACACTCTCGACCTCAGAGGCCCCTCCAGTTTATGCCATCACCTTCTCTCCTTTAGTGCCTTGTAAACCTGTTGGAGTTTCATCTCACCCGCCGTCAAATGTCCAGCAGAAGTCCGACCGGTAGACCGCAGACATTCCCAGGCTTGGGGGTGGGGCGGGGCGGCCTCCTGACTGTAACCTCCTGCTCTCTGTGGTTTTTATTTCCTGTTCAGTTTTGCCCATCACCTCTCCATGCCTGCACTGGCGCCAGCCACCCGCACACCGAGCTTAGGGCCTGTGTTTACATAATCAAAACATCTGCCTTGCTTGACTGAGCCCAAGTCATCTATTCTGAGCTTCTTCTACTCTGTAGTGTTATAAAATTCTGTGTGGAGCCTCTGCCCCGCCCCCAGCATCCCGTTAGTTCAGCAAGGCTCAGAGGTGGTATAAACTACCAGGTTAGTAAAAGAACAAACGTAAGATTTGAAGATTCATCCCGCACCAACTCCTTCTTCCTTGACCATTTGCTGCATCTTTCCCCTGAACCTTTAGGGTTGGTTCTGAACCTTTAGGGCTGACTGACCTTTTCCCAAGGGTGGCATATCAGATAGCCTGCAAATCAGATATTTACATTATGATTCATAACAGCAGCAAGATTACAGTTATGAAGTAGCAGTGAAATAATTTTATGGTTGAGGGGTCACCACAACATGAGGAACTGTATTAAAAGGTTGCAGCATTGGGAAGGTTGAGAACCACTGCCCTAAAGTATCTGTGAGCATCTCACCGCCCGCGGAGTCGGGAGGCCATGCAGGTTGCAGGTGACTGTGCAGGGCAAATCAAAGCTTCTGGTATCTGATTCACTCTCTCCTTTCCAGACTCCCACTCTCCTAGGTGACCCTGGAATTACTGTCCAAACAGACATCAAAGAGAGGCACTTCTAATGGTTTCTCCAGAACAGCGGGCTCTGACTGATCAGTCGTGGGGAACTGGGACACATGGTCAGCTTAGTAACTCTATGACTGGTAGAAGCTGTTCCAAAAACTGGACTTACACATGGACTGGGTTCTCTGCCTCAGTTCCCATACCTGGGGAGGGAGGGTTTCTAATAATCTTTATTTTTGGAGTCAGGGTCTTATGTTATTTCGGGCTAGCCTTGAAATTAATATATAGCTAAGGATGGCTGCCACCCCAGCACTCAGGAACTGGTCCTACTTGTCTCCACATATATCACCCAGATCAGTCAGTTAGTTTTTCCTTATTTAATCTTTTAATGTGTACATACACATTTTCTCTTGGCTTCAAGCCCTGACACATATGTCCTACCTTCAAGGACCTCACTGTGAAGAAGGCTGGCTGATCATGCTACAGGTTATCGGGCGAGGTCTTTTCTTTATCTGGTCCTTTGACCCTTGACCCACAAGCAAAGAGGTGAACCTGAAAGGTCATTCACAGCGTGGGGCATGGCTGTAACTGACAGGGAATCCCACAGCCTGTATAGACCTTGCCATACTTTGGCAGGTTCCAGCGACTTCCAGGCTAGCATTCTGGGGGATACTGGGAAGAAGGCCATTTTTTTCTCCAGTGGAGATTGCTAATCAAACTACGCAGCCACTCTGGGGAAGATGACTTTGTCAGGTTTGATTGGAGCTGTGAGCCCCGACACCCCACCTGACAGCCCTGATAGCGGCCGAGGGCCTGCTCTCTGGAAGCAAGAGGAACGAACGTTACCTTCGGTGCCTTGTCTCTTGCTCAGGCTGTGTCCTGCCGAGCCTGATAAGAGACCTGTCCTGGGAGACGAACGGTGAGAATTCCAAGAAATTGCTGAGATTTTTGGCAATTTGGGAACCTCAAGTTAGATTGGCCCAGCAAGTGATTAAGAATCTACCAATCACATCTGGACCTTGGCCTGTTTGTGTCTCTTGTAGCTTTCCGCTCAGACCACTAGAGGGCGTCGGGGATGGCTTCGTCTGTAAAGTGTTTACGACACTTAAAGACCCCCAGTTTGATCCCCATGGCCCACGTAAACCCACTGGGTATGGTGATAAACACTTGTAATCCCAGTACTGATGAGGATGAGACAGGAGCATCCTCAAGGCTTACTGGGTAGCTCACTGTGCAAGCTCTAGTCTGGTAAGCAGATCATCTTAGAAAATGGCAGGGGATGTCTGAGGAAGGATACTTAAGGTTTGTCCTCTGGCCACACACACACACACACACACACACACACACATACTCCACGTGTGTATACCTGGAAACACAAGTGCACACCTACACAAAGTAGTAAGAGAGAGATTCAAACACTGAGCCATCAAAAGGGAGACTATGGGTTGGGTGGGAATAGGATGGGCAGCGTGTCAGAAATTACCTTTTTACATTCTGGATTACACGTGGCTCTGGGAGAGGAGCTGTGTGGCTCAGTATGCAATTCACACAACTATTAAATGTCTGCTGTAGTTTCTCTCCTGCTCTGGCTGTCCCAGTAAGTCCTGGAGAACCTTCCCTGGCACTGTTGCTGCAGTGGCGGCGGTGGCAGCAGCAGCGGCAGCAGCGGCAGCAGCGGCAGCAGCAGCAGCAGCAGACGACTCTGGCTCATCTCTTTTTCTCCAGTACTTTGCAGCAGACATGTGCTGCTCTCCAGAGCAGCCCGGCCACCACAGGACACCACAACTGTGTAGCGCAGTAAGGTAGTGGT
This sequence comes from Mus pahari, assembly GCF_900095145.1. Lineage (NCBI taxonomy): Eukaryota > Metazoa > Chordata > Mammalia > Rodentia > Muridae > Mus > Mus pahari. The sequence continues at coordinate 82,609,980 of NC_034595.1, read as the reverse complement.
GGGTGGACAGACACGTGCACCTGATGCTGTCTGAGCTGTTGTGTTGGACAGCCCTCGGCCTCAGGCTTCCTGGTCCGTACCAGGCTGAACATTGCCACTGTGTGGCATTTCCTGGAGCCAGCATGAGGATCGTTCTGCAGGCAGGAGCGAGAGGAGAGGGTCAGGACACGCACAGTGGGTCTGGAGAGGTTGCCCAGTGGTGTCCTGAGAACCTATGATGTGCTGGGCCCTGGGCTGAGCATCTTAGGTGCAGCTGTCATCCCTGAGGATGGGGGAGCTGAGACACAGAGTAGAGGTCACCTGTTCAAGTGCACCTGCTTGCTGAGGGGGCAGAGCTGGATATGAGGAAAATTTCCTGGAGCCAACAATGTACTACTGAAGTCACCCCAGTCCCAGGTCAGCCCTCCAGGTCACCCCAGTCCCCGCTCAGCCCTCCAGATCACCTAAGTCCCCTCTCAGCCCTCCAGGTCCCCCCAGCCCCATCTCAGTCCTCCAGGTCACCTCTCCCCTCCCTAGATAAACTCCCTCTAAAGGCTGCGAGGCCTTGGCATGGCCGGCTCCCTGTCTCTGAGACCTCCTCTCTGCTTTCCTGCTTACACTGTGCCTTACTACGCTGGCCTTTGGCTTTTCAGTGACTCTTCTCTGCTCTTCCCACCCAGGACCATCCGACCCACAGGTCAGAGGCTCTGTCCTTGCTTATCAGCCTCACGGACTCCGCACTCAGAGGCCCCCACCGAGGGGGCCTAGGGACCCCCTTTATTATACTGACTCCTGGAGATGTGTGCATCGCTCTGACATGTCCCTGTGTGTGCTGTTACCACCTGTCATCCTGTGAAGTTCCTCCCTGGTATCCAGAGCACAACCTGACAGGCAAAGGTGCTCTGCATATTAAGCTGGAAACAGGACAATGACATCAACTACAGACAGTGGTTATAAGCCGTAAGTTAGACAACACGCATATACATGCTCCATGTGTATGTGTGTGTAGTGGGTTCTGTGTACATGTATGTGTCATATACACACAGGCACACAGATACCTGCATGTGTGTTACTGACCCTGATGCTGCTGTGGAGGAACCCGTGAGTCTGTCTCTGTAAAATGTGTTATCTTTTTCTTCCCTGCCAGTTGTGTCTCCCCAACCTCCAGGCTTTGTGACCTGTTGCTCTGTGGGAGTCCTGGAGGGAGTCCCAAGGGCTTCTGGTCCTATTCCTGTTTTTGCCAAGGCAGGGTAGACTTCCTGCTTGGCATTACTGAGCTGGAGCACTGATTGCCATGAGACCCCCAGAGTTCCCTGTCCATCCGTAGCAGCGACAGCAATGGCTCCAGGGAGTGGCCATATCATTGCCTGGCTCCCTTAGAGCAGAGTACACTGGCAGAGCCTCCGCTGAGCCCAGTAGACACAAGTGACACACTGAAGACGGGGTGACTGCTGGTCTTGCCACTCAATATAGTGTCTGGAGAAACCCTGGATGTCACTGCAGAACAGCGGCTCTTGAGGGTGGAGTGGCTGCCGTCACTGACTGCATTCAGTGTCCTGTCCTTGCTTCTCTGGCTGTCTGGAGATGGGCAGAGCGAAGAGAGCTGTGGAGAATGTTCCCACTCTCTACATCCCAGCTGTGTGACCTCAGACCAGGCTTAGCCCTCTCTGTGGCTGGCCTTTCTTACCACACACAGGACATTGCCGACTTCCTCCCCTGTTCTGGCATACACAGGCTCTGAGCAGCATGGTGACATTGGAATGTGAAACCAGGCTGGTTAAGTAGGAGCTGGGCAGCTCCACTTAAGGCCCTTTCCTAGCCCAGGACTCTGTCTTCGGTCTCCTGACACCTGAATCCCCCTGGGAAGGTGGCTCTGGTCACCCTGAGACATGACATCCCTCAGGATAGGAAAGACAAGACTTCTCTGCGGTCACACTGAATGTGGCCTCTCACCTGGCATCTCTGTCCCTGCCATCCTTCACACCCCCCCCCCCCAGGGCTCACACCTGGCTCCTTCCCTCGAATGAGGCTGCCTCAGGACTCCAATGCCCACTCTGGTCTGTCCTTACTGCTCGTCCCGTCATAGCCAGAGAAAGGTGGGAAAGCAGCTGTCTGTCAGCTGGGGGAGAGGGCAGCCTCATTCTCTGCAGGACCGTCTTTCCACTCTGGCTGAGTTGGGGCTCCAGAATCTTGGCCATGGTCCTGTGGCACGGTCTGTGGGAAGCGGGTGTGGCCGTGGCTGTGGCCTTGTGAACCAAGACAGCACCCTGGTTCACTGCCAAGCCCCGTGATTCCCTGCTTGATTATCAAAAACTTGATTATGTGCACCTGAGTGATTACAAGCTGCCTGCCTGACGTATAGCAACACCCACCCTGTCTGCGTGCATGGCTCTGATTGGATGATGAGTGATGAGAGACGAGTGCAGAGGGTGGAAGGGGATAAATTGGGGGATCCCAGAATAGAGTAGGCTAGGCAAGGCTGAAGCAGGGAAGCTGAGGTGAAGTTGGGCAGAAGCTAGCTAGCAGAAGCTGAGGTGCCCTGGCTCATTGCTAAGCCCCGTGATCCCTCCAGATAACACTGCCTTACACAGATTTTGCCAATTGAAAGGAGTCATACAGAATCTCTGTAATCCCTCCATCTGAGCCACAGTGAAGTCAGCTTGGGGGCCATAGGTAGTTACTGACTCTTTTAAGTTTCTGAATTGTTTTCCAATCTAATGGCTCATGATATCGTTGCCCTTGCTGATCTTGAACACTGGGAAGGCACCAACTTTGAGAGGCAGATTTTGCCATACCAAAGCATGGTGGCTGCGCTTTCCTTCACTTCCTCTTTCCCCTTTATAGGGAGGAGGTGAGGGCAAGGGAGGTGCTGAGGGTTCAGGCAGCCTTCCTCGCCTAAAACTCAACTTAGATATCACGCTAGTCACTTCATCTCCACTGTCAGATGATTCATCCGAATGTCCCTCCTCACTCCCTTGTTCTTTAGCCTCTTTTCTCTTTTGCTGGTCACTATGTTGAGACATAACCTCTTTTACTTCCTCTAAAGCTGCTACCCCCTTTTCTAACTCGGCAGCATACTTTCCACTTTTGTCTGCCAGGCAAGATTTAACTAAGTTCCAAATTGCCCGGCGGCAAAGGGGCAGCCGAATCTGCTGTCTGCAAGTTTGAAGCGGCAGATCCCATGGCTTTGTATCAATCTCCTCCTGCTCTCTTCACTTTAGTTTTTTTGTCCTTACTGGGAGCCAGACCTTAGCTCGTAACCCCGAGAGCTTAACTTCGTCCCTGTGCTGGGAACCTAACTCTATCCTTATAGCGGGAACCTCACTTAACTTCGTCCCTGTGCCAGAACCTAACTCCTAGCACTAGATTACTACTCTCTACCACGGAACTCACCCGTAGCTCTTGCTTCTTGATTCAGTTGCTCTTTTCAGAGTTCCCTGTACAGGCCACCAGATGCCGGGACCCCAGACTCCGGCCAGCAGAGGTGGGGAAAAGATGACAGGTACACCAAGGCAGGGTTCAAGCAGCTTCCGCTTTATTCTGGGGGATCGCCCAACTTATCCGCATCCATCCTCTGAACTTGTCTCTCACCACTCTTCATGATCCAATCAGCATTCAGCACGCTCTGTACACGAGCCATGCACGCAGTCAGGGTGCGTGTTGATAGGCCAGTGACTTAATATCATGCTGTATAATAGTCAAGCGGGCAGCACATGATCATTCAAGTGCACATGTTCAGGTTTTTGGTAAACAAGCAGGGATCATAGGGCTTGGCAATGAGCCAGGGCACCATCTTGGCCCATGCGGCTGCACCCGCTTCCCACAGACCTTTCAATTGCTGAGATTACAGTTGTGTCCCACCACATCCAGTTATCCAGCACTTAGAATCCAACCTAGGGTGTTGTGCATGCTAGGCAAGTGCTCTACCAACAGAGCCATAGTCCTAGCTCCTGATTGTTCTCATCTCACAACAAAGAGTCTCATGCTTACCCTATAGTCTGTCTTCTAACTTAATCACCTTTTAAGAACTTATCGCTGGATGTGGGAATATTCCAAGTTGCTGGGAGTTAGGGCTTGAGCGTGTGCAAAGGGAGAGGAATGCAATTCATGTCCTGACATCCATCGTGTGATTTGGTGATACATTTATCCCACACCACAATGCTTATCAAGCACCTATACTACACCAAGCATTGGAGAACTTGGGAGAGATGAGAGAAGGGCGTGCCTTGGCTTCCTTGGAGGTGTGGGCAGACACGGGGCAGTAAGTTTGGACAAAGGCAGGAGGCAGCGCTATGGATATGTGAGGCAGGAGGACCTAACTGGGCACTGAGGGACCCATGGCACGCGCCTACGTGAACAAGGTGTCAGCTCACACTTCGAGCACTGTGGCTGAGATGTGTCATCAAAACCCCATGGCACACTCAACCCTGTACTATTTTCCAGACGTGGGCAGTGGAGTCTGGAAGGCTGAGGGGTGTGCTTCAGGCTGGTGGCTTGTGAGGGACAGATCCAGGATGACACCTGAGTCTGAGTGGTCCTGAGTTGGTACCTCTATTGTATCCGTGTCTGAGCTGTATTATCCTCCTCACCTTTGTCCCCTGTCTTTCCCTTTGAACCTTGCTTCGGTGGCAACTCAGTCCCTTGACAGACATCAGCCACCTGGCCCCGAGGACATCAGCAAGAGCCTGGGAAGCTGTTCATGCTCCTCCCCATTTTATACCACAGGCCTGGGACTCACTCTTCCCACCATGGCCTGATATTGCTCAAACTCTGAAACAATGACTTTGAAGCCTGGCACTTAACAGGCCCCCAGCTTTTTCTTTCCAAGTCCAAATGGCAGGATTTAGATGCAGGGGTAGAGGGCCACGCTCCTTTCTTCACTGGCAGAGCTGAGGTTCTCAATGGGTGGATGGGTGGATGGCCATGCTAATGCCTGGGAGAATGTGGACCCCATGGACCTCAGGACTGGACAGGGAGGGCTCCTAAGAGACTTGCTATAGCAGGTATGGGGGCTGCTGTGTGCTCTGGAGGAGAAGTCTAGGGTAGAGGGCAGCTGTGTGTGTGTACCTAAGCTCTGGATCATGAGGGGCCAGTGGTAGTGTGTCTTGCTGTTCCTGGGACTGGCATCTTTGTGGGAGAGGGGTGTCTGGAGACTCCTCTAGGGAAGCTAGAGGTTGGGGAGCCTTCCCTGCATCCTAAACAAAGAACAACAACTATACCACACATGGTGGTCATCATCCTAGCCAGGGGAAACTGAGGCATTCAAAAGTTAACCCACTCACCCGAACCCCCAGAACTCAAGTATAACCCAAAGTCCTTGGTTGTCACACACACCCTGAAAGTCACCCCAGCAGACCTGTGCCTGTCTGGCACCACCCTGAGGGTAGCCTCTTCCTGACCCTTCGGGAACAATTCTTTCTGGAGTACAGCCCTGCTACTCTCCTCCCCAGTCTTGCTGTCTGGAACTGCAGCCAGTTTGTCCTCCCCAGTACCCACAAGATAAACCCAGTGTGCTCTTCTGGGTGTAATTTGGAGAATACCCGTGGTTTATTCTGTTGCCATAGCTGTTGGCACTGTGGAAATTGCAGGATTAGAAATGAGACTGGGAACAAGGTTTACTGTGTCACTCAGCAGCTCAAAGAAACAAACTCCCTGAACAACAAGGCAGCTATATTTGCACAAATGAGCTGCAGAGGCAGCCTGTGAATGCCATGGAGCCAGTGACCTTCTAGAAGGTTGGCTTTTGGGGACTGGGAAGGGTGGAGAGGATAGGGAAGTGTCAGTGTGGTGACTTTCTGGCAAACTGTCAGAAGAACTCTGTTCTATATCTCAAAGATATCTCTGTTCTATATCACCAGCTAACCTTCATTTCAAGCTTAGACACAATCCCCACCCCCATCTCTCCATCCCCAGGAAGCAAGACATACGTCCAAGGTCACATGGATTCTGTGTCCAGGGCACCAATTCATCCTGAACCTATCAGATTTGGTGACAAAGTGCAGGCTACCAAGTGGTTGTCAGGTAGACAGAAAATGTCAAAAAAGAGCCTTCTTCCTGGATACCCGTGTGACCCACAAAAAATATCAGGGAGAGCTGGCCGGAGCTCTGACCTCACCTTCAGCAAAGCTTGAGGAGTCTCATGCACATCACCGAATCACTCCCTCCCATCTTGTGCAGTGACTGGAAGGGCTGAACAGAGCATCCCAGGCCGCAAACCTTTGTTCCATTCTTCAGTTAATGCACAAGTTGAAATCTTGCCCTACCAAGACTGTACAAACTCTATCCACAGGGCTGAATGGATGTCTTAGTGGGTGCACATGGGTATCACTTGAGCTGAGGATTCAAGTTTTATTCCCATTCACTATGTCAGGCAGCTCACAACTGCTTGTAACACAGCTGCAAGAGTCTAACTGTCTCTTCTGGTCTTCATGGTGACTTGCATTTAAGTGTGTGTGTGTGTGTGTGTGTGTGTGTGTGTGTGTGTGTGTGCGCGCGCGCGCGTGCGCGCGTGCACTTGCTCAGCTCAATTTCCCTAGACTTATATGATTCAGAACCTTTTGCCTAGGGAATGACACCACCCACAGTGGATGGGTCTTCCAACGGCAATTGAATTACTGACTTAAGACACCCCACTGCAGACATGTCCCACAAGCCAACCCAACAAGCAATAAAAACAAATCTTTTAACTTTATCCACAAGAAAAGAAAAAGGCTCTTTGGAATTTTCTACTTTTCTAAGGCACACTCCTGTGTCTCCACCATAACTATTAGTATGTGACATATCATGCTAGACTCAACACAAAGTGGGTACCATTTTATACTTCTCCCCATAGACCAATACTTTGATCAATCCTTGAGTTTATTCCCCTACCTCATTGGTTGGTTAGGGACTCAATTTAGCCAGCTGGATGAGATAGACAATGTGGTAGCTCAGGCTCTGAGCCCCCAAAGACCATGCATTCTCCTACCCAATCTCTTTGAATCTGCCTGTTGTCCTGGAAACAAGCCTGAGGTAACATACGGAGAATGAGAGGATATCCTCACCTGAGATGAAACCAAATAGTCACTCTTCCACTGCCTAAAGCCATGTATGATGGTTAGCTTTAATTTAACTTAATCTAATTTAACTTGACAGAGACTAGAATCACCTGGGAAGGCAGTCTCAGGGAGGCATTGCCTATGTTGGGATGGCTTGTGGGGCATGTCTGCAGTGGAGTGTCTTAAGTCAATCACTGTTGGAAGACCCATCCACTGTGGGTGGTGTCATTCCTTAGGCAGAAGGTTCTGAACTGTATAAGCCTAGGGAAATTGGGCTGAGCAAGTAAGCAGGTAAGAACGTGAGCATGCATGAGTTTAACCCTCTCAGCTATTGAATGTGGATGTGACTGTGACCAGTTGTCCCAGGCTCCTGCCCCAGTGACTTCCCTGCAATGATGGACAGTAATATGGAATTATGAGCTCAAGTCCTTTCTCCTAAGTTGCTCTGTGTCAAGGTATTTCATGGCAACAACAGAAACAAAACTAGAATACCATTTAAGACCAGCCAGCTCCAGCAGCCCACAGACAGAAGAGCAAGTCTGTCTGAGACTAGCCTGTCCAGACTGGGAACTCATAGGCGATCGTTTATTGCTGGTTGCTGAAGTGTTTTGGAGTATTATACAGCAGGCCTGGGTAACCCATCCTGCCCTGTGTGTTTTTCCCTTTTTGAGGTTGGGTTGAGACTCAGTGGAGTCTTGGCTGAAGTTATCCTGCCTATAACCAAAGACCTAAAGTTCAACCCAGGCTTTTCTCACTTCTCCCTGAGGGTCCGATACAATCAAAGAATCCCTAACACTGAAGTGGCAGGCAGATTGAATTTCATTGCTTACATCTCCTTACAAAGTAATACTGAAAGATGCAGGGAGGGGAAAAACCCAACCCTTTGGTAGATTAGTAATGTCTGCCACTGGTGGTGCTGTAGACACAGTGGTGTGAGCCCTGTGCTATGCATTTAGCAGGTACTTCTTAAAAAAAAAAAAAAAAAAAAAACACCAAAGCTCAAAGAGAGGATTTGGGGTGACATAATCAGGATTTGTCTCTGAGATAAAGGAGGGTGCCAGCAAGGTAGCCTGCATTGCGCTTAGGGGCTGAGTCTAGTCAGCCATGCTCCCACCCCTGTCCTGGCCCTGTGACAGCCTAGCTCACTTAGGAGAAGTTTGTTAGAGAAGGCATGAGAGGGCATCTACTTCCTGATTAGGAGTGATGGTATTGGCTGCTTCGATTCTGTTCTCTGAAATTAACTAAAGGTGATAAGGACAAGAAACAGAACAAAACAGGGAATTTTGTTTTTGTTTTTTTTTTTCTCCCTTCATTTTTATTGAAAACAGAAATGAACACAACTCCAAACCACAGGCCCTGAAGGTTCCCTCCCCAAACTATGGAATGTAGCCCAGAACCAGAGGAAATTGAATCCATGCAGACATCCCAGGATGTTTTCCATAAAGGAAAGCTGAGGATGTACAGATATAGCCCAAAGAAGATACCCTGAGCCTTGAAGACTTCTACTGACAATCCTCTGCTCAGAGCTCTGGGACCCACCTGTTTTCCCCAGAGGTATTACTGGGCCCTTTGACTGTAGGGACAGCAAACCTCACACTTTGAGCTGTAGAGAGAGTCCAAGATGATAAGGCTGTGGGTTTCCCTTCTCCCTGGGGTGATTGGCCACTGGCCTAGGAGGACGAAGGGAGCAGAGTCGATCAACAGGGTTTCCGACAGCTGTGAGTAAGAATGGTAATAACCACACATCGGTACTAGCTTCAGGGGGACAGATCAACTTTACTAAGGGTGAATCAAGGATTACATGGTTTGGGGGTGGGGGTGGGGATGTCCAGGGTAGACAAAAGTCATTGGCTGAAGGCTAAGGTACGGAGATGCCTCATTAGCATAGGGAGGCACTCCAGGGAATCTCAGGTGATCGCTGAGAAGCTGAATCTCACAAAAGCTATGTGACATTCCACAGGTGGAGGGTATAGGGGTTTTTGGCTCCCCAGACAAGGTCAGAGAAGGAGAAACCCTGCCAGTAAAGAGAGTCCGCCATTTTGTGCAGATCGCAGAAGGCTTTCTGGACCATGGTAGAATTAATTAACAGGGCAACAAAAGGCAGATGTGAGTTGTGCACTGCCCAAGGGTATTGCCCCTACTCTTTCCACATAGTTGTACTTCAAGGAGTTGCCTGGTTAACAAAGGTATCCAAAGGAAGGATGTAGGTGCTTTGGCACAGGAAGGAAACATGGCAAACACAGGAAGTTCCTGAAGACTCAGGGGAACAGTGTTTCCACAGTTGATGTCAGTCCACACAACTCTTTAAAAAGGCCCAAGAAACTAGGCACTGTGGTTTGTGTTTGTCATCCCAGCAGACAGGAGGCTAAGGGATGGGGTTCATGAGTTTGAGGCTAGTCTGGAGATAGATATAAGTGATGTCTCAAGTAATCTAAAATCAAAACCAGAATGAAAACAAATAATAAACAAACAGACAAACAAACAAACAAATAAATAAGTAGTACCAGGAGATATGGGGATAGAAAATGAGTCTAAAATCATAGTGCATAGTGGGTACTCAGGAGATATGGAGATGGAAAATAAGTCTGAAATCACAGCACACAGTGGGTGCTCAGGAGATAATGGAGATAGAAAGTGAGTCTGAAATCACAGCACGCAGTGAGTGTTCAGAGGCTGTTCTTAGGAATGAAACTAAAGCAGACTGGAGGAGGAGGAGAGAAGAGAAGCAATTGCAACTACATAAAACACACCACCCTAAGCTGGGTCTGAATAGCACAGGCATGCCATGCCATCTTAGCTACTCAAGATGATGAGGTGAGCAGAACAAAATTCAAAGTTTGCCTGGACCACAGAGTGAATTTAGAGCCAGGCCAGGGAACTTAGGGAGAATTGTTATCAAGGTTAATTAAAAAGAAGGACTGGGAATGTAGCTCAGTGGTAGAGGGTTTGTCTAGCATGCCTGAGGCCCCAGATTCAATTTTCAAGATTTCAAAAAACAAAACAAAACAAACAAACAAAAAACCAGCAATCAAAACAGATGCAATTATATTGAGGGGAAGTATAGAAAAGCTGTATACTGTTACCTGATATTACATAGCAAAGAATGTTGCTCTTCAAGTATTTGGTCAAAGATGACAAATGAGAGGCTCAAAAGACAGCCAAAGTTATACAGTAGATCAGACAAAGTTATACAGTAGGTCAGTGGGTCTCAACCTGTTGGTTATGCCTCACCCCATGGGACTGTGTATCTGATATATATCTTACAATTCATTACAGTAAACAGTTATGAAGTAGCAACAAAATAATTTTATGGTTGGGGAATCATCAGGACATGAGGAAGTGTGTTAATGGGTCTCAGCATTTGGAAGGTTGAGGTGGATAATAAGCATTCTATGAGAACATAGGTGTAAAAACACTAAAAGATACACTAAAAGAAAAGTCTTGAAATACAGACATGTATCTGTGGATAAAAGAATGCACACAAATGTGGGGGAGGGAGTCTAAGACAAGGCTGGAAGAAATTAAATCATAAAACAGGTCTAGAGGAGAGGGGTCACCTTCACAGTCACAGGCCTCAGGCTTAATCCTCAGCATTGCAAAAGGAAAGAAAGAGTTAAACTAAAATATGTCTAATGATCTAGGTAGAAAAGCCGTAACACAGAGCTCAGTTGGTTATATGCTTACCCTGTAGTTATGACCTGAGTTCGACTCCTAAAGCCCACATGGAAAAAGCCAAGCACAGTGGTGCCTCCAGCCTTGGCTATGGCCAGGTCCCACAGAGGCACTAAGGAGCCGGTGAGGGAGGAATGAGTCAGGCAAGGTGGTCAGGAGAATCTTGCAGCCTGACTGACTGGCAGTCAGAGTGTTTCTTATTCACACAGAACGCAGGAGGCAGGGAAAGATTCATGTTGTTCCAAAACAGATCATATCATTGTTGTCTCTGGATGTGTGTTTAACTTCCTCTTGGTCATAAGTTTAGTCATCGTTGATGAACCATGACGAAACAAGAGTTTATCTTTTTATACTCATTTTCCCTCATCAACCCCGTAACCCAACTTTAAGAATCTTGAGATTTCAGGGGCACTAGACAGAAAGAAAATTTCCAAGCCAGCCTGGGAAGAGTGCCATGTCCCGGGCACTGTATTAGCAACTTTTAATGGTCAGAGTGTTAATTGCCATTAGGCTGAAGAAAAATCTTCAGGCCAGAGTGGCTGCAGTTATTATTCAATTTCTGGCACAATACAATGTTTTCATTTTCTATCTTTGTAGACTTTATTTGTATGTCTAATCTTGGCATTTCTTTGTTCCTTGGTCGTGCGACACTGCAGTGGCCCTGCATGAGCTGACTTTTCTGAGGGAGGCCCTGATACCTCATTCTTTTTTCATTTCTCCACACTGTTCTTTGTCCATCAGTATAAGCCCCTGTGTATGGCAGAGATAACTCTGCCATATATATATATACCATATGCGGTCCCCAATCTTATATGCCACGTAATCGCCTGAGTTTACAGTAGGAAGAGGGTTTTGATTTGATCTGCTGCCAACTCCTCTAGCCCACTGAACCTTGTTTACCTTTTAAAGTTTAGTTTGTCCTGATTATCTTATTCCTGAGTAGGCACAAGGACAGGTGTTCCAAGAGTATCTTGGAACAGGAGGCTCCTAAGGCGATCTCTGACATTTTCATATGAGTCACAGCCTCCAGGGCACAAAAAGACCTTCAAGTAGGGCCAGATAAGAATATTTTCCTAAAAGCAGAAGGGGTAGTAGGCTCAGGACCTTCTTGGAGAAGCTTAGAAGCACTACTCCTGGGAAAAGGTATGAATGATTCGTAAGAAATTTCTTATCAATCCAACATCCCAAAGTTGTACAAATATGAAAAGCGTCCCCATCGCCACCCCAAGGATGCATCTCGTGATGATCAAGACCCAAAGTGAAGGACAGCACCACGTTCTTCATGTGACTCAGCTTTGCGGGATCTTTGTGCAGCAGCTGTGCTGCTGGCTTTATGGTGTTCGCTGTTCCCATTAGATAAACCCGTGCTGTGGTGGGACTTATAACCCCAACTCGTGGATCACAGACAGAAGGATCCTAGCCACTCTAACCTTTCTTGTGAATTCCAGCCCAAGGAGAGACCCTGTCTCAACAAAACAGAACAGAACAAAACAGAACAAAACAAAACAAAACAAAACAGAACAGAACAGAACAGAACAGAACAAAACACCAAGATAGCAGCCAGTGAGATGGCTCAGTGGATAAAAGGTGCTTGCCATCAAGCCTGAGGACTTGAGTTCAATCCCCAGGACTCTCATGACAGAAGGGTAAAACCAACCATGACAAGTTCCCTGCCCATCACACATGTGAGATGGTATGTGTATTCATGTGTGTATGTATACACACACTCACACAAATAAAAAAACACTGTGGCAGTCACGAGGTTGGTTAAATCACTGTTAAGAGAGAAAAAAAAATCCAAACAGAAACCCAAGGTAGATGGATGGCTCCTTAAAATGACTCCATGGTTAATCTCCAGCTTCATATGCCTTGCACATACATGGACTCGTGTATTGCACACATAGACACACACACACACACACACACACACCAAACCATCATGTGGAGAAAGTTAGGTGCATCGACCCAACATCTTCATGTCTTAGCAGAAGATGGAAGAGGAGGGAGATTGGGAGGACGGCAGGAGAGTGGCTGAGACCATTTATTTCTATGTAACCGCAGCATCTGCTCTGAATTGCCATTTTGTTTGTGCTTCCAGGCCACTAGGGAATGCCTCCAACCCTGACACAGTAATGATAAGGCTAGAAGGGGGCAGCATTTGTCTAACTTCTCAGTGTTACTTCCAGGGAGTCAGTACTGTAATGTCAGGGCTCTCCAGACAAACAGAACGCTAGATGCATACATATTAAAAGGGAGATTTATCAGACGCTGGACAGGTGGCTCAGCGATTAAGAACACAGAGGTCCTCTTTAAAAGAGGACCTAGGTTCAATTCCCAGCACCTAATGGCAGCTCACACCATCTGTAACTCCAGTTCCTGGGGATCTGACCCCTTCTTCTGGTCTCTATAGGCACCAGGCTCACACAACACAGTGTACAGACATGTACTCAGACAAAGCACTCATGCATATAAAATAAAAACAAATCTTATACAGGAGGGGGGTTCATTAGGTTGGATTATACGGTACCATGTGGGTGGTCTAACAATGACCATCTTCACCTTGGAGAAGGTGATGCCCAGTAGTGTGGGAGATGTGGAGATAAACCTGGCGGAGGAGTAAGCGGGAAGAGAGCTAGGCGCCACAAGCCTCTGCGACAACTTGGAGAGTCTTGATGCACTGTACAGTGTCTGATCTGACCTGGCCCCACCCCCCCACCCCCCCACCCCCCGCCAGGTACCAGTGAGACAACACAAAGGACCTGAGGCCGGGCGGTGGCTGCTTCCCCTTTCTCCCCAGAAATTTCCATGGGGAGTTGGCTCCTCCCCTACAGGCTCCTGGACAGGCAAGTCAGATTTTACTAAACAACACAGATTGCATCCTGATTTGCCATTGAATATATAAATATACCCTAATTAGCTAAAAAGCGATATATAAGTTTATGTAATAAACAATAAAGTTAGATCTGCACTCTGATTCTGGTCTCTGGAGTCTGAGTCCAGTGCATCATAGGCTCCAACTCCATTTACCCCCAACTTCCTGTTCCCGACTCGCACACAGTAGCTTGCTCAGCCCACAAGGCTGGATGTCTCAGCTGCCCCAGTCTGGTGCTGAAGGTCGGGAGGATTCCTGGAGAGCTGCTGGCCTTCAGTTCATATTGGAAGGTCAAAGAAGCTGGTTTTGGATGCAGTGGAGGACAGCAGCAGCAGCAGCAGCAGCAGCAGCAGCAGCAGCAGCAGCAGCAGCAGGGTAGATGAACTCCTCAGGGAGACGCAAGGCAAACAGGCAAAACGTGAAAGCTTTTACTCCCGAGATAAACTCTTACCTGTACTGCCACCAGAAGTGGGTGCCCACATTCAGGGTGGGGGTCTTCCCGCTTCAGTTAAACTGATGGTGAAGGTCCCTCCCTCATGGGTGTGCTCAGTGGCTTGCGTCTTAGTTGATTCCAGGTTCTGTCAAGTTGACAACAAAGATAAGACATCACAAGTGCATTTGGCTTTGTTTTGAGAGTTTTGGAGACAGTGTTTGGCTAGGTATCCCTGGCTGGCCTCGTCGAGCTGTCTGTATACCAAGGCTGGCTTGCAATCCCTTATGAGAGCTCCTGTCTCAGCTCCCCAGGATCCTGGCATTGTAGACATGTGCTACCATGCCTAGATTAATTATCTTTCTTCCTTATTGTGAAGGTATTTTTAGAAAAAAATCTATGAAATATTGTTTATCTGAAGTTAATATTTGTTTCACCTCAATTTTCATTTGTTATGTTGAGTGGAGTAAATTATATCTTGTAGTTTAAAATGAGGAATGGCGTGTGTAATTCCATTTTTTAATTGATTGCCTCCTGTACACATGCAGAGTACCTTTTGGGGTAATTATTTATTATTGTTTGAATATTTTACTTTACTTTTGCATTTTATAATGTCGACATACATTCTTTTCAAAAATTTTGGTTGGATTGTTCCTTGTTCAGAAAAATCAAAGTTGGTGTTGGACAGGGTTGGGTGCTGGGGGGTATCTTTGCACACGGTACAGGAGAAGGCCTGACAAGATGGCTCAGTGGCTGACGGTGCTTGCTGCCAAGCCTGATGACCTGGATTTGATGCCCAGGACAAACATAATAGAAGAAGAGAACTGATTTTTGAAAGTTGTCTTCTGATTGCTATTCATGTATTGTGACATGTACACACACACACACACACACACGCGGAAAAACACACATACACATGCAGAAACACACACATATGCACATGCACACATATGTGCATACACACAGAAACTAGGAACAACAACAACAAAAAGATACAGGAAGGCAAGAGAATGTGGGGTTTGAATGAGAATGGCCAGTATAGGCTCATATATTTGAAATCTTGGTCCCAGGTGGTGGAACTGTTGGGGAAGTGTTAGGAAGTATAGCCTTTCGGAAGAAGTGTGCCAACAGCACTTGAAACAAAAACCAGCTTTGTTTTTGACTTGTGTTTCTGTCTTTGACTTGTTGTCTCAAGATGTGACTCTCAGCTACTGCTCCAGCGCCATGCCTGCCTACCTGCCTGCTGCGGTGCACCCTGTCATGGTGGTCTTGAACTCATTCTCCGAGATGAAAAGGCACAGAGAGAAAGGCTGAGATGAGGTGTTCTGGGTGCTGCCAGATTCGGCAGTGCTGCCTGGGGAATCAGGGCTCATACAGCTGAATACCAGGGTGTATGGTTCCCCGTCACTTGCCAGTGGTCAATGAAGGATTGAATTTGTTTTGTTTGTTTTTGTTTGTTTGTTTGTTTGTTTGTTTTGCTCGTTTGAGACAGGGTTTCTCTGTGTAGCCCTGGCTGTCCTGGAACTCGCTCTATAGACCAGGCCGGCTTTGAACTCAGATCTGCCTGCCTCTGCCCCTTGAGGATTAAAGGCGTGCGCCACCGCTGCCCGGTGAAGGACCGAATCTTTAAACTGCACTTTCTTCAGAGCATTGCAGTCTGAGAAGACAGTGGATCGACACCCGGAAACCCTAATATCTCACCTTCGGTTTCTAGGTCACATAAGGGGTGGGGGCAGACACTGTTCGTCATTCTGGGCTCAGGCTTGCCCCTCTGGTCAGGTGGAGAGCCATGGTTCTGAGATCTATGCTGTCTGCTTCTCCCATTAGCATCTCTGCACTCCTGTTCTGTAGCTCAGGCACTTCCTGAAATGCTAAGCTTTCAACAGCATCTACTGTAGCAGCCATGGCCTCCTCAGAGGCAACCCCCCCCCCGCCCCGCCCCGGGTATAGCTTGTGTGTGGGGTTCCCTCAGAACAAGCCAGCCATGAACAGTGGGCACAGCTGGGCTAGGAGTAACCAGTGAGAGGCAATGTCGGTTCACAGCATGTAGCATCAGTGTGTCCTTCAGTTCAGAGCTTGAAAGTGGTCTATCCATGCCTGCCCTCCATCAGCAATCCCCACCTCCATCTCTGCTAGCCTGGCTGTGACTGGATGTGGACTAATGACATAGCTTCTCTAGGTGCCCTTTTGGGTCTAAGTTACGGCTACCAGCAGTCAATGAGGCTCCTCCCACCCACCTGACTCCTCCTACTCACCCTGACTTCTAAACCACTTGGCTTCTCCCATCTGCTTGGCTCCTCCTATCCATCTGGTTTCTCCTACCTCAAGTGGCTCCTCCTATTCCACCAGGCTCTTTCTAGCCACTTGGCTCCGCCCTTCCCATCTGGCTTTTTCCCCCACTTATTTTTCTGCTGATTCAGTTACATCGCCCAGCCCCCACCTACTGAGACTCTTTCCTAATACCCTCTTGCTCTTTGCCTAATAGAGAGGTTGGGTTTCTTGCCTAAGTTCACAGTTTCCCAAGACCCTGAGCATCTTTCCCAACTGTTTTCTCTCTTTCTTCACCTTGTTCTTAGTCTGGGGAAACCCCGGCCTGTGGTGACTTGGGGACCGAGCAACTGGAGATGAGTTCAGCTCTGTAATGACAATGTGACCTTAGGTGAGTCACTTGCCCTCTCTGAGCTGTCCTCTTCGCCTGGCCCTGCTTTCTGCCTGTAGTCACCAGAATCAGGCAGACGAACAAATTTTACAGAAAGGAGAAAGATTCCGGTGTCGTTGTGTACTGAGAGCCTCCTTTTCTCATGCAGTCTGAGCTGAGCCGGAAGTGCTCATCCGCTCCTCTGGTACCTTCTCTCTGCATTAAATTCCCCTCAGGTGAGGAGCTGCTTTGATAATTAATGGGCTTCTCGGCATTCCTCCCACAGTACCGCGCTTCAGCATCTCCCAGTTCTGGGCAAGAAAACCCCCATCCTGCTTTAGAGACAGCCGGGCCTCCTGAGCCCGTGAGAGTGAGACTGTAGGGCATCATTTGGCTCAATCCTTTCACAGTGAATGTTAGGCTGGAACCCCTGCTGTCCCCTGCACAAGCCAGGAAACCCTGTTTGTTCCTTTGCTCCTCGACCCTGCCCCTAGGGAGAAAACTCCCAGCTACCATAGCATGACTTCTCCCCTTTCCGGCAACCCATCCACGAGTGCCCGCCCAGGGGCTCAGTTTTTGACCATGTAATGGGCACAATCCCAGCTCCTAGTTGGCACGTCTCACTCCTCCCCCAAGCTCTATAAAACCTCCTTGGATGCTCAACTCCGCTGACCTCCTCCACCTGTGAGGTCGGTGAGCCTGCCCTACAGCTGCCGCCTGATAAACCTACCTTCATCTGCTTTTAATCTGGTCTAATCCGACCTATGTCTGCATCACCGCGGGAGAGAAAACGTCTCTCAGTGAAGAGGGTAAACTGAGGCCCGAGGGGACATAAATAATGTCATGAGGTCTGTGTCACAATGCCCATGCGCCAGTATTTCCAGTTACAGATTGTGGGAAGAAAATCCACATCAGACGTACTCAGCACAAAGGGAGGTATTGCTATAGGGAACTGAAGACTCAGAGTGTGTCTTCAGGGATGGCTTGATCAAAGCTCAGACAGTGCCATGGGGATCGCCTCTGGCTCTGCTCCACTGGTTCTGTCCTTAGACACTGTGGTGGAAGCAGCTTCTTTGCCCCCCCCCTTCAGATTCAGAGGCAGAGAGTATGTGTTTCTAGTCACCCCCAGCCAGTGTTTCTTTTCATCTAGTTTTACTTTTATTATTTTAAAGTGTGTGTGTGTGTGTGTGTGTGTGACTGTGTTGTATCTGTATCTGTGTGTGCAAGACTGTGTGTCTCTGTGTGTGATTCTGTGTATTTCTCTCTCCCCTCCCCTCCCCTCCCCTTCCCCTCCATCTCTCTGTGTATGTGTGTGTGTGTGTGTGTGTGTGTGTGTGTGGGCACTAGAAGCATTGGATTCTTCATAGAACTTGAATTTCAGGCAGCTGGGGTCCAACAGGTATAGGTACTGGGTCCTCTTCAGGAGCAGTGAACACTTAACTAGTGCCCTGGCCATCTCTCCAGCCCCCCAGCCAGAGCTTCATTGCAGATCATGTCTAAGTTTACGTGCTGCCTTGACAGCCCGGCCCCAGTCTGCGGTGAGGGAAAGGCTGATCTTTCTACATCAGGGCTATGGTTTAAAGTGTCAGGGCCACTGGGGAGGCAAAGACCTGACATCTGCTGGAGTGACAGCTCAGCTGAAGCACCTGCTGTGGGCCACCTAGCTGGCCTGAGCCCTTAGATCTGCTGTCACACATGTCTCTCCTGCCAGCTGCTAGGCGAGGCTACCTGAGACCACGTAGCAAGAAAGGCTCAGGCCACACAGCAAACCCGATGCTGGACAGGCTGTGACTGTGGGCAGCTAGGGAGCACGGAGACACAGTTGTCTACCAGCAGGCTGGGCGTCTGGGGGTGCCGCCTCTGGGCCTCATCTGTGCCGGCCTGGCTTGCCTGTTTTCCTAGCTGGCAGGTTAGGGCAGCTAGAGAGAATAGAGCGGCTGAGAGGTGCAGATGGGTCTGCTGTTGTATGAGATTGACGGGGCGTGGTGGGGAAGCAGAGGAGCAATGGGTGTGAGTCCCTGTGGGTGACTGACAACGGCACTGTGTTCTGAAGCCACTGTGCCACACAGGGCTCCCACTTTTTGCTCTTCCTCCTTCCTGCCGTGGCCAGGCACAGATGACCTTTCTCTTCTGCTTCCCGGCAATGCCTGTCTTAGGGCTACTATTACTATGATGAGACACCATGACCAAAAGAGAAGCTTGGGGAGGAAAGGGCTTACTGTTTGACTTCCACTTCCACAGCACTGTTTATCATTGAAGGAAGTCAGGGCAGGAACCCAAACAGGTCAGGATCCTGGAGGCAGGAACTGATGTAGACTGGCTTATTCCCCATGGCTTGCTCAGAGCATCCTTCCTTTCTTCCTCCCTCCCTTCCTTCCGTCCATTCATCCTTCTTTCCTTCCTTCCTTTTCTCCTCTTCTTCCTCCTTTTAAAGAGCAGATTACTAAGAGATAACAACCAAACATGACAAAATGAAATATAAGATGAAACAAAAACTTTCATATTGGAGTTGGGCATGGAAACCCAGTAGAAGAGAAAGAATGCCAAGAACAGGCAGAACAGGCAGAGACCTCCATAAAAATACCAAGCCCATAGCTATAACATATACACAGAGGCCGCTGTCTTGTAGAGCCCAGGACCACCGACTGAGGGATGGCCCCACACACAATGGGGCCATCAATCACTAAGTACAATCTACAAACCAATCTTATGGAGGAATTTTCCTAGTGGGGGCTCGCTCCTCTCAGATGACTTTAGCTTGTGTCAAGGTGACATAAAGCCAGCCAGCACACAGCCACGTGGTGGTGGATGGAGAGATACACACAAGGACCCTTCTCCTCTTTCCCACCTCGGTCCCCAAGCTGCCAGCTCAGTCCCGTGGCTCCAACTCTTGGCTCTTCCTCCTCCCTGCTGTGGCCAGGCACAGATGACCCTCTGCTCTGTCCAAGCTTACCTGGGTCAGGATGGACATGCCCACCTAGCGCCACAGCCAAGTCCACTAGAAACAGCGAGAGTCAAGAAGCCAGCAAAGCTGAGCGATTGCTACGGTCGGTCGCTGTCCTTCTGTTTCTAACGTGTGGGTTTTGGCCTCTGTGTGTTGCATTCCTAGGGTCCATCTGCATTGTGATTCATTTTCCAGAGAAAAATTACATCTGAGTCTTTTTAGGAAAACCCTAAAATCAACTTTATCTGGCCACCATTTGGAGTCTTCCTTATGCCGTGGAGATTGTTAAGCACAGTTAAGACCATAGTTAGATGAGGCTATTACTCCAGGGATCTTCTTGGAGTATCTGCCCCCGAGCTAACTCAAACAGTATAATTGGTGCAGGGTAAACAGAGACAGTTGACAAACTCTGGCCAGGGAAGTAGGTTACAGATTCAAGGTCTCTCTTTACTATAGACTTGGAGGTCTCTAAATTTGTAGTTTGAAGATAAGGGGTCATACAGGGTATACCCCTGGAAGAATAAAACTCAGTAAGATAGAGGGAGGGACTAAAGTAAACCTTTCTACTTTATAGCATAGATGATAAAACATAGCAAAAGAAGTTAGGTATAAGTGTGAACCGGCCATAAAAAGACTAGTTTAGACATTCTCTGTTGCCCTCAATGCTTTCAAACAACAAACATCGGCAGCCTAAAAGCAGGCTGTTGTATATTAAATGTGTTTGCCATGGAGGCGACATTTTTTTTTTTTTTTTAGATTCTTTAAATTGGAGTTATAGGACTAATAAGAAGAATAACCTGTTCTGTTTGTATTTGCTAATTGTGACTGAATTTGTAACCCTGGGTGGGTAATGAAAACCCAAACATACATTCTGTACCACTTAGGTAATCATGAGTTTGTTCTATGAAACTTTTAGAAATAAAGGCGCACCTGGTTGAGCCAGAGCCACAGAAGTGGCGATTCCCCTGACTTTTGTGCCTGGCTCACTCCTTCCCCTCTGCCCGGTCAGCAAAGACTCTCCAACTCTCCACTCTGTGCTGGGTAAGCCCCTTCCTGAAGCCCCGCCCCCCCACCCAATGTAGGCTTTGCCCTTTGAGATCTGAGCCTTGACAGCATGGATCAGGTGACACATCTCCCAATACCTTTGAGTGTGCCATCAAAATTTCCAATGTACTGTTGAACCCCAAAGAGTGAAAATCATTTTCTCTTTGCAGGGCAGTCGGGCACCCCTGGACTCCTACATTATAGGTGACAGACACTGCTGGGCTGCAAAACTGGAACTCAGCAAGGACAGGGTGACCATGGAGTCCGTGAAGCCCCTCCCACCTGCTCCTTCTCAGAGTGTCAGGCTCTGGGCAGGCAGGTTAATGGAATCCCGAGGCTGTGGTGGAAGGGAAATTGCTTGGCTCCCCTCTCTGTATTTTCTGCTCCGACGACGACCGTGGTCTCTTGTCCTCACACAGGGCCCCAGCCAGGCTTGGGGCTTATAATTTTAAAGTCCTTTTAACTTTTCAGGTCGGAATGTTATTGCTTTGGCCAAAGGCTCCTTGAAGGTTTACAGAGCAAAGAGTAGGCGCTCTGTGATCCTGAGTGCACTGCAGGGTTCCCACAGGACAAGTGGCTCTGATTAGTGACTGGCTCGTTCAGAGCCGGGCATCTACAGAGCGGCACCCACACTACAGGCAGGTGCATGCTGGACCAGGCCTGATTTCCCTTCCTGGGCTCCTTCTTAGCACTGCAGAGGTCGATGCCAGGAGCCTGTGGCTAGAAAGCTGGGCAGAACCAGACCTGGGGTAGGAGGGTCAGAGCATGGAGAAAAGGGACTCACACCCCCCCCCCCCCCGCTGAGGTTCAGATTTCAAGGTTTGGGGGTGGGGTGATAGTCTGTCTATTAGGGAGCCCCTCCCCCCACTCTGCAGCTGCATGTGGCTGCTGACCCTGCTTGGGGGAATCCTGAGGTGGTGTCCTCTCAGGGTCTCAGCAGTGGGGACAGAGTAGGGGACGGACAAAGGCTGGAGTGGGGGGGGGACACTGTGGGCCACGTGACCAGGAGGTGATGGTTAAGGTGGGGGAGGGGGAAGCATGGAATCCTTGGAGAAATGATTTCTACCAAGAGGGCAGTGTTAGCACCAGGACACTCCAAGGCGTGGCCCAACCTTGTGACACTAGACCTGCGTTGCCAGGACAACGACCCTCAATCCCACAACTCACCTGGCTTAGTCCCCACCCTCATTGGTGTGATGTCATTCTCTGTATAAATTAGGAGATCACCCCCTCCTCTTCCTCTTCTCCTCCTCTCTTCAC
>NC_034595.1:82548298-82582648 GCF_900095145.1 Mus pahari | reverse complement strand
CCCATCCCTGCTTAATAAACCTCTCACGTGGAATCACCTTGGCGTGGTCTGCTGTTTGGTTTATCCGCTCAAATCATATATATTAATATTGCTTTAATAATGCTAATTCATAAAAGGCAGAGAGGGACCATGTGGGGAATCTGCCTTCATTCACTGATGTTTTATATTGGGACACTCAGTGTGATTGGGTCCCCTCCAGGCTGGGTGGGGAGGGGGGTCTGTGGCTAATTTGCCTATAGAGTGTGCCAGAAGTGATGTTGGGGCCTCCCTTCTCATCAGCCCCCTTGATCTGGTCAGATTTTTTTGTTGTTGTTGACTTGAATTCCTCCATCAGATTGACACATAGGCAAGTCTGTGGCATTTTATTGGTTAATGACTACTTAGGGACCCCTCAATCCTCAGAGGGACTCAGAGGGGCTAGGGATTCCACAGAAGACCGACAGAGTCAACTAACATGGGCCCGGGGTTCCCCAGAGACTGAGCCACCAACCAAAGAGCACACATGGGCTAGACCTAGCTGCTCCCCATATGTCGCAGAAGTGCAGCTTGGTCTTCATGTGAACCCTCCAACAGCAGGAGCAGGCACTGTCCCTGACTCTGCTGCCTGCCTGTGGATCCCATTCCCCTAACTGGGCTGCCTTGTCTGGCCTCAGTGAGAGAGGATATGCCTAGTCTGGCAGTGACTTGATATGCTAGTGTGGGTTGGTACCCAGGGGAGGCCTCCCCTTTCTCAGAGGAGAAGGGAGGGAAAGCTAAAAGGAGGGGCTATGTGAGGAGGGGCTGGGAGGAGAGGGGCTGCTGTGCTTGGGATGTAAAGTGAATAAATAAATTAATGGGAAAATGACTACTTATGGGCAGTGTCACCCTTGGGCGGGTGGTCCTGAAGTGTATAAGAAAGTGAGTTGAGCAAGTCACAAGAGCAAGCCAGTAAGCAGCATCCGTCCATGGCCTCTGCTTCAGCTCCTGCCTCCAAGGTCCTGCTTTGGTTCCTGCCCTGACTTCCCTCAAGGTAGACTGTGACCTGGGAGCTGTAAGATGAGATAAACTCTTTCCACCCTAAGTTGCTTATGGTCCTGACATTTATCACAACAATAGAAATAAACTAGGAGATGCTCTTATCCGACTCTGGAGACACCACTCTGGGCCATGGCCAGGGTGTCCAGCTGTGAAGAGCCTAAGGACCACAGGAGAAACTTCTTAGACAGGTGGCTGTCACCCCAAGCCCTGCCAGCCCATGTGCGTGGGGAAGCAGTGTGGACAGCATAGCTCTAGAGGGGTGGAAAGAGCTGAGAAGCCAGGCAACAACGAGACTGGAGGCTGTGCACCTGCCGTCCACAGTCCCACAGCCTTTGATGCAAGCATGACATTGAGACACAAGCTGTGCTCCATGACACAACCTCCAGCCAGTCCACAGCGTGCCGGCTGGCTCCGAGCGCAGACCTACTACTCTTCAAGTGGCCTTGGTCATGGAGTTCACTCATCTGTAAGATGGAGGTTAGGCTGGGCGTCTGTCTGTCTGTCTGGGCTGTGTGAGGAGTGAGTGAATCTGGCTGTGAGATGTTGGAGAACATCTTAGTGGGTTGCTGGCCTTAGCTCTGATAAGAATAAACCTGAGTTTCACCCCAGAAGGGCTAAGCTTGAGTCACACCAGGAACAGGATGGTCCACGATCTGAGTGTGACTGAAGCATGGGGCATAAGGAACAGGGTAGGCGGGACTATAATCGGTGACGATTCTCACCCGTGATGGTGACGTTAACTCACAGAGCCTGAGGAGAGAGGGCTGTGAGGTGAACTGCCCCAGACTTATGAGAGTTGACTGCTGTCTGCACCCTGATCCCAGGCACTGTCCTTTTTAAGATGGATCCGGTCCCTCTCTCTGGCTCTGTCTGAGCCCGGGCCAGCCCACTCCACACTGTAGCCTCAGAAATGAACTGTTCTCCCTGTGGCTCAAGTGGCAGACATATGCTCAGAAAGGGGACGTTCCAACAGAATGACTGGAGCCTTTTGTCACCAGAGTTGGCATCACATGGCAGACATCTGCAAGGGGACAATTATAATTAATTAGGCCTTCCTCAGGTTCCCGACACATGGTTGGTCAGCAGGAGCTGCCAAGTCCTTTCAGGGGCACATGCAGAGTTTTGGTAAAGGGTTGGGGGAAGGTTTGTGGGGAAGGATGGACCCCACGTTATGACGGTCATGATGGTTGTTGTAGTTTAATGTCCCCGTCTCCATGGGGAGCTCAGGTGCTTCTCAGTCCTGGAATCCTCATGGGGGCAGCCCCATTGTGGGAGCAGTGCTCATCCCTATACCTCTCGGTGAAGGCTCTGAGACCTGGGGAGAGGTGAGTGGGAGACACTTGTGCAGCTGTTAGTGTAGTGCTGCTGCCGCTGCTGGAATCAGTAATGATGGTGATGATGGTGATGGTGATGGTGGTGATGATGGTGATGGTGGTAATGGTGATGATATGGTGGTGATGGTGATGGTGGTGATGATAGTGGTGATGATGATGATGGTGGTGGCGATGGTGGTGATGGTGATGATGGTGATGGTGGTGATAATGGTGGCGGTGGTGGTGATGGTGATGGTTGTGATGATGGTGGCAGTGGTGGTGATGATGGTGATGGTGACGGTGATGGTGGTGATAATGGTGGCGGTGGTGGTGATGGTGGCGGTGGTAGTGATGGTGGTGATGGTGTATCTCATGTGCTAAGTAACCTGACTTATGATTCTATTCCTATGAACCCAGACATCTTTAACACAAACAACCCTGTGACTAGCTCTCCCCACCTTGGAGTCCTTTGGAGGGTGATGGCAGGCACAACACTCTGACCCCATCTAGTTCTCAGGACAGCTTTGCTCTTCCCTCAGCTCAGACATCACCTCTGCTAAGCATCCTTCCTCATAGTGTCTCCACTCCACTGCCTGCCACCCTGTGGCACACCCGTCTTCTCCGTCTATGGTCATCCTGTCGTTCACAGGTGCTTTCCCATGTTGCCTTGCGTGACTTCACTGAGCCTCATTGCACTCACAACGTGGGCACTTTGGGCTGCACATGCCATCTCACCGTGCAACACCAGCCAACACAGAATCATCCAGCACAGATCTGAGGCCATTCTGTTATTGATGGCAGTGTGTCCTGCCATCCATACAAAGCCATCTGCTCATACAGAAACATATTGTTCAATTCCAGAAAACAAAGACCATATTGCCCCACCACCCTTTCTCAGCCCACAAACAGCACACTAGTGTCTTTTTGACTGGGTTGTACTAGAATGCCTGATGCTAACAATTGATGTTCAGGGGGCTGACTTAGGTCTTATTTTAAAAAGTCATCAAATAAAGTTTGGCCTGAGATTAGGTCAAAATTTCCAACCATTTCTGAATATATGTCTGCCATTTTGTGCTATGTGTTTATGATAGGAAGTATTCCCAGCATTGACTATGATAGAATCAAAATATCGATCAATTCTGAACATGCTGTGTGTCCTGCAGTGTCAAATATTCAGCCAAGATGTAATTATTTATGCAAGGAATGTGCACACCCATATCGCTGTTATGATAACCCGCCTTTGTCTTCGGTAAATGGTAAGATTATAGGTGCATTAAGGATGCTTTTATCATAAGAAATGACTTATTATCAACAAATATTTTATTTGCTTGTCCCACTCTTGTGACTGGTTATTTATACCGCCGTCACTATTGCTGGTCTCTGAAGAGGGGACACTGTCTCTTCTGGACTTTGCCGTATCCAGGTAACAACGAGAGGCTGGGATGGCCGCTAAAGGAGTGGACAGGAGTTGTGAGCTGCAGGAACTCTTAACATCTGTCCACATCATCTCACTGCAGGCTGGGTGACAGGTCTCCTGCAGACTCTTCCAAGGCCATCCTCACTCACAGACCTGACAGAGGCTGCAGGTCAACAGACAGGCCTTGAGAAGCCAGGAGTCACATCTGTCCAGTTATCTTCTGCAACACAGTGAGTAGCTCAGCAGGAGCAGGTGGACACAAAGGGACCCAGACTGGCACAGGAACATGGGTAATCACTCTGCCTCACTGTTGAGCCCCCAGGGAAAGCTCAGCTTCTAGAACAAATGTATCTGTTTGCCTCAACGGCTACTTCATTCAGCTAACATCTGCTGCCATTAGCCGTGTTCCCTGTTCCCTGTGCTATCCTGGAAGCCACGTTACCAGGACAGGGGAGTGGCATAGTCGCAGCCATCTTGAGGCCAGAATCTAGCAAGGGGAGAGATATCAATGAATCCCCAGCACTTTGCACCAGTGTGTAACTTTAATTTTTTTCAAACCTTATTTTTAATGATGGTTCTTAAATACTTTAACTTCCCTTGTAACCCACCACCCATTAGAGGTAGTGGAAAAGAAAGGATAGGGGTGGGGGAGTGGGGGAGTGGACCTGCTTAGAAAGGTTCTTTGGAGCAACTCCCGTCTGTGTTGTCTGGAAATCAGCCGTTCAGTTCACAGGTCAGCAGCTGCAGCTCAATCCACTCAAAAACACCTCACGGATTCAGCAGCAGTCCAGTTCAGTAGAGTCAGGTTAGCCACAGTGGGGACTCGACCTAGCAGAGACAGCCAGACCTCAGCCTCAGCTCAGCAGGAGGGACCAGGAGGGACACCAGGAGAGGTTCTCAGCTGTGCCTCTCCCAGGGAGGCGAAGATCAGTGAAGACTTGAGACCCACAAATACTGCACAGCTAGCTGTACCAGCAAGCCAAGCTCTGTCTCCATCACCCCGTGGAGTCCTATTTATATCTTCCAAACATCACATGTCCTCCACGTGCCTTGCCTCCGCACATGCATCCAATCAGCCCAAGGCCTTGTAGACGGCAAGAAACTTCAGCACACCACCAGAAGTGTTTTGGTGCGTTTCTCTCTATGGAGTCTTGATAAATGCAGCTCAACTACGCAGTGTAAGGCAGATCAAGACATTCGTGTTGTTAGCAAAGAATCCTTCGTCACATGTCCTTTCATGTGCTTGCTTTAGTAGAACATCTGCTTTCCTGTGTCTGCTTCAGTAAAATGTTCCTTCAGGAGTCTGCCTTAGCCTTTCACACCTGTGTCCACTTTAGCAAACTGTTCCTTCACCTGTTTGCCCAGCAAAACATCATCTGACCGACTCTCCAAAGAGTCCTTAAGTTTCCACTTCACCAGTCTTCTGGAAAAGCCTAAACCACTCATTGCACCAAGGGGGTAAACTGAGGCTCAGAGGCATGAAGCTGCTTTCCAAGGTCATAACCAAGCAGGAATGGCACCTGGGATTTTCTGGTCCTTCTGACAGAGCTCCCCACCTCTGGGACACATCAGAATCTCCTGGAAAGCCCGTTGGGGTGTCATGTTTTAGTCCCAACTCCGAGGTTGCCCACAGGGTGTCTGTTCCCCCCCCCCTCAACTCCCCGCTTGGGCTGCAGTTTCTTCATCTGTAGAATGGACCCAGCCTGTGCTCATGGTTCCCATGAGAGTCATGAATAGTGAATAGATTCACATCAAGGCTGAAAGCATCCAGGAGGGAGCCAGGCCCTCACTCAGTATTTCTGATGGCAGCCATTGTTCTTTTTAGTCTAAAGCCAGAGAAGGATTGGCTCCGTCCTTGGAGAGTGGAGGGGTCTCTGAACTGCCTCCGTGCCAATGTTTTCTTCCTTTCTGGTAGCAGGGTGGTGTGAGGTGTCCCTTGCCATCACGACTCCTGTGGCCTTTCTCCTTCCTACCTGGTGCTCTGACTGCAGCAGATAGGTTCCGAGGTTGGGGACAGGTTCCGAGGCTTGTCTTTCCCCAGAGCACCCAGGCTCTGTGTCCCCAGAAGCTGAAGAAGACCTTGGGTGACTTTAGGCCCTGAAGTGGGCTGGTGGGGACCTCTTCTCCCAGGGACATTGTGGACAACAAGTGAGAGCTTGCCTAGAAGGTGCTCAGCCTGTGTCCAGCACACAGTAGGGACCAAGCATGGCTGTTTTATACCTTTAAGTTTTAATTTTATGTGTGTGTTCTTCCTGCACCATATGTGTGCAGTGGCCAAGGAGGTCAGACGATGCCATAGGTAGGGTCCCCTAGAACTGGAGTTACAGATGTTTGTGGTGCTATGTGGGTGCTGGGAATTGAATGTGGGTCTTCTGAAAGAACAGCCAGTGCTCTTAACCAGTGAGCCATCTTTCTAGCTCCTGTTATAATTTATGACATACAGCACACAGTAGGTTCTTTCCAGCTCCTGTTATAATTTATGACATACAACACACAGTAGGTGCTGTGGTGCTTAGCCTGCAATGTGTTGCTGAGTGAATGACTAATTCAGCTGTTGAGCAAGCAAAGGTACCTGCCTGGGGTGTCCCACCTCCCACATGGCTTCTACCAGACTGAACACCCTGTGCTGGACACAGAGACGGTGGAGGGCCACCATCTCCTCCTGGAAGCCTCCCTGGCATGCCACAGTGGCTGGGCAGGGCCCGTATCCATCTTGCCAGATCTTTGATCTTCAGGCAGAGACATACTTAACTCGAAGTCCTCACCTGTAACACGTATGCTAAAGTCTGTCTTCTGCCTTCCCTGCTCCCAAGAATGTGGGTGTGGTCCCAAGAGTTCTTGAGCAGCCTGCCTGGCAGTTGAGCTCCAGGGTTTGTCCCTCTGGCCTTCCCTTAGTCCTCCTGAATCTGTCTGTATTGGGTACCATGGATCTAGGCATGATCACTCGAGTTATCCCAGGCTGGACCAGAGTGATGAGCGGAAGGTCACAGCATGAATGGAGGACCAGGTTTCCCATCAGGCCTGGCTGCTGAGAGGCACTTTGGGTGATGGTGGAGCAATGGCTCTCCCATGGTGGCATTTGGATTTGAGTCACACATCTTCTCGCTACCTGGAATGTGACTATGTCACTGTCCAGAGCACTGGGGTAGCCACTTATCTTTTCATCTTGACTATCCCTCAGTCACCTTGTCACCAATTCTCTGTGTCCTCTGCCCTGCTCAGTGTGCTGCAGCCCAGCTGCCACTGTGTTTGTGTTTGCCAGCCTGCGAGACTAGGGCACTGCAAGAGCCCAGGCTGTATCCAATTTTAGCTCCTGGATCTAGAATCTAGCCTGGCACCTGGAAGAATCTGTCATTCATTCGTTCATTAATTCATTCATTCAATCATTCATCCATTCATCATTCAATCGTTCATTCAGTCATCCATTCATCATTCACTCATCAATTCATCAATTCATTCATTCATCATTCAGTTGTTCCTTCATTCCTTTATTCATCATCTATTCATTCAATCATTCATTCATTCATCATCCATCCATTCATTCATTCATTCATTTACTCATTTATCATCTGCCTTAGCACCTGGGTACCACATCCCAGACCTGAGTCAACAATCCCTTCACTGGCTACTGGTCTGTTCAGGAGACAAACCCACAAATAAAGACACAGTCCTAACTCCTGGTAAGGGCTCTGATGGAGAACAAATGGATGGGAGAGAGAATCCTGTGGCGGGGTTGGAGCT
This sequence comes from Mus pahari, assembly GCF_900095145.1. Taxonomy (NCBI): domain Eukaryota; kingdom Metazoa; phylum Chordata; class Mammalia; order Rodentia; family Muridae; genus Mus; species Mus pahari. Next base: position 82,575,160 of record NC_034595.1, on the reverse strand, counting down.
GATTTAAGCTACAGGCCAGAGGCCAGAGAAGGTCCTCTAATTTGGTGTCATCACAGGGTAGGCCCTCCAGTTGGGGGTGGCAGGACAACTTGAGGGGGAAGGGCAGAGGTCTTAAAGGTGTGGATCCTGGGAGGCGAAGTCTGGTGGGACAATGTGAGGAGTCACAGCATTCCTGGGTCACTTGAAGCCTAGTGGGGTCAGGGGTAAGAGCAGGGAGGCTCTGTGGCCATGTTTGTGTCTGGGGGCTGGGTGTGGGTGTGGACAGGGCATAGAGAAGCTGTGATGGTCAGGGGTGCTGAGTGTAGTTGGTGAGGGAGAGGGAGGAAGGGCAGAGAGGTGGTCTTAGCTGCTGTTGGGGGTCTGGGTGCTTGTTGGGGAGTGGTCCGGAATCCCTGTCCACCCAGCTCCAAAGCCTTAAGTCTGCAGCGCTTTGGCCCCACATGGAGACCAGAAACTACCAAACTCTGGGTTAGTCGCTCTGAAAATTGAGAATTAGTCAAAGGGAGTAGGCCTCTGGTTTTGCCATAACAGACAAGGACCCTAGGCTGCCTTCTTCCTTAGACCCAGGACAAGAGCGAGGCTACAGGGGGCATGGGGATGTAGGGAGGGTGACCTCCAGTGAGGTTCCATGGAGGGCATCCAGAGAGGACCTGGAGCCCGTCCCCAATCACTGTGAGTTCTCACAGGGTGCTCCTGTGAGATCACATGGTTATCGCCTGCATCTCAGCCGGGCTGCAGAGGCTGGCCCTCCTCGCTGTGATTAATTCAGTTTGGTAAAGCAGCATTTACGCTGGGAATTTAATCGTCATTTCTGATGGTGAAGGAATTGAAAAATAAATTGAAAGTGTCAGACAACGCATTAGGGCGGGTGATGGAGCGGAAGCGGCCACCCTCCCGGCCTCCCCATTGGGCGGTTCATGGGCTTAAGAAATTAGCTAAGTTATTGTTGGATCAAGATGATGGCAGGATCAAGGACTGAGGTGAAGTAGAGGTTGAAAGTTGGGAAGGAACAGGGTAGAGGGGGGCTAGGAGAAGAGGGAGATTCCCATGAGGGCGTGGCAGGGCAGCCTTAGCACCCAACGCCTCCGGTATCAGAAGCTGCCTCCAAATGTCTGTTCAAAATCACAAGCCTGTAAAAAGGAACAGAACCCATTCATGGGCAGCCTTCTCCCCACTTAACAGAGGGGCAGACAGAGGCTCAGACATGTGGGGCAACTCACCTAAAGGCACAGAGCTGGTCATTTTGAACCTGGAAGGGCCAGCTACAGAACTAGGCAGAAGGGCTCTGGGAGAGAAGCCAGGCTTTTAGGTCATTTAGATGACAAGTCAGCATGACAAGGGCTCTGCCCCAACCAGGGAGGACTAATAGGGAGTGTGGGACCTTGTAGAAGAGGGGTGGGGGGGGGGAGGAGAAAAGAAAAGCAACCTCATTTGCATAAGAGACCTGCCTCCTCCAATCAGCCTGACTCAGTGGCAGAGCTACTGAGGCCTGGCCAATGACCAGAGGCTAGGAGCAGGGGATAGGTAGGCAAGGCCAGGCCCCACCCAAATCAATATCTAGGCTCCACCCTTTGATCAGCTTCCTCCCTTCAAGAAGGAATCAAGGACAAGAATAATCACCTCTAGTTTGCAGATGAAACAGCTGAAGCCCAGAGAGGGGATGCAATTTGCCCAAGGTCACACAGCATCTCAGCAACTGGCCCAGCTCTGATTCCTGCCCATGGTGTGATATTTTGACCTGTCACAGGGTCCTATTTGGTACCTTTCCTTTGGGGCCTGGCCAGTCACCACCAGCCCTTCCCCCCCCCCCCTGTCTCTCAAGCATCCTTATTCAGGCTGGGCTTCCAGCTGCGGCTGACCCCTAACCCCTCCTGGGCTCCAATCCCTAGCTCAGCTTCCCCAGACACAGGCCAGGGAGACAGAATGTTGGGGCAGGAAGGGGCCTTTAGAGTTTGGTTACTTCTCTGAGGCCAGATGGGAGCTGCAGTCCCTCAGTAGCCTCAGTGTCACCTTCTGCTATCCCAAATGCCCCAGACCCTGACTTGGGTGTCACTCTGCAGTGTCTTCACTTTCTTCTGCCCTAAGGACTAGGATCTGATGCACACACTTCAGGGACAGGAGGTTTTGGGACTCTGTTCCCTAGGGACTGGTCCCACTCTACTACTGCAAGACAGCGTTATTGAGTCTGCCTTCCTGGACAGCTGCTGGTGGGGTCCTGGGAGGAACTTAGAGGTAGTCTTTAATCTCTTTAAAGTCATGGGTAGAGGGAGTCTTGGGGACTCATCCAGTGAAGTAAATCCTTATAAAGTGGTGGGGGGAGACCATGGGTTACAGCCTATTATCTGTCCTATTGCAGCTCCGGGCCAGCCAGAACTTACTGTGTAGACCAGGCTAGCCTTGAACTCATAGAGATCCACCTGCCTCTGAAGTGCTGGGATTGAAGGCATGCACCACTGCCTGTTTATTGGTATCCATTCTGAGCTGGTTTTGGTTGGTGTGCTCATATTCTCAGGATGGGTTGTATTTCCCTGTGAGCCCCATCTGTCTCCTTGCTCCTGGCTCCTTGGCTGTCTCTCTAGCTCCACTCTTTCTGCTTCCTGTGTCACAGGCTGGAAATTCCCCCCAGAAATTAAACTGGGAAAACATGGGTCCCATCTCTTCAGACCTCATCTCCTAGGAGGGAGTCACTGATCTCCATTGTAGAATGTTCAGCAGCTGGGGTCTTTATTCTGGGACCTTAGTTTCTTCACCCATGAGTGACAGTAGCTCCTTTCTCCCTTGGGCCGTGATGGTTACATCACTGGGACAGGGCCATTTCTTGAACCACTCAGCCCGGTGTCAAGGGTCTGTGTTCTAGATGGAGGCCCAGTGTGAGTTGTGGCTTGGTGTGTGGTGAGTATGCAATGGATGGTGGTGACTGTAATCAAATCAGTGGGGAGGTAACTACTTCTGTTGAATAACAAGGATCAAAGTCATACTGAATGGGGCAGCAGGAGGGCTTTCAAAGAATTGCCTGATTATCTGCTTGCAAGAGGCTCACACATAGAACAATAGTGTTGCATATCACAAAAAGCCAATTATCCCACCTCCCAGCAGTGCTGTCAGGTACTGGGAAGTCAGAAGATGCTGTCAGGACACGTAGTCACCACCCCTAGAGCCTAAGAGCTGGCCACTGACCTTACTCACATTAAAGCCAGAGGAGATGTTCCACCTGAGTGCTTGCCAGGTCATCCAAGAAGGCACTTCCAGTTGTTGGGGTCTGCCCCCACCCCACACTCCCAGGAAGGGCATTTCTGGGTCCTGCTTTCCAAGTCCACCCCCAGTTCCCAGGCATGCCCGGCTAGGACTGTGGTGGTTTTTGTCCTGAGAGAATACAAAGTTGTCTGATAGGATAAGACCTAATAACATTGGCTGGTGGTAGCCCTGCTACTGGGCCTCATCTGCCTCCGTAGGGTCCCCTTGATCATCTGGGGAAGAGACAGGAAAGAGGAAGGGACAGGATGGAGACAGATCTGCTAAGGATGGGAGGAGGGGGTCTATCTGGGGCTTACTCTCCTCCAGGCGTGTCCGACCCATGTCCAACCCACATCCTTTCCATCAAAAGTACCCGTGAGTGTGGCCCAGCCCCAAATGGTAAACTTATTTACAACATCATGAGGGGTTTCTCTTGCATCTTTTAGACATTCAACTGCACAGCACATCCCGTTAGCAAAGGTAAAACGTACCAAACAGAGTCAACACCCTTCTTAGGACTTCTAGTCACCGTCCAGACTTCAGCTCCAGGTCCCAGGAAGCCTTTCGGCCATCAGGGAAGACAGATGCTAAGCCAGCAGAATGGGGCCTGCTGCTGCCCCCCCCCCCACACCTGAATGCCCAGCATGACAGGGAGGGATACCAGGGCCCAGGACATGCCGATCTGCTGGGTCTGAAGCCATCAATCAGTTCTTGGCATTTTCAGGTAAATGTACCAGTTAATTTCATTGCAACAGTTTGTTTAAAGTGCATTGAATTGGAATTGTTTTCATTATTTATTTATTTATTTATTTATTTATTTATTTTTGCCACCCTCACTGGGAGGATTCTAGGTGACACTGTGCATGTGTGGCAAAGGGCACAGGAGAGAAAGTCTGTGGGCTCTTATGGAAGCTCACAGAAAGACGGCAGGACTGAGGTACGGTCTGAGAGGAGAGCACTAAGTGTGGTCTGTGAGGGGCAGTGCTAAGTGTGTCTGCCAAGAAACTCGAGTGCACACGGAGAGGAGGGAGACATAGAGATGTGTGGACAGGAGCTGACTGCACAGTCTGCACACACCGTGCTTCCTGTTCAAGCACCCCCCCCCCCAATTATGCCTCATGTAGACTCTTTTCCCCTCTCATAAATCACAGACGTGGGAGTAATTACAGCACACGACGACGTAGTTATGGGATGCAAACAGCACTTAGCTTGATATCTTCACTTTGTTATATTTTAAATAATTGACTAAGTACTATAAAACACACTATCACCGTTAAAAAAAAAGCCTAATAATATTAATAAAACAAATGGTTTAATTATAGACACCAGTGATGAGATCCAAGAATCCCCATGTTTAATGGAGCTATCTGGAGACAATGACAGCCATAACTCACTTTCTAAAAGCTCTCTGTCCACACTCTTTGGTGTAGTTCTCTGCAAACCCTCAACTGACTTGGCCTGAGATTGAAGGAGGGAGGGAGAAAGATGACTAAGATTATATAACTTAGCCAGTGGTGGACTGGGGATTCAAATTCAGACAACCTAGGCTTAGTGCCTATTTTCATTTTTGGACACAGTCATGTATGTCATACAAACATCCTTTGTCAACTGAGAATTCCATCTCAAAGACAACAGGAAGCGCGTCAAGCCAGGAGCCTGAATAGAAAAGCCTTAGTGCCCGGGGAGCTGTCCAGCGTGCTGAACCCCACAGCGCTCCAGGGCGGGGGCGGCGGTGGCGGTCGTGGCGGTCGCGGCGGTGATGGTGGGGGGGGGGGGGGTTGGGGGACCTGCATGCACTACCGTGTGTACCTGGAGTCCAGGAGGCAATTCTGTGGAGTCAGCTCCCTCCTTCCATCTTTATGTGTGTTTTCGAAGATTCTCAGGCTCATGCAGTCGCTGATTTATCTCTTCCTGATCCCTGCCTTTTTTCCAGCCCCTAGCCAAAAGCTTCTTAAACTTTCCCCACTCACAACTCCTCCCTACCCAAGAAACTCTTATGCCACCCCGGGTATATAGGCATATAAAATGGGTATACAAATCAAACATTTATTGGTAATAAATTATCAAGACATTTATGTTAAAACAATTCTTTGCTAGGGATACAATTGTATCTTTTATTAAAGGACAAAGGGAAATTTGCATACTAATAAGACAGACATGCTGGTTTATTTTTATATAAAGAATTCAGTCTTGGCTGGATGTTTGAGATTGCAGAACGCCAAGGGTCTCTAACATTTTCCAGAGTTGATTGCTATTTTGATTTTATAACCTCAATCTCCTGTCAACACCAGGAATACAGCATTGTAGAAACTCATAGTGCACAGTAGCAGAAGACTGCTAAAGGCCATTTCAGAAATGACTGAAAATTCTATCCAATCCTGAACCAAAATTCATAGAATAATGTGTGTGTGTGTGTGTGTGTGAGAGAGAGAGAGAGAGAGAGAGAGAGAGAGAGAGAGAGAGAGAGAGAGAATCGAGTCAGCAACTCAAGCGATAGTTTTTAAAATCCAATATTCTAATGCCATATAATCCAAAGATGCCAGCTTGATGCATACATGCTCAAGAATGATTGTGGGAAATGAAAAGTCTGATAACTAAATGAACTAAATTAAACCATTATGTTTCTATAAGAGCAGAAGACCGTGGCCTTTTAAATTTATTCTTTAGACACTCATGTACACTCACACAACGACTCTAGATCATATCCACCCACAACTCCTCCCACACCCCATTCTCCCTGAACATCTCCCAACAAGTCCATCTCCCACCTTTCATATCTCTTTCTCTATCTCTGTCTCTGTCTCTGTCTCTCTCTCAGTTTCTCTTTCTCTTTCTTTCTCTCTCATAACCCACCTGATCAGTCATGCAGTTTGGCCAAGGAACAGGTAGGGACAGCAGACTTGTACAGCTCAGGAGAGGTGAAGTATAATGGTTAACCACCACTGTCAATTTGACAGTTTTGGAATCAAAAAGGAGACACAGCTTGGAGTGGGGTCCCTGCCCTGTGAGTGGCTCCACTTTAAGGATTTGAGGTTCCATACTGAGTAAAACCAAGGAAGCCCGCTTAGTAACAGCATTCCTTGCTCCCGACTGTGGACACAGCATGAACAGCTGCCTCCCACTGCCGTGGCCGCGTCTTTCCCCACGACAACACACTGTGCTCTCAAACAGTTCTTCTGCTCTTCTTCCCTCAAATCCAATGGCTCTCCAGTCCACAAAGTACCACAAAACAGGACCCAGCCCTCCAGTGTCCCAGAGAGTTACCTCCTCAAGGAAGGCTTTGGCCAGGGCTGGACAGGCGAGGGTTAAGGGCAGAGCTGCCCTGGCTGTTAGTGTTGAACTTGCAGTTTCCAAAGGTCTAGGGAGCTCCCCAAGCAAACATTTTCTCTCCTAATGACACTGCAGTAGATTAAGGAGGGGCGCGCCTCCACAGTGGCATTAAAGAACAGCCATCCATTATCCAGAATTGTCTGGCCTGGCAGCTGGAATAACTTTCCCAGGACTGCTTGTAAGAGGGAAGGGTGTTCTCAACCCTGCCATCAGCAAATCACGCCTGGTCCCTCTGACACTCAGCGAGGACAGTCTGGGAAGGCACTGAGACAAGCAGATGCTCTGCTCAGCATTAGAGACCTCCTGGTCCCAGAGGATGGCAAGCTGATGGCTGTCTACCTCAGCGAGCGGCGATATCATTCTTTCCCTCTTTCTTTCTCTCACTCCTTCCTCATCTCCTTATTTTTATTTTTATTGTTTTAGGCGGTTGTAGATCTGCTTTTCTGTTCTACAGAGTAATTTGCATTTTTAGAATTGTATATACTCAGAATTATAAAGTATGCCCCTTTGTCTGGTTTCCTTACTCAGCCTAACTGTTTTAATTTTCACCCACTCTGCTCTCCACAGCAACGCTTAGCTTTTTATTAGCTGCCTGGTTACTGATTGCAGAGACATAATTTGTTAGTTCATTCGGTAACCGATGGATATCTGGGTTGTTCCCAGTTATTTTACTGATATTTGAGCAAGGTCTCTTACCCAGCTCAGTGTGGCTTTGAACCCTTTTCTCCAGCTTTGAGTTCTGGGATTATAACTGGGGATCGAGCCCTGGGTTTTGTGCAAGCACTAATCATCCGAGCTGCCCTCCTAGCCCTGTTCCTCACTTTTTAATGTTATAAATCAAGGTGCTATAAGCACAGATCTCTGCAGGCTTTCAGGTATTAATTTTCTTAGGAAAATAAATACGTGGGTATGGAAGGGGTGATCGTGTGTTTCAAAGGAGCCCCATTGTTCCCTACGGGGGCAGGCGTGTAGCAGGTAGGGCTTCCCTGCATTGTATGTGAGCACACCCATGCCATACCCTCTCCTCTACTGTGATGGAGAGGTGGCCAGAGGGTCAGTGAAGTGCATCTCTGGGTGTGTCTGCCGGCTCTGACATACTGAATGGTTTAATTCATTAATGGAATAAAAATCTTAATAGATTATGGGAAGCTGAGGAAGGAGGTCACAAAGGGGTCTTCTCCCTGGCCCCTTCTGTTGTTCCTCTCTGTTTCCTGACTCAGATGAGGTCAGCTTGTGGAGTTATGCCTGACCACACCCTTTTACTGTGGTGCTCTGCCAGACCCTTCCACTGGGAAGCTTTGCCTTCCCACAGAAATAACACAAATGATTGACCACTACATATGACCTTGAAATCAGGAGCCCAAAGAAGTTTATTTTTACTAAATCAATCTCTCAGGCATTTGTCTCAGTGACAAAACATCTTGAACACAGCCTTTTTCAATAGGACAGGTGTGTAGGAACCTCTCGTGTGGACTCACCTGTGCTTTGCCCATAATAAAAGGTCTGCCCATTTCTTTTTCATGCCCTTGCCTGGCCTGCATCTGCAAGGGTCTTGTATCTATTTAAGTCACTTTTAAAGGACTGTGAGAGTCATGTCTACCCCGTGGAAGCCAGTCCTTGGTCAGGGATATGAACAGCAGATACTTTCTCTTATGTGTGAATTACTTCTCGATCAGTCAGCGCATTTAGAAGCCTGAAGTTTTCAGGATTAATGCTTCTGCCTTCCCACTCTTGCTTCCTGTTGTGCTAAGTGATAATTATGACATTGATTCTGATGGCCCAGTGCTGGCTGCTGTTCTTTCCCCAGGGATAACAGGAGGTACTACTGTGCTTTTGGTCACAAGTGGAAGAACCCGGAAACTGTCTGGAGATGAAAAGTAGCAAATACTTTCATGAAACCAAAGCAACCAGATCAGGTCTGGCTGGATCCAGATTCTCAAAACTCCCCTGTAAGATCCTACTACACTCTGTGGGTTTTCCTTGTAAGACTTGATTCAAGCATTGGGTCCATCTGCATCCAGTCATATTCTGCCAGTACAGCAAGCCAGCACAGAGAGAAGGCACTTCCAGGGTGTGACTCAACTTAGATGTTTACACCATTTACAGAGTGGGCAACCATCACAAATAGTCAGTTTCAAAGAGAGACCTGGGGTTGTCTTACAGCCCCCCTTCCCCCGCATCCCGCTTCCATCTTTAGGCAATCACACATCTGTTTTCTGTCTCCATGGCTTTGTTTCTTCTCAACATTTTATATAAACAGAGTGATATCATATGGGGTTGTGACGGTTTGGGTGAGAATGGCTCTCATTGGCTTATATATTTGGATGTTTGGAAAAGGTTAAAAGGACTTGTTGGAGGAAGTGTGTCACTGGGGGTGGGCTTTGAGGTTCAAAAGCGCATGTCAGGCCCAGTTAGCACTCTATGATTGGTGGTTGTTGTCTCAAGACATGAGCTCTCAGCTACTGCTCCAGTGCCATGCCTGCCTGCCTGTCTGCCTGCCTGCTCCCTGTCATGATGATCATGGACTGACCTTCTCAAACTGTAAGCAAGCACCCAATTAAATGCTTTCTTTCTTTTATGGGTTGCCTTGGTCATGGCATCTCATCACAGCTATAGAAAAGTAACTAAGACAGTGGTCATTTGTGTCTTGCTTTTAAAAAATCAACTATTTTTGAGGCCTACTCAGGTAGTGGTGTGTCTAGTACTTTGTTCATTTTTATGATTGAGTAGTATCCCATTGAATACTACATTTTGTCAGTCCATTTACTGATTTGGGACTAGTATGCATCATGACATTATGAACCTCTGTGTATAAGTTGTGTGCGTGTATGTACATATGTATGTGTGTATGTATGAAGGAATCCTAGTTAGGGTTTCATTCCTATGAAGAGACACCCTGGCTGTGGCAACCCTTATAAAGGAAAATATTTAATAGGGGCTGGTGAAGTGGAAGCTTCTGGTTTCTTTGGAAAGTCAGTTATGTCAAAGGATGTCTTCCCGAAGCAGACACAGGTGAAAGGATGTTTTGCTGAAGCAAGCACGTGAAAGGATGTGCGACGTTAAGAAAGAATGTGAATGTAAACCCTACAGGCAGTTGGAGACGCTGGACGGTATTGGTATGACTTGCCATAAGAGAGAAACATACCAAAGGACTTCTGGTGATGTTCGGGTGGCTTCTTGCTGTTTCTATGGACTTGGGCTGGTTGGCAGAGTGAAGTGGAGCTTTCTGGATACATCAGCTGATTCTGACTCATGTGGCATTTTGCTAAGGCAAGACCCATGGGAGGACACGCCATGTGTAGAGGGAGTATAAATAGGAGTCAATGATTCGTGAACGGTGTTTGTGAGTGGATCGGGCTGTCATTGCTGAGTCACTGGGAACTGCACTGCTGATATCCTGACGAGGCAGATTGGATTTGCTCCAAAGAACAATTTCTAAACAGGTCCACCTCCCCTGGATCCTAATAACCTTTCTTTTTCACTACCCCTGGTGGGTGGTGGGCTCGAAGGGAGGTTAAAGCATTTAAGAACCCTTATTAAAAATAGGTTTTGAAAAATATAAGCCAACAGACCAGCTTACAGTTTTAGGGGTTTCATCCATTATCATCGTGGCAGGAAGCATGGAAGCGACCGTCCAAGCAGACATGGTGTTGGAGAAGGAGCTGAGAATTCGACATCTTGATCTACAGGCAGTCAGGAGACTGTGTCACTGGATGTAGCTTGAGCTTAGGAGACCTCAAAGCCCACCCCAGACAGTGATACACTTCTTCCAATAAGGCCACACTGACTTCAACAGGGCCACACCTACTCCAGTGAGGCCATGCCTTCTAACAGTGCCACTCCCTCTGGGCCAAGCATTCAAACACTAAGTCTATGGGTGTAGGCAGGTATGCCTATTTAAACCACCTTAGCGTGTATAGTTGCTTTATGACTTTTCCCAGGGAGGAACGGACAATCATCTGCTCTTCTTAGATAGGGAACCAATGACAGAGAAGATTCCACCAAAATCCAACTTGGTGAGCCCATGGTTTATTAGGCTTCCTTGCAGGAGTATGGGTGAGGTCTCAAAGTTGGCTGCATCAGGGGGAGTGGCCCTCAGCCTGAGAGTTCTCTATACACCACACAGGTAGCTGGACAGCTTGGAGAGTCTCCTCCAGGCCCTGGGTGGTCAGAGCCTCTCCAGGTAGCTATTGACTGCTTTTGTAATGTTGGGGAGGGGTTTGTGAATCTGTGTCTTTTCCTGGGCCTCTTCACTCATATCCAGCTGTTGGGCTAGTTTGTTCAGCATCCTTAAGGAACTGCAAACTCGTTCCCTAACTGGTTCTCAACCTGTGGATCATGACCCCTTAGGGGTCGATTGATCCTTTCCAGAGGCCGCATATCAGATAGTTACATGATAATTCACAACAGTATCCAAGAAAACAAACCCAAACACTTATGAAGTAGCAAGGAAAATAATTTTATGGTCGGAGTGTTGGTGGTCACCGCTGCATGAGTTTTAAAGGGCTGTAGCACTGTGGAGGTGAGAACGTGGGTTATCCTCAGGTGTCTGTGAGGCTTTGCTTTTCTCTGTTCTTGCAGCACTAGCTGCCTTCATGGCACCTATTCTAGTGTGGAAAGTGCTGGCTACAGACACCACGGTAGCATTGACTCCTGCTTCTTTAAGGGTTACGAATGCTGGGCGTCTTCCTGTGTAAAGTTTATTGGCCATGTGACTGTTGTCTTCTTTAGCAAAATGTCTATCCAATGTCTATCCAAATCTTTGGCTTATTTTTTAAATTGTGTTGTATATTTTCTTATTGAATTGTAGGAGCTCTTTACATATTCTGGCACTAGTCCAGAGATCTGTAATTTGTAAATGTATTCTTTCAGCTGTGGATTCTCCTCTCTTCCCCATTCCCTTCCTTTACCTTCTCTTTTCTTCCCCCTTCTCTGTCTTCCTGCCCCCTCTTTTTCTTTATTTTTGTTGAGCCCTGAACATCAGATGTGCTAGCCTTGAACATCAGATGTGCTAACCAAGTGCTTCGTTAAAGTTCAGCTCATCATGATTTTTCTTTCTTAAGAAATGATTTGAAATTTTGTCATATCTTTGAAATACTTATCTAACCTAAAATTTTCTTCTAGATATTCTTCTAAAACATGGCAGTTTCTGTTCATATTCCTAGGTCCATGACCCATTTTAAGCTGTCATGTTTGCTGTGGTTAAACTTGGGTTGTTAACTTGACTAGGTTTTAATCAAGAGGCAAACTTCTAGTCACACATGTGGAGGGTTGTCCTCTTCTCTCCTCCTCTCCTCTCCTCTCCTCTCCTCTCCTCTCCTCTCCCCTCCTCTTCTCTTCCCCTCCCCTCCCTCCCCTCCCCTCCCCTCTCTTCTCTTCCTTTCCTTTCCCTCCCCTCTCCTCCCCTCCCCTCCCTTCCCCTTACCCCCCCTCTCTCTCTTCCTGTTCTTTTTTTGAGACAGGGTTTCTCTGTGTAGCCCTGGCTGTCCTGGAGACCAGGATGCTTTTCCTGATTAGGTTACCTGGCTTGAGATGATCCACCCTGAATGTGAGCCGAATTTTCTGGTGCAGATCCAGATACTAGAACACATAAGAGGAAAACCTCTTGCTTCTTGCCTGCTTCCTGTCTCACCTTGCTTACACGTTGATTTGTTCTGCTGCTGCTGCTGCTGCTGCTGCTGTTGCTGCTGCTGTTACTGTTACTGCTGCTGCTGCTGTTACTGTTACTGCTGCTGCTGCTGCTGTTACTGCCATCCAGACTCAGCTTCTTGGGTCCCTCAGGTATTCTCTAAACCTTTAACCCCAGACCAGGATGACTGGGGCATCCAGTTTCATGGACTGAACAGTTATTGGTTGTTGGTCTGCAGACAGCCACTGCTGGGTAACTCAGACAGGATCATGTAAGCCAATCAGTTACCCCTCCCCCATCTTAATATTCACCCATTCTATTGACAGGACCTGATTAATAATATGGTGTGAGGTGGGGTCTCCTTGAACACACTCAAAGTGCTTTCTCTTGGTGTACTAGCTTCTGATATTAAAAAACAAAACTATATAAGTCCCATGGCTTACTGAAACAGACTTTTGTTAGCACCTGGTTTGTGTGGGCAGGGGTAGCCACCTCTGATTAGGGTTAGATTGGTGGCAGTGCCTCTGGTGGCTTTGAGCTCCTTGGGTGAGCAGCAAGGCTTCCCTCCCTAGAGCCACACTGTGAGAGTGAAGGAGGTGGTTCTTGCTGGCTTGTTGTCATCATGCCCCAATTCCTTGTGACCCATCCAACAGGCTACAGGGCCTCTTTTTGGTGTGTGCTAGTGTGACAGGAACAGCTACTTACAGCCACCATCCCTCACATGATGATCATGGCAGCAGCAGGTCTATCCATACTTAGTGGAGAGTGGGCAACCTTAGGGCCTAATCTTTGCTATCCTTCCTTGATTAACAACAACAACAACAACAACAACAACCTAGATTTTTCAGTTCAAGGCCTGTCTGGTCTATGAGCAAGATCCAGGACAGCTAGGGCTACACAGAGAGATCCTGGTCTCAACAAACCAAACCAAACCGACAGACAGAAAACAAACAAAACAACCCCCCTAAAGAGCCCCCAATCCCAAAATATCTGTGGGGAGGATTATCATCAGGACTTACCAACCTCCAAAAGATGAAGAAGGATCCTGGGAAGGAACAGATTTTTATTAGATGCCACACAGGGCAGCTGGAATCACCGTGGTTACCTACCCTACCTGCCCCCTCTCTCCTTGCAAGTCCACCTGGACCCTCTCCACTGTGTGTTGTGATCATCTGAAAGCAGATCTCTTGCTGCTGGTCTTGACTGAGCCATCTCTCTCTGTGATGGGCAGCTCTATAGCTTGTGGGGACTCAAGGAGGTGAAGGGAGGTCAGAAGCCTGAGCTCCAAAGGCTCAAAATGCCAAATCCCACAGAGAAGCCCCTGCAGGCTAAGCACTGCCGTGGCCATCTTGGGGATCCATGTCCATCACAACTCTGATCCACCCACTTCCATCCTCCTGGTGAGGGATCCCTGAATTCTGGGCTTCCCTGTCTCCTGGTCACTTCTAGACACTGGACAGTGCCCCATGGTGGTGGAGGGAGGAGGAGCTAGACAGAGTGATGGTCATGCACAGACAGTGGCTTGAACAGTATAGAGGAGGGCTAGTTGGGTCCACAGCTCCAGCTTCCTACCTGGAAGAGGCGGCCCTGCTCAGCAGGGAATGACTGGAGCTCCCTAGTCAACCTGGGCCATGGCTGCTTTGGCTTTAAGCAATTCCATCCCACACAGCACCCCGACTCCTGCTAAATGCAAGATTGGCTGCAAATTAAACATAATGGGACTCGAGTAATTACGTTGACTTTTAAACTGCCTGGAGATAAATACATGCTTAGCTATTTCCGAATATCAACTTTTTCCATTGTGTTTTCTGCAGAGAGGAGGGGAGGCTGAGGTAGAGACAGATGCTCCTTGTAACTGAAGGCTGGAAAGGCAGGCGGGCTCCTTGCCCTGTGTGGAGAATAGGAACTTAACACAGATACCTGGCCAGCAATTTTGTTCTTTAGAAATGTCTGCACCTAGTGTCCTGAGTCCACATGCCTAGCTGAAGGGATACACAGAGATGGTGACATAGTTCTATGTGGGGTCAGTTGTCTGCACATTGATGGCCAAATGTAGCCGACAGCTGTCCATGTGCCAGACACTGGGGGATTAACTACAATCACCAACAACCACAGGATGGAATGCTATGCAGCTGTGAAGAAGGCGGTTTACAGAGCAACTACTTACCTTGGGAAAATGCTGACAAGAGAAAAAAACCCAACAACATAAGGAACCGGTGCCATGGTTTCTTTTTTCATTGTCGTGCCTAAATCCCTGGAGAGAAACAACTTGAAGTTGGAAGGATTTCTTTTGGCTCATGGTACAAGGGTGCAGTCCATCGTGAGGGTGAGGCCTCGCTGTGTGTGAGACACATGGCTGTGACCAATTGATGCTGCTTGCACACATCTCAGCAGAGCAGGAAGCAGAGAGAAGGGGCTGGAAGCAGGGCAGGCTGTAAGCATGCTCCCCTCAAACCACTTCCTACCTCAAAAAGAGTCCCACAGTCTCCCCAACATCGTGCCACCAGCTGGAGACTAAGCATTAGAACACATGGTGGGGGTGGAGGGGGGACTTTACACCCAAACCTACTGTTTGATTATGAAGTGCATTCTGGGTAGTCTTAGGAATAGAAATCCCTGAAGCAAGAATGTGAGAAATGTCACAGTCTCCGAGTCTGTAGATGGTAGGATTAAAGGGATTTTCATTTTTCTATGTTTTCATTAAAAGTTTTTATTTTCTGCAACAAACATCAATTACTCTGTTGCTAAGATTTACTGGTCTGACATGGATTTAAATACTAAGAGACTCACCTCCTCAGGAGAGCCTGTAGGGTCTGGCTCTTTCTGTACACATCTGAACCCCTGGTTTCTGTAGGAAGGTCAATAGGAGTTGTGCCAGAATCCAGATTTCCATTCTTCTTTAGTAAGAAAAAGCCAGTACTGTTGTGCATGGCTGTGTGTCTTCCTGGAAGGGAAGGGAAAGGGCTTGGAGGCTGGTATTTTTCTAAACCTTTAATGAGTGTATTTAAATGCTTTAACCTCCCTTCTAGCCCACCACCCACCAGCGGTAGAGAAAAAGCAAGGTTAATAGGGCAAAGGAGGATGTGGAACTGTGTAGAAGTAGCTCTTTGGAGTGAATCTAATCTGCGTTATCAGGATATCTGCAGTTCACATGAATCAGCAGTAGTAGTTTGATCCACTTGTAAACACCATTCACGAAACAGCAATGGCAGATGGATCCAGAAAAATATCCACAAGGCTCTGCTAAATAGCCTGAGTCTGCCGAAGTGGCAAGAAGCCACAGGAACACCATCAGAGATTCTTTGGAGCGTTTTCCTCCATGAAGTCACAACAAACGATGACCAGCAAAGAACGACAAGGAGAACCAATGCCACACAGCTCTGTGCATGTCTGTTGGGTTACAAACATCACATGCTCTCTTAAGTGTCCACTCTAAAGTCAGGTGGTGGTGGCACCTGCCTTTAATCCCAGCACTTGGGAGGCAGAGGCAGGTGGATTTCTGGGTTTGAGGCCAGCCTGGTCTACAGAGTGAGTTCCAGGACAGCCAAGGCTACACAGAGAAACCCCAACTCAAACAAACAAACAAACAAACAAAAAAGTGTCCACTCTAGTAAAATACCACATCCCCCGTTCCAGGCAGCTTCCAGAAAACCCCATGTGTCTGTTCTCAGCAAAGCATTCTCCCACACATCTGCCTCAGCAAACCATTCTCTCATAAGACAGTTTCTAGAAAAACCTCACATGACACAACTGAATCTCCAAAGAAACCAGAAATTTCCACTTCAAGGACTGACTTCTAAGGGTAGTTCTGTTTCCCCCCCCCTCTTTATTCTGTCTCAAATGTGGTTGTCATGGGCTGGACCCCTAGTTGCCATCATCCAACCATGAGGGAGGTGTCAGGTACAAGTTATGTGTCACTGTGAGTGGCAAAGAAAGAAAGAATGTGTGGCTTAGATGAATTCCTGTGGATAGAATACCTGATAGAAACAAATTGTAGGAATTTCATGGTTTCTGAGATCTCAGTCCATTATAGTAGGGAGCACATGACAGAGGTGCCCCATGTCACAGAGCCCAGAAAGCAGAGAGATCAACCAAAATCAAGACTCTGGCATTCAAAGGCTCAGCCCTGGTGTCCTAGCTCTCTGGGCCAGGTAAACCTCCTCAAGCCCTCCTAATAGTACCCCAGCTGGAGAACAAGTGTCTAAACCTGTGGGAGATGGTTCAGAGTCAAACGAAAACAATTTGCTACATTCAGACTTATTGAGAGCAAGATGAATATTTAACCCTTTAAAGATCTTATGTTCATCCAGGTCTATAATCTAAGTTATTTAGGATACAGAAGCAGGGGGATGGTACTAAATTCAAGGATAGACTAGGAAACTTAGTGAGATGCTGTCCTTAAAGATACAACGTGAGAAGCAGGGCAAGGGGCGTGGATCATGACAGTGCAGTGAAGAGACACAGGGGAATAGTACTGAATCATGGGGAGAATGGAAGTTGGTTATTTACAGTCACATACATGAGCTTGGGGGACAAAATGTCAAGTTCAGAAAGTTAGGCATGGGACAACAGATATTCTCCAACGTCACACGTGGAAGCTCCAAAAGTTGATCTGACAGAAATAGAATGTAGACTCATGGTGTCCTAGTTATGGTTTTTATTGCTGTGATAAGATACAATGACCAAGTCAGCTTATAGAACAGATTATTGGGTGGGGGGGGGTGACTACAATTTCAGAGGGTTAGTCCATGTGTGGTGGGGAACATGGTGGCAGGCAGCTAGATATGGCATTGGAAGGGTAGCTGAGAGCTTGTATTTTGATCCTATATCACGAGTACAAGGCAGAGAAAGCTAACTGGGAATGGTGTGTGCTTTAGAAACCAAAAAGCCTACCCCAGTGAAAATACCTTCTCCAACAAGGCCACACCTCCTAATCTTTCCCAAACAGTTCCACCTTGTGAAATGAGCCAATTTGAATCAAATTAGATTTTTATTAAAGGCAGGTTTGATGGAGAGTTGCTCTCCAGTGGGTGAGTTCACTGGCCCCAAGGACCAAGGCCAGGGAAGTTGCCATAGAGAAGCAGGGGTAGGGGAGGGAGAGAGAAAGAGAGAAGGGGGCACACGTGCAGAGAGAGAAGAGGAGAGAGAGACTGAAATGTCTGGATTATATAGGGAAGAGCCTCTGGGGAAGGGCAGTCCAGCCCCTGGCCTGGAAAGTTCAGGGTTAGGGACAGGGTAGGGACTGAGGGATGCAGGGAGAGCCTCTCCAGGCTCTGCTTTGGTGTGTAAAATATGCACCTCAGTCCCTTGTCCCCACTGAAACCAAACACCACTAACTGGAGACCAAGCATTCAAATACGTGTGCCTAGGGAGGCCACGGCCATTCAAACCACCACATATGGTTACTTAAGCTGGGAAAGGTGGGGTGGGGCGTGGAGAGGATGCTTAGTGGGCTCAAGGGCACACCCAGACGGGAGGAAGGGCGTTGGGTGCTCACTCCCAGGTCAGCCAGGCTAGCAAGCTGACTATGCCTACGGCAGTTAACAGTTCACACTTTCCATTAGAACAATAGAAGCTTTCCGGCTGTTTCCAGCACAGAGTTTTGAGGTGATGGAGATGCCAACGGCCTCGGGCTGATCCTGACATGTAGATGTGTGGTAAAGATTCCCAGGAGTAGCTATGATTATCATGTGTGATGCAAAATAAATAGAGAGAATCTGACCAGGTCACCCCAGGGGGCTCGGTGGCACTGTCACTTGGTGACCCCCAGACATTCTCACACCTCACCAACTGTCTGTCGGGGCAGTGTCTGACAGCCCCCTCTTTCTCCCTGCCTTCCAGAGAATAATATGGAATATTGGCAACGCCTAGCAATTACCCCCCATTCAGAGACAGTGAATCACAATTAGCTATTGCAGCCGCCTCCGCACAGAAACGCACAAGACACCTGAATAGAAGCATCTCTCTTGCACTGCCAGCTTCTCCACCGTCAGTCTGTGCAGCCCAGCCCAGGGGCAGGGAGACTCGCAGAGCCAGTTTACCCTCTACATGCCTTCCCTCAGACAGAGCTACCTCTTCCTGGTCCTGGTGGATGCAGCACCCCAAAGACATCCAGTTCTGGTTCTGGGAATCTGGTCTGAGGCTGAGGAAGTGGTGTCTGTCCTTCCCATTTTAGGCACTTATCTAGGTGGCTCTCAGACTCACCATGGGTTTCTTCTTAAGGGTTCACCTGCTACCAGATATCTGAAGGCAGAGATTCCAGGCTTGTGTTGTCCTGGGCACCCCATGACTGAAGACCCCAGACCTTTCCATGTTGAAGAGGGCTCAGTCTGGGAAGAAAAACAGCATCCGGTGTTAAAAACATGAACCTTAGTTGTGGTGGTTTGAGTAGGAATTCATAGACTCATATATTTGAATTCTTGGTCACCAGAGAGTGACATTATTAGGAGGCATGGCTTTGTTGGAGTAGATGTGGACCTGGTAGAGGAAGTGTGCCACTGTGGGTAGGCACAGAGGTTTAAAATGTTCAAGCTAGGCTCTAAGCTCTCTCCCTGCTGCTTGTCGTTCCAGATGTAGAACTCTCAGCTCCCTCTTTAGCGCCATGTCTGTCTGCATACTAACATATTTTCCACTCTGCTGATGATGGACTGAACCACTGAACTGTAAGCTAGCTCCAATGAAATGTTGTTCTTTATTCAAGTTGTGGTCATGGTGTCTTCAGAGCAGTAGAAATCCTAAGACCCTAGTGCTGGGGAGATGGCTCAGCAGTTAAAGCTCTTGCCCCACAAACACGGGGACCTGAGTTCAATTCCCCAGTACCCGTGTAAAACCTGGGTAGGGCAGGTATGTAATCCCACCCATGTAAAACCCATGTAGGGTAAGTGTCCCAGCCTCAGAAGGTAGAGACAGGCAATCCCCTGAGCAAGCTGAGGAGGAGGATAGACCCTGCCTCTGTGAATAAGGCGGAAGAGCACACAACCTGGAGCTCCTACACGTACATATGTGTGCACATGTACCTGTGTACACTCTCATGCCCTGACACATGCACACAACACCACACACACATACACACACGAAAATGGAAAAAGAAAATGAATCTGAACTCTAGGAGTCAGGAAAGGCTCTGCAGAGACTGACCCCAGTTGGCAAGGGGACAGCAGGCCTAGTGTCTGTCACCTGGATTACTTCAGGAATTACAGAGGCTTCATAGTCTCCGAGACAATGACACCTGTGACCAGAGCCCCTTCAGAAGCAAGGCTAGACCCTTGTAGTGCCTGAGGCTCCCAGGATCTACCTCTGACCTATCCCAGGCACCTCTGAGCTTCCTTCGAGCTCTTGTCTACAAATTGGTTCCTGGTTGCACAGTGTTTGGCTTGGTCACTCTGACTTGTGTTTCTGCTCTTAACCGATGGGTTCTGTCTTAGTCAGGGTTTCCATTCCTGCACAAACATCATGAGCAAGAAGCAAGTTGGGGAGGAAAGGGTTTATTCAGCTTACACTTCCACATTGTTGTTCATCACCAAAGGAAGTCAGGACTGGAACTCAAGCAGGTCAGGAAGCAGGAGCTGATGCAGAGGCCATGGAGGGATGTTTCTTACTGGCTTGCTTCACATGGCTTGCTTTCTTACAGAACCCAAGACTACCAGTCCAGTGCAGCACCACCCACAATGGGCCCTCCCTCTTTGATCACTAATTGAGAAAATGCCTTACAGCTGGATCTCATGGAGGCACTTCCCCAACTGAAACTCCTTTCTTTGTGATAACTTCAGCCTGTGTGTCAAGTTGACACACAAAAGCAGCCAGTATAGGTTCTGTCTGCTTTAGCCTCTTGCTGAAGGGGCTTTTGCTGGAGGCTCCTTCAAGTCAGCAGGGTAATGCATGAAGGTTGATGAATCTCAATATTTCTAACTCAGCCTCTCTGCATAGACACAGCTCAGCACACCACCTCTGCTCTGGGAGGCAAGAGCCTTTGTCTCCTTTGCAAGACTTCCTCCCTAGCCCCCTGCCTGTCAATAAAGAGATACAAGCACCAGTCCAGGCCTCTCTCAGCTTGGCTTCCTCGTGCCCAAAGTCCCTCCAGAAGATGACAGTAATGCACAGAAGTCCAGGTAGAATGGTCCCCTGTAACGGAGAAGAAGACAGAGATCCACGGGGCTCCCTGAGCATCAGAGAAAGTAGTGTGCCCTGACTCTTCCCTTGTGTGGCTCCCACACAACCACACACAAAATGTCACATGGACACCCAACTTCATACATACCCTCAATATCACATGCATTCAACTCTACAGGTGTCACCTTGAGCATCCGATTTCATCCAACCTCAGAACACAGTCGGGCACATACAACATTACATACGTTACAAGCACATGCTCCCAATTTCCCTGTGGTGGTTTGAATATGCTGGGTCCATGAGAAGTGGCACTATTAGGAGGTGTGGCATTGTTGGAGTAGGTATAGCCTTGTTGGGGGAAGTTTGTCACTGTGGGGGTGAGCTTTGAGGTCCTAAGAACAAGCTCTGTCCGGTGTAGAAAAGACATCCTCTACCTGGCCGCCTTGAGGATGTTGAACTCTCAGCTCCTCCAACACCATGCTTGCCTAGACACTGCCATGCTTTCTGCCATGGTGATAATGGACCAAAGCTCTCACACTGTAAGCCAGTCCCAGTTAAATGTTGTCCTTTCTGAAAGTTGCCTCAGTCATGGTGTCTCTTCACATGAAATGAAACCCTAACTAAGATAGTCCCAATCCCCTACACGACCATGTACACCCAGTTTCACACAAATAACTATCTCACGCACAAAATCTTTTTCATACACTGTTGTAGTCTGAATGACTATGAAAAGTGAATTTCCCTGTTGGTATTTAGAGCATGTTGGAGGGGGGCTTCGGGAAGATGTAATAAAGGAATGTGGATGGAACTAGAGTGAGATTGGCACCTTCACAGAAAAGACACGAGAGGAATGATCTCTGTCGCACCCAGAAACAGCAAGAAGACAGCTGCTTACAATCAGGTGTGTGTGTGTGTGTGTGTGTGTGTGTGTGTGTTCACCAGATGCATAGCTTCTTGCAAACTTGATTGTGGAATGCCCACCCATCAGAATTGAAAAACATGTGTTGATTGAACCACCCAATAGCATGAGCAGGCCATGGTACTCACCTCCCTTGATCACACAGGTGCTCCCATACACTCAGACATCCATGAACCCCATGAACCTCTTGGTGCACAAGGGTGTTCTCCTGGACCCTCCTGTCTCTTTGTTATCAGCAGCCCCCATAATGCCATCAACAGCTATAGGAAGTAGAAGAAGCAAGGATAAACTCTTGGCCATTCTAGAGTGATGGTCCTCCTGGCCGCTGGTCCGGCCTTCTGTGATGCTTATGTATCCCTGGGCAGGACACTGTGCAGCAATACAGTGACTTTTCCATTCCCCTACGTGTCCTAGTGGCATCTGCTGGACAAGCTTTGCTGGTCACCTCTCCCAGGTGGATACTTCAATATTATTGTGAGCAGACAGCCATGTCTTCAGAGAAGGAGCTGGCTGCAGGCTTTCGCCTGCTTAGGTCATGTCTGAGTTTGCCCCCTCTTGCTGTGATAAAACACCAGGACCAAGGAAGCTTACAGAGGAAGGGTTTGTTTAGGGTGTATGGTTCCGTGGGGTTTGAGAGTACTTGACGGCAGCAAGTGGCAGGCATGCCAGCTACAGCAGAGCGCCGAGGGCTCACGCCCCGAGCTGCCAGCGTGAAACACTGTGAGATAGAAATGGTAAGAGTCTTTAAACTCTCAAAGTCTGACCCCCCAGTGACATGCTTTCTTCACTAAAGCCATACCTCCCAAACCTCTCAAACATTAAGTCCAACTGGGGACCAAGCGCCCAAACATCAAAGTCTATGGTAAATGTTTTCGTTCAAACCACTACAGAGTACCCTCCTCCAGACACACTGAGCTCTGTTGGGGAGACCAGAGGAGAACAGGGTGCTGGCCTGGTGGGGCTCCCAGCCAGAGTAGGGGCCCCTCTGTGTATCCTGAGACATAGGGGTGTGGTTGGGTGAGAACCCCAACTTCTCTGTACCTCCCTTGGGGCATAGTGGATAGAATAAATTAGGATAGATGAATAGAATTGACTTGTCAGGAACAATGGAGAGAAAACATATTGAAAACAAACATCAGACTCTCAGAGCCCCATGGGATGATAGCAAGAGCCAACACTCACATTACTGGAGTCTCAGAAAGAGAGAAGAGAGACTGGAAAGGTACTTGAATGAAGACGGGTGAAATTTTTTTCCTCAATCAAAACCATAAACCTACAGAGTCAGGAAGCTCAAACACAACCCCCGGGAAACTCATGTCAAATCACACCGGAATTAAACCCTGAAAATGAAAGGCAGCAGTGATGGCTTGAAAGCTGTCAGAGAGAAGCCGTGAGGTGTTTGTAAACCTCAATTTGAACGACTGCAGGTGTCTCTCTTGAAGCCAATAGGGCTGACGTGAAGTGGCCCAACAACTTTCAAGCACACACAGAGAAGATCTGATGACAGAGTCTCTAGATGGTAAAGAGAACTGTCCAGACTAAAGGGAAATAGAGCTATTCTAAGACGGAACTTGTTACCAGCAAATGCATGGAATTTCAAATCATGGAAGTTCTCCAAAGGGAAAGAAGTGGACGGTGGATGAAGGCTTGGAACTCCAGGAGTGGGAGAAGGATCGGGATGGGAGAGGTTAAGAAGAGACAAGATCATCCTTTGTCTTCTCCCGAGTCTCTTAAATCATGTTTTGTGGCTGGATCAGAAACTTTAAAAGTCATCAGATGGTGACAGTATAAAGTATCAATTACAAAATGCAAATCATCCATGGTATTAAGATAACTTTGGGTAATGTTGAACCCTGAACTAAACACGGTGATACTGAAACTCTAGATCTGATAACCGAGAGGATGCTAAGTAACGAATGGGTGGGTAGCGTATACATCACAGACCCTGTGGACAGAGGTGCAGCGTGCTCAAGGCGGGTTGGGTTAGGATAGCACAAACCTCACTGCAATATGCAGAATTGCATATGATCTAAAACTTATTAACTACTCTGGACTTTTCTTTTGTCAAATATTTTTGGACTTCAGGGCGTTGTGAAAATTGAAATTCCAGATGAGAAATTACTATGCATAACAATGCCTAGAGCAGTCTCTAACTCTCGTTGGATGGGAGCCGGTTTAGAATGGAGCCAAGTGTTTTCAGCTGGGGGAAAAAAAAAAAGCAGAAATAACATAGTGATCCCTACAATAGAGCTGTGAGTTCAAGGTCATGCATCTGTCACAAACACCCTGACGCCTCATACATATAGTAGATAGTTGCCTTCAGATCGATGGTAACTTTAATTCTTATTTATCAACCTTACTTCCTAATTCATTGCCAGACTGGACTGAAGCCTCTTTGTATTTTGTGGGCTTTAAATGTCCAAGTTCCAAAGCTGATCGGATGCAGTCTCTGCTGCACATTTGATGCCGGGTCTGTATAAAGGCAAAAAAATAACCCTTGGAGTGGGACCCCAGCCTCCCCTCTCCCTCTGTTCTGGGCTCTGTTCCCTTACCATGACCATTCACCTCCTTACCCATAGTTCCCTGCTCTCAAATACTCACAGTCATCATCACAGAAAGTCTCAGAATTCAAGCCCATTGGCTCAGTTTGAGTCATGTGCTCATTTCTGAACCAATCACCATGGCCTCGGGTATGAGACTGGTGGATGTTAGAAGCAAGGCCCGGACTTGGGGTGGCAGAGCACCAGATGGCAGGGACCTGAGATGGGGCACTAGAAGTCCCAGTTCCTCCTGAGGGCTGTGAGGAAAACTGCTCCAGGCTCTTCCCTCTAGTTTCCCTGGTGGCTGTCAATCCCAGGTACACCTTGGCTAACTGTACTGGCTGGCTTTGTGTGTCAACTTCACACAAGTTGGAGTTATCACAGAGAAATGAGCTTCAGATGAGGAAATGCCTCCATGAGATCCAGCTGTAAAGCATTTTTTCAATTAGTGATCAAGGGAAGAGAGTCCCTTGTGGGTGGTGCCATCCCTGGGCTGGTAGTCTTGGATTCTATAAGAGAGCAAGCTGAGAAAGCCAGGGGAAGCAAGCCAGTAAAGAACATCCCTCCATGGCCTCTGCATCAGCTCCTGCTTCCTGACCTGCTTGAGTTCCAGTCCTGACTTCCTTTGGTGATGAGCAACAACTTGAAAGTGTAAGCTAAATAAACCCTTTCCTCCCCAACTTGCTTCTTGCTTATGATGTTTGTGAAGGAATAGAAACCCTGACTAAGATACTAACTGATACATTGTCCTGTCATCTTTGCTACTGTTCTTGTGATATGCATGACTCAGTGTCAAACTTTCTCTCTTTACAACCGCCAAGGTTGTGCAGAATCCGTTCCCACCTGGCTTCCCCAGCCATGGGCTCACTTTAACTCAGTCACTTCTGTGTAAAGCTCGCCTTCAAGTAAGGTTGGCACAGACATAAGAGGCTTTAACCCTTCACCACAGGCATTTGTGAGAGTCACAGCACCCTCACAACAAGCGAGGTGTCCACACAGGTCCTCCTGAATGGGCCAGTGACTCCACTCTCAAGCTACAGTGTGACCCTCTGGCAAGTCACGCCACATGATGACATTTAGCTAATGACAGATACAGGATTTGCAAGACCCATCTCTGTGTCTGAGGGGGGATGGCTACTAGATCCCGTGAGCTCTAGAGTGCCGGTGGGCTCCAGAATACCTATAGGTTCCAGAAGGCCTGTGGGATCCAGAGCGCCCGTGGGCCAGAGTGTCCCGCGGATGCAGGCTACAGCATCCCAGCTGAGCCTGGGCCTTGTCTGCTCTGCGTTGCCCCCTTACACCCTTCAGTGACCCGTGTCACCTGCAAGTCCCTGTCTTGGGCTTGGCTCCTAGGCAGCCCATCCTACACTGAATCCCGACTCTGGCTGTCAGTGACCCTGTGGGACAGTATTGAGAAGACACAGCCTCCTGCTCTGAGGAATACAGGGACGCTTTATCCAGGTCTATCAGCCCCCAAACTCCGTGCTAACTCGTTCGGATTCTTCCCACATCTGCTGCAGGTTCCCATGACATCTACCCTCTCCGTATAATTACCACGTCTCTTCCTGCTTCAGGTTTGATTAACCAAAGGTTATAAACAAATCCCAGAAACCAGGAAACCCGGCGTCTCCCCTGAGCAGCCACGGTCTATCGGCAGATGGAAAATTGCTTTGCAACCAATGTTTTTGTTTTCTTGATTTTTATATAGATAAAGACTTAAGCTAATTAATATATGCTTCTTTCTGTCTGCAGGTCTTGGGGCTCTCATCGCCCCACAGTGAATTGGTTACCATGTTCCAATAAAGGATCTGTTTTTGCAATTACGGTTCATTAATAGATTTACAAGGGAGGGAAGGTGGCTAAGTCTCACTAAGAGGATTGTTTGCATTTCTCATTTTAATTACACAGTTATCTCCCAGACCAAAGCTCTGTGAAAAATGGGTGTGGGGGAGCCCTAACATCCCATCTGTTCTGGGCAGCAATTCGATTAACATGGCAGAAGATGGGCGCTGTACAGGGGCTTCTTGCTCCTCCAGCCCATGCGCCTCCTCTCCAGCTGCCCATGGCTAGGAAGTTTGGTGACTGAAGTCCTGGGTCCTCAGGTGTGTCAGCATGTGAGGGGCTGCTCTGATCACCCCACTTAGTACAGCCCTGGGTCTCTAGAAACACCATTTCTTGGGTACCTTTCAGGGACTAGCGGTATATCCCACCCCAAGGGCCACTCTCATTCCTGGATGGCTGTGAATGTGGCTCAGCACATTTGTAGATGACTTTCTCGCAATGTCAAAGGTTAGACACCTCTGTTAGAGACTTTTCTAGTTTCACCTTCATTGTGATCTGTTTTTTAAACCCATTTTACAGACAGAAGAGCTTGGGCAGACATCTATCTGCGTGTAGGGCCCTAGACTAGAGGAAGGGAATAGGTACCACACACTGTGCAGCAGTGGAGGGTGGGCCCACAGAAGAGGTACAGGTGCTCAAATGTGACATCATTTCAACTCTCTCTGCTGCTCCCTGCTGGCTCACTCTGGATCTCAGCTGCCTTGGCTGTGAAATGGGCCCGGACTCCACACAGAATGAGCAGAACATCGCTGACTTGGTGACAAAGCACCATAACCATAAAGCAAGCTATGGAGGAAAGAGTTTATTTGGCTCATACTTCCACATTGTAATCCATCACCAAAGGAAGCCGGGAGAGGAACTCAAACTGGGCAGGAGCCTGGGGGCAGGAGCTGATGCAGAGACCATGGAGGGGCGAGCATACTGACTTGCTTCTCATGGCCTGCTCAGCCTGCTCTTTTATAGAACCCAGGACCACCAGCCCAGGGACGGCACCACCCACCATGGGCTGTGGGCCTCCCCCCATTGATCACTAATTAAGAAGTTGCCTTATAGCTGGGTCTTATGGGGGCGTTTCCTCAGTAGAGTCTCTGATGACTCTGCCCTGTGTCAAGTTGACATAAAACCAGCACAAGTGCCTTAGGCTGGTGTGTGTGTGTGTGTGTGTGTGTGTGTGTGTGTGTGTGTGTATGTATGTGTGTGTATGTATGTGTGTATCTGTGTGTGTGTATGTATGTGTGTATGTATGTATGTGTGTGTAT
>NC_034595.1:82546474-82548158 GCF_900095145.1 Mus pahari | reverse complement strand
TGTGTGTGTGTGTATTTATGTGTGTATGTGTGTATGTGTATGTATGTATGTGTGTGTATGTGTGTGTATGTATGTATGTGTGTATGTATGTATGTATGTGTGTGTGTGTGTGTATGTATGTGTGTATGTGTGTGTGTGTCTGTGTGTGTGTTTCTCCCTGTGTTCAGGAGACAGGCTTCTTGTCCCCAGCATCAGGCCAACTCAGATCTGGCCACACAACTGGTCATGTTGGATGGAGTTACATCTGATGCCTTTCTCCCTGATCCCACAGCCTCTCCCGGGATAAACCAATGGCTGCAGTCTCCTCTGAGACGGCCAGCCCGCCCTCCAGGGTCTTCTCTAGTTCCACCAGTGAAAGGGCTTTGTCAGCCTCTCTGCTCTGGGTCCCTTCAGTCCCTTTGGCAGTCAGGGGCAGGAGTACACCTGAGGCAAGTGTGTCAGGAGTGCCCCAGAGGATCCTGTTCTTCTGCCTCTCCTGTCCTTGTGGGCTGAGGCCTTTGTCCCCAGATACAGAATATTATTCCGAGCCAAACTTTCTACAGTATGGTGGTGGTGATGTGAGTGACATCCAAGCAGAGGTGTCTGTGAGACCCCCAACAGAGTGGGCCACTGACCGAAGCCCTCAGGCCCTGGTGTGAACCGGCAGTGCCTCAGGGCCTCAGGTCTGCTGGGTGTCCGTGGTCACGTGACTGCTTGTGCCCCTTAGGTGCTCACCTAGGAAATGAGGATGTGATCTTTGTCCCTGGGCAGAGACTGGAATGGAGAAGAGTGTGAGGGGGCAGAGCTTAGGGCGGGGAGCCACAGGGTATGGAACTGAACTGGGCCTTCCTCCTGGAGAATGAGCTGGGTGACTCCTCCAGAGGAGACCCTTCCATCCCATGTTGAGAAGAAAGCATGGCTTTCCTACCCTCTTCCAGGTCTCCAGCACCCTGTGGCTTCTTCCTGTGCCTCTTTGTAAAGTTCAGGCAGTGTCCCACTCTGTCAAGGTGACAGGCAACTCTGTCCTCAGTGGGACCATCTAGGAAATGGTGTGATGCATGACAAGGTCAGGGTACCAGACAAAAGGCAGAACAGCCAGGGAGGGGAGAGAAAGGGAGGAGGGAGCCAGGGAGGAGAGAGCCAGGAAGGAGGAAGGAAGGGATAAGGGGCAGGCAGGGAGGAGAGAGCCAGCTGTACAGCCTGGGTCACTGGATGGATTGCCAGTCACTGTGGGCCTTCAGGATGGACCTTCTCAGTTCTGGGCCCTATGTCCTTTCTTACTCTCCTGTTTTTGTTCCCCCTTTCCTCTTCCTGCTACCTTCTTCAGTTCCTTCTTCTTTCCCCCAGAGGGAAGGTTCCCACCTCACCGGTTTCCTCTTCCCTGGCTCCCTCCCAGGGAATGGGCTGCTCTCTAGGGAGAGGAGAGGGACTCTGGGTCAGACATGGGCAAACATCTTCTATTTTACCAGTCACATATTCAATTTAATGGGCATCCAAGTGTGTGTGTGGGGAAACCTCAGAGACCATTAGCACATCAAAGCTTTACTTCCTGGACATTACTGCTCAGGGTGAGGCTGGCTGGAAAACAAGCCCATTCCTGGTCTGTTTAAAGGGAACGGGGGGGGGGGGGGGCTGGTGAGATGGCTCAGTGGGTAAGAGCACCCGACTGCTCTCCCGAAGGTCCAGAGTTCAAATCCCAGCAACC
>NC_034595.1:82543233-82545569 GCF_900095145.1 Mus pahari | reverse complement strand
GATGTTTTGTGCAGGAATAGAAACCCCGACTAAGACATCACCCGCCTCTAGCTGGGCTCCATCGATGGCTTCCTTCTCCTATCATGGTTGGGGTAGTAGTGGGGTGGGAGAGAGGCTGACTCTGGGCTAGGAGGGCCTGGGGAGCAGAAGCCAAAGCTTTGACTTTAGACTGAGATGCCAGGGTGGTTTCTTAGGACCACGGGAAGGGAGGGGCTTGTCCATCCCCAGAGCCAAGTCTGCAACAGGTTGCCAAACCTCTGCTGGTGGCTGCTGAGGCTGTGTGTGTGTGTGTGTGTGTGTGTGTGTGTGTGTGTGTGTGTATCAGGCTTGGCACCAAGTGCCTTCTCCCAATGAGCCATCTCGGCAGCTCCAAGTCCTGAATTTTAATGTGGAGAAGAACCTGAGACCCTCAGCGCAAACTTCCCCTGCAGACACTGAGGTGGAAGGAGGCCCAGAACTTTCTCTCACAGGGGGTGAGGAGGATTTTCAGATCTCACTGTCTTTCCCGAAGCATCTGTGACGTCTGAACTCTCGGAACCTGAGCTTCTCTCGTGGACTCTGAGGCATGTTGATGCTCTCTGGGAAGACAGGAATCTCACAGAATTACTTGTGAAGTCCAGATCTTGAATTTAGGGTGTTCTGTCATCAGCTCACAGCAGCTTGTTAGACCCCATAGCCACTCTGGGGGGTCTCAGGACCAACTTGAGAAATGGGGATCCCAAATAAACACCCCAAGGATAGAGATGTTCAGAGCGGGCCATAATCACAGCCACAGGGATTTGAAAGCCTCCTCTGGGAAGTCCTGTGGATGACAATAAAATTCAGGACAGGAAATCATAGATAGTCAGGGTCACCTGTCCCATTGCTACTGACAGGGAGCCTAAATTGGTCTCATGTGACCACTTAGTTTTGTCTTGGTCCTTTCCCAATAAGGAGCTGATCCTGTAAAGAAGTGGCCAGAGCCTTAGCCCAGAGTCTAAGGCTGGCCAAGCATACATAGCTTGACCACTGGCCAGAGGGCTCTGAGTTCCCTGGGGTGGCAGAGCCAGGACATGTGAATGCAATGGGCCAGGGGCCCTCCTGTGCCCTCTTCATTCACTGAAATGAGCAAGCGTTGTTTCTGTTGCTCTCCTGGGAATGTGGACAGCTAGAGGGACAGATAGATGAGAAATGGCCCTGTTGGTCAGGCAGTGGGTTATCCCAGACCTGCCATTGACCTTGGGGTGACTTTGAACAGCTTGCTCCAAGCCTTGAGCCCGAGTTCATCCATCTGTAAAATGGTCTGGAGAAGCCGTCTGTGATTGGTGACTGGCTACACCACGGGAGTTCACTGAGAGCACCCTTCCCAGTATGACTTTGGCATCTGGGGTGGTAACTGTCAACCTGACAGACTGGAATCACTTGGAAGGTGGGTCTCTAGGCATATCTTTGGGAGATTATCTCAACTGTTTCTCGAGGCGGGAAGAGTCGCTGACTGTGGGTGGCGCCGTTTCCTGGCTGGGATAAACAGAGACAGGAAATATGCATCTGCCCCCCACCCTCCCACCCCCGCCTGATTTCTGGTTGTGGTCCCTGTATGCTTCCAGCTGTTTCAAACTTCCACCACCTTGACTTCTGCACCATGATGGTCTGGACCCTTGCACTGGGATTCATTTTCTTCTAAGTTCCATTTGTCAAAGTCTTTTATCACAGCAATAAGAAAAGAAAGTAAGACACCTCCCACGTGGGCTGACTGTGGCTCGTCCTTCTCTCTTCCTTCCCAGGGGTCCCAGGAAGTGGCAGGGTTTCTCCAGTCAAGAGGTGGGAAGGTGGGGCTGGAGAGAAGGTTCAGTGGTTAAGAGCACTGACTTCTTCCAGAGGGTCTGAGTTCAATTCCCCGGCAACCACATAGTGGCTTACATCCATCTGTAATGGGATCTGATGCCCTTCTGGTGTGTCTGAAGACAGCTACAGTACATACATAAAATAAATAAACATTTTTTTTTAAAGAGGTGGGAAGATTTTCTGGATGACGGGAACACTGCATACCAAGGCTTGGTGTCCAGAACAGGACAGGAGGGACAAGTCAGGGAACTGCCAGAGTATGGGCTGGAGCTCAGACCTGCCCCATGTGTTGTAAGACACAGAGACAATACCTAATCTCTCTCTGATTTCCTCTTCCACATAAGAGGCTAGTGATGGCAGGAGGGTTAGGGGAGCATACCATATTCCTGGGTGTCTGGATGTGGGGTGCTGCTGCAGGCAGGGAAGAGGCAGTGGGCTGAGTGAGGGTGCCAGGAACCACAGCAGACATAGGGGACCTTCTGCAGACACTTCTCCTCCTCCTCCTCCTCCTC